>NW_006780574.1:2098752-2145377 GCF_000442215.2 Lipotes vexillifer
GCAAAACAAGGCAGATGTGTGACTAAACACAGAATCTATCATTTGTTCTGTCTTTCAAATGCCCCCTGGAATTTATTGCATTATAGTAGTCTAATTGATTTTTACACTGAATGGTTGAGTTTTATGACTGGCCAATCACACAAAATAAAGGATGAATTTTGGAGAGACTAAGAGAAAATGGTCAGAGATAATTTTTTAAAGAGAGAAAAACCCTCCATCTTTCAGATGGTGAAAGAAGCATTATTTGACCTTACTACCTTTTTATTAGAATAACCAGTGGAGATGGCTCCCGTTTAGGAAAACATTAATACAGGTGGATGTTACCCAGGCCCTCCTCTACAGCCCACAAGATATAAGGACAAGACTTTTGTCCACCTCATTTATCTTTGTAATGCCGATACCTTGAATGGTTCTTATCGCATAGTAGACACCCAAACAATTATTAAATAATTGTTAATTAATTAGTCTGAAAACTGTGCACGCCTTCACTGATTGTCCTGTGGTTAGTGAAGATTTCCAAATACTAGTGCCTTCCTGTTGTTGAATTGGGAGAATAGGGTTTGCTCTAACTAATGGATTATGTATTCACTGATAAACCAAAACCACATAGAACAACTCCCTAAATGTCTGTTTTCATTACTTTACTGTTATGAAATTTTGGTTAAGGCATTTAATTTCTCTATGTCTCAGTTTCCCACTTTATAAGATACTAAATATTTTTATGTACATTAAATATGAATAAACATATTATAAAAAGAAGATAATGATAGCACCACTTCGTAGAGTGATTCTGTGATTCTGACTATTAAATAAGCTAAAACAGGTAGAAGTGTTTAGATCATTGACTGGCAGATAGTAAGCACTCAATCCATGTTAATTATAATATTATGATCATCAGTACACACAGAAAACAAAGGAATATATCAGAGAAATTGAACTTTTAACGTGAAAATATTAAAAAGCAAAGATTCATTTATCTGAAAACATTGGGGTCCAGATATGGATTTGACACCATGGATATTATTTTGTCTTATCCTTTGTCCCACATGTGTCCTAGAGTATTTTCTCCTCAAGGAGATATAAGCTTTTGCTATATTTTCTGCACATTTAGCATGGTACCTTATAAGTAGATATTCAGTACCTACTTCCTATTTAGTCCCTTAACCAGAACATGAATCTAAAGTTAAGTGATCAGAGAGACAACATTTTGACTATCCTAAATGGCAGCTAGCACCATATTAGGCACATGGTAGGTTTTCTATATATTCTGGTTCACTTACCTTCTTAAACAACTACCCCTATTTGGACTTCATAAGAATTAACTTAGCTATATTAGAAAATGAAAGAGATCTAAAAACATGTTTACATTAAGTAATCAAAAGAATCAGCTCTACTAAATGTCAGTGGCCATACTGATGGAAGTATGAAGGGAAAGAAAGTGAACAGCCATCAGCTGCTTACTGCTAACTGGAAATTAGCATTCGTGGTCACTTTGGTAGTCAGAGGGAAAAGAAAAAACATCAGTGCTGAGGAGAACAATGGGCACAAGACAAGCTCTGAAAGATGAAATGTACAGTGGCAATTGTGTCTTCCTTCAACTTAGAGTCAGTAACACGGGATTCCCATTACTCTAGGCCATGATGTTAATGAGAGTCAATACTAATGAACCAAAAGCGCTTGAACATCCAGACTTTGCAACGTAAAAACAACTGGTAACTCACAGTTCATGCAATTCATTTGGAAGGAAAGGTGGTGAGGAATACTTACTCTATGTTATAAGAGTCTTGAGCAAAAAAAAAAAAAAAAAGCTGTTTTTCTAAAGCCATAGATACCTACACATGTTTAATTTCAGCAGGTGCTGAACCTAACTGCATGTGAGATCCTACATATTTTGGGGTCCATTAATGTAGTATATCTCAAACTATCTATTGTGAAGGATTTTTTTTTTTTCTGTGTGTATGTGTGTGTATTTCATCCTTAATCCAACATGGACCTATATGTTATTCAACTGTCCATGACTTGTTCATAGCTTGCATCGATGCAACTCACTATGCAATACCCAAAGTAATCTGCACCCAGATCAATGAGACAAGTGTGAGGTTCATACATTTGGTTATCCAGGCAATGCCAAATTGTTAGAAAAATTTCTAAATTCTTATATCTCAGTTTCTATCATCTCATCTCAGTAAGTAACAAAGAATTTGTGTATAAGCAGTCGTTGGGGAGCATACTTTCAGTGACACTGTAGTCAAGAACCTCCAAGCCATAACCCTGACAGGAGAACTGTATGATAGAAGATGAAACAGAGAAAGTCAGAAATGTTTACAGCTAAATTACCATGAATGAAACAGTGAAAAACAAACTAAGATAGAAAATCCTGTGGGTAAAAGATAAAAACTCCAGTCTTTGGGTAATAAGGAACCTCAAGTTTATGAAAACAACAAAAAAAAGGCTGATGTTCAAGATTTAAGCTAAGGAAATTGTGCCATAAGTAAGCACACTGAAAGACACAGGTCACCCATTTATTTATATACAAACATATTTTGGGGGTCCATTCTGTACATAGCATTGTCTAATTGCTAGGAGAGCTATAATGAAGCACAATACTTAATGGTGGTCCTCAAGGAACTTCAAATAGAAATTAACCATAGAATATATATAAATGAACATTTGAATAATAATATGAACTAAACATTAATATTACATTAATCAAAAATATAAATTCAGCTGACATTCAATATGTCTTTCAAGATCACTGTTAGATAGTTCAGGGTAAGATTGAGAGAGGAAGCATAATCAAAGGAGCAGAAATGTGTGTAAAATGGCAGATCATAATGATAATTACAATAATCATTATTTATTGAAAGAATATTATATGTTAATAATATATATAGATACTGTTCTAAATACTTTAGAAGCATGATATTATTTAATATTACAATATTACAGGAGAAAGATAAGTGTTATCAGCCTCATTTGATGCTGAAAGAAGATAAGTAACTTGTTCAGGGCCACGCAGTTAATAAATAACAGACAGGAATTGAACCCAGGTCTGTTTGACTCCAACTGAAACACCTCTGCTAAATAATGACTGGTATAATGTTCCATTTAGAAAGGTTAGCTCTAGGCTATTATCATTAGCTATTAGCTATCAGGTCCTTGTGTGCCTTATAAACTGTGGGGTGCTATACAAATATTAGCTCTTACTGTCATTATGTCTGTGAAAAAATTTTTCACAGGAATCAAAATACATATTCTTACTGAAGATAAAAAGAAATGATAATTCTAAGAGCATTTGTATTTTTATATTTATATGCAAATATGAGTAGTTGTAGATGTAAAATGAAAACCTAACAACAATTATATAATAAAATCATGGTATAAATCTTAACTCAAATAAAAATGGGAAGTCAAAGAACCTAGTCACACTTTCCTTTTCTTTTGACTTTTTAACAGTTAGAATCCATCTTAAACATTATTCAAATATTTATCTCTCACATAAAGGAAGTCTGGGAGTAGATTTCTACTCCAAGAATGGTACTGTGGTTCCATATCTACTGCAGATCTATCAGTCCTCAAGGTCCTCATGGTCCAAGACAGCTGCTAGAACTCCAGCCATCATGTATGAATTCCAGGAAGCACAAGGACCTCAGTCAGCTTCTTTTTAAATGCTTCCCAAAGCCCTACCCATTATATTCACTTTCATTTCATTTGATAAGCTAGGAACACAGACTCACATTGCTAAAAGGAGATGAGAAATGTGTTTTAGGTGAGTATAGTGCTGTCCTGAATAAAATCAGGATAAGTAAGGAGAGGAAAATTGATACTGGTAAGCAACTAGCATTTTCTAGTTCTCTATTTCATGGAGAGAGGAACAGCATTATAATAAAGTATCCAGGCTCAGGTGGACACAAGTGTAGTTACAATCTACATATCTGTCAGAATTTGGACAGCAATGTTGTTCCCATTTAAATTTTGGGTGTGATACAAAGTGAAGAAGTCAAATTAACCAAATTAACAAAGGATGGTATTCATAGGAATATGATTTGCCCTTCTAATTATGTCTACATAAAAATAAAAAGATTAGCACAGGCTTATTATTCCCTGAGTGACTGAAAGCTTTTTGTGCTGCCCTTCATCCCATGAGAAAAATTAATAAGATTATCTTATGCACTGAACTGCATGCCTTTGTTACAGGAATATTTTAAGTTTTAAGACAGCAACATTTCAGTTATATAGGAAGATTTTTGTCAGGAAAGGAGAGGAATTTATTTGTAATTTACAAAGATGAAAAGAAGAGGTGGCAAATTTACCAGCTAAAGGCCTAGAGGAAGAAGCTGTTGTCCATGTCAGGGAAAATGATTTGAGGCTTTGAAATAGTGCCTATGAGTTGTTAAAAAGCATTTTGTATTAGAAATGGTTTGAGAGGTAGATAGTCCAAGATCTATGGCAAAGACTTTCTCTGAACTGTCACAAATACTAGAGAAGAAACAGCCATTGCGTGCAACGACAAACATACTGAAAGATCAAAACAGTATTAGAGGGAACACTATCCACAAACAACAGGTGATTTACACTGTTGTGTATCAAAGGGAAAAATAAAACTGTTGAAATGCTAAGAAAAAAAGATCTAGAGAGAACTTGTCCTTTGACTCCTCTTTTATTCATTATTATTCTTGTTAAATATTTAGGAAAATAGGACTGTATTACCTATTGCCATAAAAATCTAGAAAATGTATTTGCATTTTTGAAAAAAAAATGGGAAAGGAGTAAAATAATACATGAAAAGGTTAAAAATTATTAAGGTATAAAATTGACAGATTCATCACAGAAAGTGCTAGGTTAGAGTGGCAATAAGGAGGCAATTTAAAAATAGTAAGAGCAGGGCTTCCCTGGTGGCGCAGTGGTTGAGAGTCCGCCCGCCGATGCAGGGAACACGGGTTCGTGCCCTGGTCCGGGAAGATCCCACATGCCGCGAAGCAGCTGGGCCCGTGAGCCATGGCCACTGAGCCTGTGCGTCCGGAGCATGTGCTCCGCAACGGGAGAGGCCACAACAGTGAGAGGCCCGCGTACCGGCCCCCCCCCAAAAAATTTTTTTTAAAGTAGGAGCATATAATTATTTATTTCTAGGAAAATGAGTGGGCCAATCAAAAATTCAGTTTAAATTTTGTTTCTTTAATGGTTAAAGTACTATTTTTGAAGGACTGTCTTCTACTTAAAGATTAACTAGACATAAAAGATAAAATTGCAACATCATTTAATGTATTTAAATGTGCAATGCATTGCAAAAATTATTTAAAATTTCCTCCTACCAAATAAAACACAAAAGCGAAAGAAGCTGAGACTTTATACGTGGCATTCTTAATGAGCAAATTATTTAAAAGTCTGTCTAAATTTGTTAGAGAAGGTAATCTAGAGGATATGACCACTGGTTGACCTTTGGTCTGGACCAGGGCAATTGGAGTTCCTCACCCCCTCCCCTGTTCTTGGAATGTAAGTTCTGTCTACCATTTCCATGATGGGAGCTGTTCCAAGGACACAGCCTTGAGAAAGCAATGTGTCATTGAGACCATCTGGATGGTATAAGTGACTGAACCCAAGTAAGGCCTCTATATCAACTTTTAAGATTCTGGCAGGTAGATCCAGAAACCTACTTGTCTTGCAGCTGTCTCTGTGTAAGTTTCCTTCCTTATTAAACTTGCAACCTATCAATGTGAAAAGGTCTCCCTCTTTCTTCAGTCTCTCCTTGCCCTGTGTGTACAGGGACCAATTTGCAAGCCAACAAAGGTTAGTTGTCACAGTTCTATATAGATAAGAACATATTAAAAATATTCACTTGCTAAAATTTAACATAAATTAGAATTTTTAAAAACTATGGTGTTAACTTTAAGAAGAAAGACTTTTATGGAATGGGGATAAAATGTAAAGTCCAACAAAAAATACCATAAGTCCAAGCCATCTTAAAAGATGCAGCACGTAATGTCTGGGATGACTTTAAAACAGCTGGGAGATTTTTAAAAAGAAAAGTAAGAAACATAGATAAATATGAGAGAAAAAGAAGACCAAAATAAGTATTAAAGTTAAAACAATTGTGAAAGCAGAGTATTCTATTAGCTAGTGAAAGTAGGACATTGTACAATGGAATCTGAAAGGTATTTGGAAATTAATGAATGGTATTATGAGCCAACATGTCCTATCCTGAATTCTAAATCTTCTACAAAGCAGATAGCAACCACTGAGGTTCAATTTAGAAGTAAATTAAAGAATAAGGTCTAAGTTCAAATACCAATGAACTTGGTGGTGCCAAGTTCATTGTAAAAGAACTTGATTCATATGTAAAGGTTACTCAGGCTAAGGTGCCCAGGGTCACCCAAGAAAAAATGACAGGTTGTTTTCTTCCCTTGTTGAGGAGAGGAAGATCTTTTGTTTGTTAGCCTTATTTAGTGATTTTGAGATGTGAGTAATCTCAAGATAATAGTTCAAACATATTCATCATCAACTAAAAATATTTTCGGGGCTTCCCTGGTAGCACAGTGGTTGAGAGTCCACCTGCCAATGCAGGGGACACGGGTTCGTGCCCTGGTCCGGGAAGATCCCACATGCCGCGGAGCAGCTAGGCCCATGAGCCATGGCCGCTGAGCCTGTGCGTCCGGAGCCTGTGCTCCGCAACGGGAGAGGCCACAACAGTGGGAGGCCTGCATACCGCAAAAAAAATAAAAAAATAAAATATATATATATATTTTCTTTTTATTTTCAGTGAAAGAAAACAGTTATGTTGAATAGCAAATTCACCTTGCTTTTGAGGGGAAAAAAAACAGTATCCATTGCAATTAACAAGTATTAAAAATACCTTTAAAATAACATAAGAAAACATAGCATTATCTCTGGAAAACTATGAAAGTTTCATTTCATCAATGAAATGTAGTTAGGTGGCAGATAAGTGCTATAGAATTCTCATTATTTAAGGAAACTCTTCCTTCCTACATAAGTAAAAACAGGAGAGAAAGGTAATAAACCAAAGTCTATTTCTCCAAAGGGAAAATTTAAATGCTACAGATGTTTAACCTACGTGCAAAATATCTTAAGTTTTTCCATGGAAACATTTGGCAGTGAGAACACATTTCTGTATGATAACTGATAAACATTTGGGGAAGAAAATGAGAGAGACTATGATGGGAAAAAGATCAAGAACATCCTTCCATACTAAAATAATAATGATGATTATTATTATAATTTTGATGATTCAATCGAATGCTTGTTTCTTTAGCAGGCTACCAGTATTCAACTAATTATGAGAAACATCGATAGCACCTGGACTCAAACCTACTAACTCCTTTAAAGCTAAAACAGGCATAACACTTTAGGCACAGTATGTTCTAACAACTGGAAGGCTTTGATATGAATATATAATCTTGGCATCAGAATTTTTCAGATATTGTTCACATCAGGCATGCATCACTTTTGATAAAAGACAATATACTAAAACAAAAGAAAACAAAAACGACTATAATACCTTTAATTTAAAAATTCAGACAAATTTTTGAACAACATTAACAGAGATGGATTTGGAGAATGAGCATTGCTCAACTTGCTAGCTCTATAGTTTCAGGCAAGTCACAGGTCTCCAGCCTCAATTTTCTCATCTATAAATAGCAGCATTAGCACTCACTGACAATCTCATATGATCATTTTGTGGATCAAAAGACAAATAAATATGAAAATAAATAAACTAAAATATATGCTTAAAAAGCTTAAAAATGATATATTGGACTGTAGGCAATCAGAGAGAAGAGAATCTACCTGTCTCATTGTTAAATCCTCTGCAACGCTTATTATAATGCCTTACACATAGTTGGAATTTTAAAAGTAACTGTTAACTTCAATTGTGCCAGACACCCCCTTAAAGCTATGTGTCATGTGTTGCAAAAGCTGGTGCTTACTGGTATGCATTTGTCTAAAGGACTAGAAGAGCAATAATGAACAAAGAAATCTGAGTCACAGGCCACTCTACAGCTCCGAGAAGACCTCTGCTGACTCCTCTGCAGGCCAGGTGGCTAAAGCACCATGTCACATTAGCACACAGGGATCCTATCTGGGCCCATGTCTCACTCTGGATAAATCAGGGCTGACTAGGAGGAAAACTTCCTGAAAAGCTTAAGCCATGCATAAGTGAATACCTGTTCATAAAGAGTGTCTTCTCTGAAGAAATCCTACAACTGTAGAATGTAGCTTTCATGTTATTTTAGGCATGCAAATGAGGGTGACTCAGGAATTGTTAGGGAAAAAAAGCATCCTGTGCCACAGTGGTTCTAATACTGTAATTTCTAGGATACAAGGACTCCATAAAATGTGGTAATAGAGCTCCAAAACCAGGCCCAGCGACTTTTAAAAGCCTCATGAAAATTGGACAATTGCTATTCAACACTTTTATTACATATTCAGTAATATGTGGCCCTGAAATGTATATATGGAGAACTAAATAGCTTAATATATGAGATCAAAGGGGGAAATGTCAAAAGGAAAAAGATTAGGAACCGTTGGACCAGACACTATTTCTAATAGCTAAAAATTCATCCTTCAATTAAAAATGTGGAAAAGAGTAAAGCTCTTATTACATTATTTAGCAGAAACTGATAAAGACTTCTGGTTCCCTTGAGACAGTGAAGAAAGCTTAGTAAAAAATTATGTCACACAGATCCAGAAAATGCCCCTTGTATTTAGGTTAGATGTCCCAAGACAGCTCAAAATTCAACTTTGCTTATCCAGACACAGCTCTGCAGCTGGTAGCTCCACACCAGTTACTTGCAATACACAGATTGTCACTCGAATTTATGACTAAGGGGAGGCATTTACCTCAACTGAGCTAAAGGAATTTGTGGGCAGGAGATTTTTTGGACTTTAACCATTTGTCTCCTTGCCTTTAAGGACATGGTCATTCTAAAGGGATGGAGCAGATTACCAAGGACGCTATGAAGCAGATGCCTGAGGAAACTTGGTCTACTAAGATTTACCAGGTAGCTCCATATGCAAATACATCCAATACAGTGAAATTATTTTAATAAGATTAAAATGTAAATTGTGAGTCAGATACGTAATATCTGCAATATGCAACTTTACTTTTTAAAACTGAATTAAACTTTGCTCTCAAATTTCCATCCATCTAAAATGGTTAACTACTACTATTTCATTCTTGTCTACCCAGTCCAATCCAGTTATGTTTTAGCCATACTCAGGTAGTACTGTTTTAGAGAGTGTCCATATGGCTGTTTAATCACTTCTTGAAGAATAGTGTCTCAGTTTCTTCTCTTTCTTCCTAGCCTGGCCCTTCATTCTGGCAAAGATCTGAGTTTAGGAACGTGTGCAGAGAATGGGTTTGCCCACGTTCCAGGGAAGGAGCACACATCAGGTGCTTCTTGGTCTCATTGAGGTGTCTCTTCCTGACTGAGCTGAGCCTGTTTACTGAACACTCTGCCCTGGCACCTGCTGAGTCAAAAACTAATCCTGCCTGCACTTTGGGTTACTGTGCTAACAACACTTACTACTGATGGTAGTGGAGACTGCCAAAGTCTACAGTCTTGGGAGGTCCCTAGACTCTGTAGGCTTTTTGTATTTACCTCTTTGTGGAAACAGTTTATCACCAATGACTGTCAATATCTTAGACTATTGTTAATGGAAATTTTGGAGAAATATCCAAGAATTCACATACACCTGTAAGAAATCATTCAGAGGGATCATTTGTACATTTTTTCATAGTTTTCCTCAGGAATAACACTTTTGCAAAACTATAGTATAATACGTTAAACAGTACATTGCTATGAATATAATCTACCAATCTCACTGAGTTCCCCAGTTTTACTTGTATTCCACATGTGTGTAAACATTAAGTTCTATACAATTTTATCATCTGTGTAGGTTCATGTATACACCCCCAGAGTCAAGATGGTGAACAGTTCCAAAATCATAAGGGTCCCTTATGCTGTCCCTTTAGGTACCACACCCATTTCCCTCTCACCCACACCTCCCTACCTTTAGCACTGTGAGACCTCAAATCTGTCCTCCACTTCTAAAATTTATTATTTCAGAAATGTTATAAAGATGAAATCAAATATTATGTGACATTTTGGGTGCTTTGGGGTTTTATTTTTATCTTTTTTTTTTTTTTTAGTTTTTGTTTCTTAGCTTTTTTTTGCTCAGCATCATTCTTTGGAGAGCAATTCAAATTGTTATGTGTACCAGCATTTCATTTTTTCATTCCTGAGTAAGTATACCATCATATGTATATACCATCGTTTGTTTAACCAGTCACACCAGGACATCTGGGCTAATTGCAGTTTTTGATTACTACTAACACATACAAAGTATTTGTGCCAACGTAAGTTTTCATTTTTTCTGGGATTAATGACAAGGAGTACAATTTCTGGCTGTTATTGTATTTTTATATTTAGGTTTTTCTTAAGAAATTGTCTTAAGTATTTTCAAAAGTAACTGTACTATTTTACATTTCCAACAGCAGTGTGTAATTCAATTTTCCCATATCCTCACCAGCATTTGGAGTTGTAGCTGTTTTACATTTTAGACATTTGGAAGGTATGTAGACATGGCTTACTGTGGTAACTTACATTTGCCTAATTTAACTTACATTTAATTTACATTTAACTTGCCTAATGATTAACTTACATTTGCCTAATGATTAATGATAATGAACATCTTTCCACGTGCTTATTTTCCATCTATGTATCTTCTGCAGTGAAATATGTTCATGTATTTTTTCCATTTATAGTTGGATGGTTTGATTTTTACTGTTGAGTTTTGAAAGTTTTTATATTCTACAGTTTTGAAAGTTTTTTTTATATTCAAAATACTAGTCCTTTGTCAGAGATGTGGTTCTCCTACTCTGGCTGCCATTCATTCTCTTCACATGGGCTTTCACATATCAAGGTTTTTAATTTTGTTAGGATCCAATTTACTGACTTTTTATTTATGGCTCATGGTTTTGGTGTTATGTCCAATGTTTTTTCTAAATTTCTATAGGTTTACATTTAACATTTTAAATCTATATTCCATTTTGACATAATTTTTGTATAAGGTGTGAGATTTTGGCTTTTTGAACCATAGATGTCCAATTGCTCCAGAACCATTGGTTGAAAAGTTGATCTTTCTGGCACTTAACTGCTTTTGCAATTTATCAAAATCAGTTGGGCACATTTCAGTGGTCAATTTCTAGTTTCTCTCTTCTGCTCCACTGATCTGTGTGTCTAGCCTCCTGCCAATGCTATACCATTTTGATCACTTCAAGTACATATGAGGCTTTAATTAGCAATGCAAGTAATTGTTCTCACTTTATTCTTTGCCAAGATTGTTGTTCTGACTATCTTATGGCCTGTGCCTTTCCATGCGCATTTTAGAATAAGTTTGTCTATGTCTTTAAAAAATATTTGCAGGGAGTTTGATAGGAATTGTTTTAAACCCATAGATGACTTTGGTGAGAACTGACATCTTTACTATGTTCAGTGTTCAATCCATTAAACACATACATCTCTCCGTTTTATTAGTACCTTGTAATTTTCAAAAAACAGATTCTGTACATGTTTTGTTAAGTGTATTACCTAACTATTGCATTCTGTGGAGAAACTATAAATTTGTATTGTGTTTTTAATTTTGGTTTCTTCATGTTTATTGTTAGGATACAGAAATGTATATGTATTAATTGTGTAATCTGTGACCTTGCTGAACTCAACTTACCAATTTCAGGAGCTTTTGGTAGAGGCTTCCTAGTTCTCCTTCCTTTTCTAATAGGAATTGTGATTATACTATAAACTTCTTGAACGGCTGATAGCAAAAAGGTCCCAAAATGAGGCTGGATTCTTTATTTTTACCTTGTGAAGGCTCAGATATGAGATTGTAAAATTTTTTTCTCTCGGAAAACCTCATTTTTTCAAACAGAAAGCTTCAGATTACAAATATGCTTAAATTTGAGAAGACTATTTTGAAAGGCAGAGCTAAATACTGAATTTTTTTTTTTTTTTTTTGCGGTACGCGGGCCTCTCACTGCTGTGGCCTCTCCCGTTGCGGAGCACAGGCTCTGGACGTGCAGGCTCAGCGGCCATGGCCCACGGGCCCAGCCGCTCCACGGCATGTGGGATCTTCCCGGACCGGGGCACGAACCCATGTCCCCTGCATCGGCAGGCAGACTCTCAACCACTGCGCCACCAGGGAAGCCCTAAATATTGAATATTTTATTCCTATCTGTAGTCATCCCTTTCCAGGAGTCATAAAAATTTTTAGTTTAATGGGTACAGAGCAGGATGACAACTCAGAATAATTAGTGGATTACTGAAAATGAAAATACTTTGGTTTAATAAATTCCTATTATCTCTGTGACACACTAATGGGTCTTGCAGGAACATTTTCCATTCATCCTTATTAATTGAAATGTGCAAGACAAACAAGAATGGAGACTACATTTAGACTTTATTTTTATGACACAAGTTGGACTTATCAGAAACTCCAGAACTGAATCACACTGATTTCTCATATAACCATGCAAGATTGTGAGCAGACTGACCAGGGTAGTATGTAGGTTGACTGATCGTGTATTTCTCCCAAGATAAACTGACAATGGAAGAAGCACTAGAAGCATGTTTTCTAGATGAAAAATTGGCAAATTTTCTGTAAGGATTCAGAAAGTGAATATTTTAGAGTCATGGGCCCTACTGTTTCTGTGAAAACTACTTAGCTCTGCCGCTGCATCACTATAGAAATCACAGACAATATATAAATGAATGGCTATGGCTGTGTGTCAATATAAATTCATTTATAGCCACTGAAATTTGGATTTTATAGAATTTCCACATGCCATGAACATTACTATTCTTTTGATTTTTCAACCGTTTAAAAATTTCAAAATCACTCAACTCCTAAGCTGTACAAAAATAGATGGTGGGCTGAATTTGACCTATGGGCCCTAGCTTGCCAACCCTTGGTCTAGAGCCATAAGACACTGAGTCTCCCTGAGAATCCTTAACACTGTATTGCAAAAAAAAGCAATTTATCTTCTGTTAGTACTCTAGCCAATATTTTTTCATCTCATTAAAATACAAAGACACGTGTACATGAAAAGAACAAAAACATGTCTCTTACTAGTTAAAACATTTTGTTAACTGACTGCATAAGAATATTGTGTATATCAAGGGACACTGCAATTCAGTCATAATGGTTTTATCATTTTTACACTATTTTAGTGATTCTTTCCTTTTAAATTCTGAAAATAATAAGCTACATAATTTTTTGATAAGAAACAGGCAACAAAATTAGATTTTGCCTTTATAAAGAATGGCTGTTCCAGGGCTTCCCTGGTGGCGCAGTGTTTGAGAGTCCGCCTGCCGATGCAGAGGACACGGGTTCGTGCCCCGGTCCGGGAAGATCCCACATGCCGCGGGGCGGCTGGGCCTGTGAGCCATGGCCGCTGAGCCTGCGCATCTGGAGCCTGTGCTCTGCAACAAGAGAGGCCACAACAGTGAGACGCCCGTGTACCACAAAAAAAAAAAAAAAAAAAAAAAAAAGAATGGCTGTTCCAGCAATCTCAATAAAACACAGATGTTCAGTAATCTGCTTCCTTGACAAGTACACCTTTCTCTTCAGTGAAACCAAGCAGAATCTGTTAAACCAATTTTTCCATAATGTACTTCTGAAATTTAGAGTGTTTAGTTTTAATTGGTAAACCTATCTAGTGATTACTATGTGTTAGACACTGTGCTAGGTTCTTGAATTCAAAGAGGAAGAGGAAGTGGTTCCTGCTTTTACCATAATGTGCCAACTAATTATTTGTTATAGTTATGAATACATATAATCAGAAATACAAAGACTCACAGTCAGAAGCATATATAATAGAAAACGGAGATAAGGTAAAGAAAGTGGAAGAGGGATCATGAAAGTAATGCCCATGCAGAACTGTGAAGAAGGAATAAATATTCTTCAAAATGAACTAGAGGAAGATCCCTTCAGGCATAGAAAACTGACGGACCAAGCCCTGGAACTGGGCCACCTGATGTCCTCAGGGAATACAGAGGATAGACATAAGTGTGCTGGTTTAACATTTTCAAATTTCAAAATCCAAGTCCATTCAAAATTTTAGTACACAAGGTTTAAAAATATTTTCAGAAATATTCAGGATAAATTTCTCCTTTCTCTTAAGAACACACATAGTAGCACTGGTAGCTCAGGGTAGATATAAGTAAAGTCAAGTAGACTGACTCTCTAAGTGCAAGTCATCCTGCATTATAGTACTTCAAGAAATCTCAGCACTGGTAAAAAGACTCAATTAGTATATAAAATTTAAAATAATAGTGTTCACAGGTTCTTGGTTTCACTGGGCTTCTGGATTTGATTGGGGAGGTATTAAATTAGCTTAAGCTCAGGAGGAGAATGCAAGACTGAGGCACTAAATACAAATATCCACTTAGACTTCAAAAATGTCAACAAAGATATAAAATATGGTCTTTGTTAGTAAACTGTCAGTAGAAAACAGTTACATATTGCTTCAGTTGGAAAAAAAGAAAATTCCAGGAGGAAACAAAACAGTTTTCTAGAAGGTAAATATATTCAAATAGCATAGTATGGTCTTAACAGTGAGTAAACCTGGGCTGGAATCCAGATCTACAACTAATAAATGTGATAAGCAACAAGCATGATACTTAGTTTCTCTGCACCTTCCTTGTCTGCAGAAACACCTACCTCATAAACATGTTGTACAAATTAAACGGGATTGTGTTTATTAAATAATTAGCACAGGCAATGTGCTCAAGATGGCGGAGAAGGAAGACCCTGAGCTCACCTCCTCCCACAGGCACACCAAAATTACAACTATTTACAGAGCAACTGTTGATGAGAACAATCTTAAGAGAAGCAGAAGAGATTTGCTAGAACTAAAGATATAAGAAGGAACCATAACGAGATGGGTTGGAGGGGCAGAGATAAGATACAGCAAAGACCCACACACTTGAGTAGGCGACCAACAAACAGGAGGATCATCACAATTACACAGGTTTTCCCCAAAGAGTCAGGGGTCCAAGCTCCACATCAGGCTCCCCGGACCTGGGGTCCTGAACAAGGAAGATGAACTCCCCAGAATGTCTGACTTTGAAGGCCAACAGGGCTTGCATATGGCAGAGCCAAAGGGCTATAGGAAACAGAGACTCCACCCTTAAAGGGCACAAGAAAATCTCACATGCTTCAAGACCCAATGCAAGGGCAATAATTTGAGAGGAACCTGGGTCAGACCTACTTGCTGATCTTGGAGAGCCCTCCAGAGAGGCAGGAGGCAACTGGAACTCCACCTAAGGATACAGACTCTGGCAGCAGCCATTTGGGGTACCTTGTTCTACTATAAAAACACTGGTAATGGTATCCACCATTTTGGAGTACTCCCTCTAGTGAATGAGCACAAAGGGGTTACCCACACACCAGCTGGTTGACACCACTCCTGGGACATGCCAATCCAAGAAGCCAGCCATGCAGGGACCCAGCCCTGCCCACCAGTGGGTCAGCAACAGCTATAGGCCCAGCCATGAGCTGCTCAGCCAGCTGCCTCAGAACCTAGCCCTGCATATCAGTGGGCTGCCACCAACTCCAGGATCCCCAGACCCCCCAGTCAGCCATGCTGGAATAGAGCCCCACATGCCAGTAGGCTGGCACCAGCCCCCAGACACTCAGGAACCAGTCCCATCCACCAGCAGGCCAACACCAGCCCCTGGACCAATGACCAGTGCTGGGACTTCCTAGGACCTGCTGCCGGATATGCTGGGAGGCCCACCCACCAATAGCTGGCAGCCTTCCCACAAGGCAGGGCCTGGCAGCCCACTAGGGTGGGGGCCAGCCTTGACAACCAGCCCACCCACAGTATCAGCCCTAATACAGTAGAAGAGCCCATGCAACCTGCATGGGGGCACCCCTAGAGCATATAGTTCTGGTGACCAGAGAGGAGTATGCTGTGGGGACTCACAGGACACCTCTTACATAAGGCCACTTCTTCAAAATCATGAAACATAACCAACCCACCAAATACATAAAAATAAAAACAGAATTAGGCAAAATGAAACAACAGAAGAATATGTTCCAAATGAAGGAACAAGATAACCCCAGAAGAAAAACTAAGCAAAGTGGAGATAAAGCAAAGCTACCCTATAAAAAATTCAAGTAATGATAATAAAGATGCTCGAGAAATTCAGGAAAAGAATGAATGAACAGAGTGATAAGTTTAACAAAGAGTTAACAAGAAGAACCAAACAGAGCTGGAGAATACCATACTGGAAAAAAAAGTTTACATCAACAACAGAAGGCATCAACAATAGATTAGATGGTACAGAGAAACAGATCAGTGAACTGGAAGACAGAGTAGTGAAAATCACCCAAGTGGAACAGAAAAAAGAAAAAATAATTTTTTAAATGAGGACAGCTTAAGATACCTCTGAGACAACATCAAGCATACTAACTTCTGCACCTTTTCCAAAAGGTGAAAGAGAGAGAGAAAGGTGCAGAAAAATTATTTGAAAACATAATAGCTGAAAACTTCCCTAACCTGGGAAAGGAAATAGACATCCAGGTTAGGAAACACAGAAAGTCCCAAACAAGATCAACCCAAAGAGATCCACAACAAGACACACTGTAATTAAAATGGCAAAAATTGAAGAGAGAATCTTAGAAGCAGCAAGGGACAAGTAAGTAGTTATATAAAAGGGAACTCCCAAAAAACAATCAGCTGACTTTTGAGTGAAAACACTTCAGGCCAGAAAGGAGTGGCATGACATATGCCACTGTGATGAAGTAAAAACCTACCAACCAAGAACCGAGCAAGGCTATCATTCAAATTCAAAGGAGAGATAAACTTTTACAAAGAAGCAAAACCTAAAAGAGTTTGACACCACTAAACTGGCTTTATATGAAGTGTTACAAGAACTTGTCTAAGTGGAAAAGGAAAGACCATAACAAGAAATACAAACATTAGAAAAATCTCATTGGTAAAGGCAAGCATATAGTAAAGTAGCAGATCAACTATATATGAAGCCGGTAAGAAGGTTAAAAGACAAAAGTAGTAAAATTATCGATACCCAAAATAGTTAAGAGATTTAAAAAACAGAAAGATGCAAAATATAAAGTCTAAAACATTAAATGTGGTGAAGGAGAGCCACTATGGAAAACAGTATGAAGGTTCCTCAAAAAATTAAACTAGAAGTACCATACAATTCATCAATTCCACTTCTGAGTATTTTCCCAAAGAAAACAAAAATACTAATTTGAAAAGATATATGCACCCTTATGTTCATTGCACCATTACTTACAATAGCCAAGATATGGGAGAAACCAAAATGACCATCAATAAATGAACAGATAAAGAAAAACTGTATATATATATGGTATATTACTCAGCCATAAAAAACAATGAAGTACTGCCATTTGCAACAACATGGATGGACCTAGAGGGTATCATCCTAAGTGAAACAGTCAAACAGAGAAAGAAAAATATCATATGGGGCTTCCCTGGTGGCGCAGTGATTGAGAGTCCGCCTGCCAATGCAGGCGACGCGGGTTTGTGCCCCGGTCCGGGAAGATCCCACATGCCATGGAGCGGCTGGGCCCGTGAGCCATGGCCGCTGAGCCTGCACGTCCAGAGCCTGTGCTCCGCAACGGGAGAGGCCACAGCAGTGAGAGGCCCGCGTACCGCACACACACAAAAAAAAAAAAGAAAAGAAAGAAAAATATCATATGATTCACTTATATGTGGAACCTAAAAAACAAAACAAATGAATAAACATAACAAAACAGAAATAGACTCCTAGATACAGAGAACAGACAGGGGGTTGTCAGAGGGAAGGGGGTGGTGAGGGGATGAGTGAAATAGATGAAGAAGATTAAAAGGTACGAACTTCCAGTTACAAAATAAATGAGTCATGGGGATGAAATGTACATCATAGGGAATATAGACATTGATATTGTAAGAGATTTGAATGGTGACAGATGATAACTAGATTTTTTGTGGTGAACATTCTGTAATGTATAGAAATATTGAATCACTGCCTTGTGTACCTGGAACTAACATAGTATTGTCAGTCAAGAATACTTCAATAAAAATAAATAAATAAAAATAAAAAAAAATATTTAGTCCAGTAGGTTTTTAGTAAATGGCATTTACAACCACATAATTCCCTAAAGTTGTACATCCCAGAAAAATCAAGGATTAACTAGTTCTGAAAAAGAGCTCAGGCTCTTTGGCCTCCTATAAGCCATGTGGGATTGAAATGAAAACAGGGTATATTCTCAGCTAATTAGGAGGGTCTGTATTAGAAATTAAACGGTAGAGAATTGCTTAGAAAACTTTACAATTTCCCTTTACAACCCAAGATTCCACAATATTCCAGGGCCAGAAAATGAGGAGTCTTTCACATTTTTCCTCACTGTTACAT
The DNA here is from genome assembly GCF_000442215.2 of Lipotes vexillifer. Lineage (NCBI taxonomy): Eukaryota > Metazoa > Chordata > Mammalia > Artiodactyla > Lipotidae > Lipotes > Lipotes vexillifer. The sequence continues at coordinate 2,117,211 of NW_006780574.1, forward strand.
CTTTGCTGCATTCCATGTTTTGCTGCAGCAAAGATAGAGAGGTTAAAGGCCTGGTAACACAATTCAGATTGATAACCAGCCCAGGCGCAGAAGTCTGCCTTGTCAGAGACAATGCTCTCACCCTTAGTTTTGAGATCAAACTCAAGTCTCAATGTCTTGATTTAAGAGAGGTCAATAGCACCTGGGAGGGAGGAAGGGAAACATATTTCTCCTTAAGATTCTCCTTCTCTCTGGAGTTACTGAGTTTTCATCTTGTGTGTATTTTCCAGTTGCCAAACTGTTTGTACAAAACACAAAGCAGGTGAGTAGAAGCAACCACCTCTTGGAGTTCTTTCCATGCAGGCTGCCTCTGAAACAAGCTGTCCATAGTTGAGTAAAAGGTTATTAAAATAATTCCATCACCACCTCTCAATAAGAGGCCCTAGCCCTCTTCAGCACTAACCAGCACTGCAGAGTGACCCATAGAAAACCCTACTGTGTGGCCATGATGCCTGCACAGAGTAGGAGAGTTACATGTCTTTCTCTTTCAGCAAGGGTCAGATGACTACTTCATTCATGTCTCAAAGAAATTCCAAAAACATTAAAACCCAACACCCAAGAAATAATTACCCAAGAAATAATGTTTCTGGGTAAACTTAGAGAACATTATAAAAATTAGAGTCTAGTAGAAAAGTGGTCCACTTCTCAGCTTCACCAGCGAAATGACCTTAGCCAAACAAATTAAAAATTGAAGTGTCAGTTTCCTCAGCTGTAAAACGCAGAGACACCATGTTCTTACCTGTTAATACAAACTACAAATTATAAAGGATATTATGATGGGTACTTCCTCATGAAATATAAAGGACAAGAAAGCAAGAAAGTGTACTAAGCAGAAAACCTCTGTATTTCTTCATTTTAATACACATACAAGTTACACCATCAAGCTGCTTAGTTGCAAAGAAGTGCATGCATTCTACAACAGATGAAATTGGGCATTTTTTGTTGTTCTTAAGCTTTTCTTGGCAAATCAATATTTCTATCCACATGGCTGGTGACAGGCATTTCTCTCCTAGGCTTTGAGTAAAACAATGGAAAACTCTATTGAACTAAAATGCTATCTCCTCAAAATGATACACTCCCCCAAAGAAGTTGTAGCTTCATAATAATATAATGTATCCAGACGAGTAATGAAAACTTAATCATTTAGACTTTCCTTAAATGACATTTGATCTCTGAATAAAACTACTGAAAGGGCTTCCCTGGTGGCGCAGTGGTTGAGAGTCCGCCTGCTGATGCAGGGGACATGGGTTCGTGCCCCGGTCCGGGAAGATCCCACATGCCGCGGAGCGGCTGGGCCCGTGAACCATGGCCGATGGGACTGCGCGTCCGGAGCCTGTGCTCCGCAACGGGAGAGGCCACAACAGTGAGAGGCCCGCGTACTGCAAAAAAATACTGAAAAATTGTGCAGCTATTTGGAGGGTGGAAGTATACTGAAGAATATATAAAAATCAAATGAACTGCCAGAAACATCCCAAAATATCTCACACACTGGATAAGTGGTAAAAATGCAACACTCCTGACCATTTAAGAAAAACCAACAGTGCCTTGGGTCTGTCACATAACCAGCTGGTCAGTGAATATTTTCCCAGCATCTAGTACATGAGATGAAATATCGAATGAATATAATATTAATTCTTGCTAACAAAATATATAAGCTCTAGAGGACAAAGAAATGTACAGCATGTTTCCTGTGATACTAAAGAAAAACCTAAAGAACTAATAATTTTGATTATGTGACAAATGCAAGCAAACAGAGCTATAGCTCCCTTATTCAGGCCAAGGCAGGAAATTTGGTGGCCAACTAAACCTGACCCTCAACTATATTATTAGTATTATTTTCCCACAAAATAGCCACAAAAAGTTCCTATGACCTTGTCGCAATTTCTTTGTTAAATTAATGGAAGGATCCTTCCCAGTGAAAACCCATGATATCTGCTTGAGGGGAAGATAATTCTGATCTGCCAGCTGCCTATCATGTCTCATCTAGATGCTGAGTAAGCAAATGAAGGGAAACTGACCTTGGTGTCTCTGACACAAGTAACAAAGCTCAGACTCCTGCTGCCAATGTCTGCGTGATTAGATTTATCTATCTAGAGCAGTGAGACTGAGTCACAGGTGCGAGAGCCTCCTCTCGTCAGTTGAATAATACCCTACTTCGTTAGACACCAGGGTGTGCTGCACAGATAACCGGAGGACAAGAGATGCCAGGAAATTATTGTTTTTACTGGGGAGGACAAAGAGTCATTATTATGACCTAAGTGCCCTACAGGATCATAAAAACACTTTCAAATTGAAAGACTGCATATATAAGCCCTACACAAAGGCATGTACAGGAGAGTTAATCAAGGTACTAGAAGAAGGAGGCTTTGCTTTAATGAAAGCCTATTAGCTGAGACGCATATGCCTCAGGTTTCCTTCAAAATGGAAATAGGTATATGTAATACACCGCCATCGTCAGAGTAATATAACTTTGTCCCTTTTCCCTTTGCGTTTTAAGTGCTGCTGTCAAACGTGCCTGAACTGGGCTTGTTAGCTTTTAATTCGCTTTGGAGACCATCGGCAATCTTACCCATTTTAAAGACATGCGATATCACAAGTATGGTTTTCCAATTCACTGGGATGCTGGATCAGATTCAGGAGCCCCACCCAAAATCAATTTTACAATTGCCAAAGCCATTTGCCAGGGGCAAAAGCATCTGTATGATTTAAAGATTTTATAGTGTCTGTAAACCCTAGAACGTTTACAGCTTCCTCTAATTGGACAACCTATACAGAAATCCCTCTTCTCACCAACCTGAAAATGATACATTTGAAACATGATATAGAGCATTTTCTCTCTAAAATATAATACAAAAATTAGCTAAATAGATATACCAACCATACATATTTTTTTTAAATGCTAACTGACTGGGAACATCTTCAAATTAACAAATAATAGATGAAAACTGGTTGGCTACCCTGTTAATAATACTAACATGAGCCTAGTATTCTTCCACACGGTAAGTTCTGTGATTAAAATTCAATAGTGTTTACTATTGTATTTCCAGGAACTATAACATCTATAGAATGTTAATATACTCTAAACATTTATATTGTAATTATATTGAATTTGACTCATTTACTTAAATCCTCAAAGTATTTCATTGCTAGGAAAGTAGGATAAACCTTTAATACAATATTTTTTTTTATTTAGTGCTATATCAGGTGGCCTAATTCTCACCTAAAAGGATTTTTATATTTCTCTTCTATTCCTTGACTTTCACCATTTCAGCTAAACTTTAGACTCTGCCTTGCCCACTACCACAATTTTCATTTTGACCTATGGAAACCCTATTGAATTTCAATGCCTAGCTTAAATTTTTTTAAAAGTGCTTTTTCGCAAGAAAGCTATCAAAGTAACTACTAAGGTTTAGCCCATACGGTACTATTAATAGCCATTTAGAAAGGAAATTATAAATCTAAAATATCAGTGTAATTTTTTATTTTTGTGTAAGTCTAAGTTGTATAATAATGATTTGATATACGTATATTTTGCGAAAGAATTACTGCAACAGGGTTAGTTAACCCCTCCATCACCTTACGTAATCACCTCTTCTTTTGTAATGAGAACATTTAAGACATACTCTGTTAACAACTTTCAAGTATATAATACAGTGTTAACTACAGACACCATGGTGCACGTTAGATCCTCAGAATATATTCCTCTTTCAACTGGAAGTTTGTACTTTTTGACCAACATCACCCCCATTTTCTCCACCTCACAGCTCCTGGAAAATTATGTGTGCATGCCTATTACTCACCATAGGTGTGAGGTGTATGGTGCTGATGATGGAACCAAAGCCAAATGAGGCTGTAGCTGGGTCACCCAGGGGTACAGAGCTGCTTCTAGGCTTATAGCTGGGACAATGGTAAGCAAATCAGCTGCCTGGATGCGGATCTCTCTTCTCAAAATGACTCTCCTCGTTGCAGCCTCCTTGGACTGCCCTGAAGTTTCACAGTTTCCTACCTCAATCCCACAGTTGCCATAAAAGCACTTCTGTCTGTGGATGAATGTCAAGTTATTGTTGTTGATGGGGGGATACAAGCGAGAAATGTCTTATTCAGACAACTGGTTGACATCACTCCTCAGATGTGCTACTTCTAAATTGAACCTCCAACAATATAAAAATGAGTTACTATCATCCCAGAGCCTTGGTACTAAATTGTTGGCTATTAGGACAAAGAAATCTGAGATGTCAATGAGGGTCATGGGTACCCTTAGCGGGTCCCATGTTGCTCCCCAAGCTTCCACTTGATTTATTCTATGTAGGGTTATTAATAATATGAAACATCCAAATAGAGTACTGGAAACAGCACACTCTCCCACTGTCATGACTACCATCACTATTTATTCAGCTTAGTTAAGTTTATAAATAAATACTAAACACCTTAGTTAAGTTTATAAATAAATACTAAACAAAACTTTTCTGATCAAACTAAATCACTTTGTACTGTCAGAGACATGACTACATAGAATGAGAGGAGTCGTCATAGTTACTGGGTCAATCAATCAATGATGTGGTCAGTTATGAAAAGATTGACTGTGAACTAATCTATCTCTTCATGAAAAATTGCACAGCTTAGTTATACACAAGACCGCAGCCTTTCAAAGTTACCTTACAAAGCTATATTCTTATTCCAATGTAATTTTCATTGTTCAGAACACCATCCTAAATCTCTTTTTGGCTTTGCCTCCTAAACCAGCCCCATTATATTTTAACCACATCTAGATATTCAGTCACCTATTTCCCAACTTGATCTCCTATTTTATAAGAGTGAATCTAAAAGATTTTGGCAGCTTCCTACAATCAAATTCACTTTTACTTATTAAAATAATTTGGCATCCCTGATTGTGTGCAAAATGCTCTTTGCTATATATCTGCTTCCCTCCTAAACAGGAAGTACGTGAAATTAAGGACTTTAGAGGATGGAGCAAGAAAGATAAGTGACAGTGTATCAGTTGGACCTAAATGTACACAGGTCACCCTTAAGGGTCTGGAATACAAGAGACAAAGATTTAAGCAACACTTATTTTTTTTATCAAAGACAGTACCGAAGGAAGCACCTGCTCTGACTTGTCATTTAGAAAATGAAAACTTGGAGGAATTCCTTTTTATCTCTCCTAGATCTATTATGACCCTGTCAGCGAAAAGAGGGAGTGTTGGGGAGTGTTCCTCAGAACACTCAAAATCTCTCGGGGAGCATTCCTGAGAACGCCTGTGAATGCAGCAAATGCTTATCCCACACTGAATTGAAGACTGAGAGTTTAAATGAGAGAGAGGGACTCGAGGCCTCAGCTGTTTGCTACTACAACAGACGACAGTGTTTAAGAACACAGAATAACTCATAAATTCCAATACACAGAGTTAATTCTTTCACTTCTTTTACAGAGACAGTGTTTTAACCCAAACTAATCAGGTCTTCTTCTATAAGTGCAAACTAGTTCTTGATTATTTAGAAAGAGAATCACTATTCAGAGAGATAATGCCTCCGTATAGGACTATGCTGTTTAAATTTAGCAAAACATCTTGCTTTTATCACTGAACATATTCAGGCCAACAAAAAAGTTCCAACATTTTCAAGTACACAGTTATTCTAAAAGTGGAAAAAATTTTGATGCAGTAATTGTGAAAAATATATTCAGTAGAGGCATTTTCAAAATGTTCAGACCAACAGAAGCCCCATGGGACTAAATTGGTTTCTAAGGCAATGTTTAAGGGCAGTGAGCAAGTTGGTGGTTACTTGTTATAAAATATGTCTTATGACCTCATACTATATCTTTAATTTCATTCATTCTTTGGTTAAAGACACTACTTCTAGAATCTCAGTCAGTAGCAGGGAATTGTTTTGTGGCTTCCTCTTTGGCAGCAAACATGGTCACACTGAATAAAAGTGATTACTGACTAGTTAACAGCAACACCTGGGAGACACAAAACTAAAATAAACTATTTTTGGTGCTATTCTTATATAAAATTGTAACACTGAAGCATCAAAATTTCCTAAGGAGATACCAAACAAATTTTGAAAGAGATGAGTTTTGGTTCCATAATACCTCCTGAAAGATGAGAGATGATAGATAGATAGATAGGCAAATAGCTTGATAATCCATCAACACCAGTGTTCCACTTTATTATATCATAAAATATCTCCAGACTTGTGCTTCCTTCCATGGAGTTTTTGCCTCCCCAACTACTTATTAGTTGCTTATAATCATGTGCATGCTCTAAAATATCTTGTTGTATAAAGTATACAGAAGTGCATTAAAGCAAGAATGTTATTGAAAAATAATATAAACGGGTACAAAGTTGTGGTGCAAAACACATGCCTAAGAGCTTGAGACAAAGCAAAGCGAATGACTGCAGAAGCAAATTTAAAGAGAAGGAGATGGTTCCTTTGCAAAGTTCCTCTTGCCTGACTGCAGACAGTTCTCTTTAGAGAACTGGCACTTTCCTTTCCTTTCATCCACCTTCATTTCCTTGCGTCCACGTGAAATCTAAGGATAGTGTCATCATTCAAACATCATTATTGCTCCCCTTATCACTCTTTACTAGACTTGACCTAAGTTCCCAATGGTGGAAGATCAGTGTGAGAATTTGGAAAGCTTGGGTTACTGTATCAGAAAAATGTAATGGCTAAATCTGTTACCAAACTCATCTCCCCACTTAGGGATATCTGTATATAAATAGAATAGCTTACATAACCTTGCCTAATAGCTGCCTATTGAGTGGGCTTTATACAGAAGAAACTAGAGAAGGAATACTCGGGAAAAGGAGTGTCTCTTTGAACTTTCAAAAGTATTTCCATTTCACAAACACAAATTCAAATACAAATTGTGAGTTGGTCACTTCTGCAACTGAGACAAGTGTAATTAGAAGAATAGAATACATTTCTGGGCTCATCCCTTTAAAATAGTAACCCAAACACAGAGCCATCATGGATGCAACCCTGTGCCTGTTACTAAACCTGCCTGGTCATCCATTCCCTCTTCTGCAAAAGAGAGGTAAATAGTATTACCTAAAGCATATGTTTGTGTTATGGATTCAGTGAGTGAATCCAAAGAGGGCACTTTATCTGGCACATACTAAGGACTCCATACAGAACAAAGTGAAAAGGTGGAGGAAGACACCAGCAGAAGGGGGAGAAGGAGGAAGAACAGGTCACTGGCAATTCTACCAGAAAAGAAGGAGGCCTTGAATGCCTCCACAAGATCCCTGTCTGTCCCACTCTCGATCAACGTGCTCTTCTCCCTCCATTCTGATTCCAGGAGCTCACAACCTTAGCTGTGCGTTAGAACAGCCTGGAAGACTTAAAATCCTGCTGCCCAGGCTGCCCTTCAAACCAGTGAAATCAGAAACCCTGGGGTGCAACCCTGGCAGCAGGAGTCTGTAAATCTCTATACGTGGTTCCAACATGAGCTAAGGTTGAGAACAATTACTCTGTTCCATCCTCATCTTCACATTCTTAGCCAACGTTAGTTGAGTTCTCACTGTCTCTGCTGTAGCACTTTAAGCCCAGTAAGTCTAAAACATGCTGGAAAGAATTATTTTTTTAATGAATATATTCTTTTAGCAAAAGAGAAGTGTATGTATGAAAACACATAACTTTAGACTTCTTGGCATTGTTAGCTATGTTAGGCTTATTTTTAAAAAGAGGAGCCAAGTTACCCCATAACATATTGACTCACAAATTAAAATGTCCTTCCTTACGGGGAGAAGAATATATAACAGGATGTGGAGCTCAATGTCAGCCTAATCTTTAAGGTTTATATGCATTTCCAGGAGAAGAAGTTTCAAAGTCTGGACCTATAGGGATTTTTTCAAATGCTGCTTCAATAAAACCTTGCCCTGGATCACTTAAGTGCTTGAATGGAAAGTGGCTGTTTATGGTAAGATTATGTGGCGTAAAACGTACTCGTAAAATTACACGATCAAGCAAGAGTTCTCAGAATCTCCTCTCAGAAATATCATATGCAAATTTTTGTTGCACCTCATGCTGATTTGAGTAAAATTTATTTCTATCATCAATTAGAGAAATGCAAATAGATCTAAGTTTTGAAAGCATGTTTAAAAAGAAAAAAGAAAAACACTACCTACCTGAGCATGACAGAAACAAAGATTTATCTTTCCATTATGTTACCACAATGGGCAAATGGTTACAATTATGAGCAAGCCCTTTAAGGTAATAAATGAATTTTTCATAAGACATCATTTTTTACTAGCTGTTATAATCATTTTATCCTTCTTGTGTTCTCCAACTTGCCAATAACATCATTTTAACATTCTTATGCAACAAGCCATGTTCTACTATGTGGCCTACTATTTCATTTTAATATCTATTCATCTTCAACAGCTCAGGCTCTCCGAGGCCTTGCAGAAGCACTCTGTCTCTGGTGAGGTGTCAGTTTAAGTGTGATGTATTATTCAGCTTGGTAAAGGAGGTGTAACCTCTCAGTGGCAATCATGAGAATCACAGGGAAACAAGTGTACAAACATCTGGGACCCAAAAGTCATTTCACTGGCTGATAGTGTCTGGGCTTTGCTAATGGATCTTATTTAAAGTGCAGGACACCATTTACACATTTTTTAAAACCCTATACTCTACAACTAAAAAGACATTCCATTTCAATTACAGTATTGTACATAGTGCAGAAAGCAAGGTCCCCAGTGTGACTTGCTGATAGCTCTGAGGCTGGCATCTCAGGGGAGGCAGCCGGGAGCAAGACCCAAATCCCACTATCTTCTCTTCTCAAGACCAAATGCTCAGTATTCATCCTAACAGATGTAGGTGAGTGCCCTGGCTGTCGTCCTCATATAACAAGACAGTACAGTAGAGGGTTAAAAACACAGGCTGTGGACTCAGAAAGACCAAGGCAAAAATCTTACTTTGTGACCATGGCCAAATCCCTTCTCTATGCCTCGGCTTCCTCATCAGGTACATGGTATTATTGCTCAAAATATTTGCTGCTCCATCCTTGGGGAGAATTATACTCTCTTAACTCATTGTCTTCAGGCTTGGATGTGTGTCTTGCTTCGGCCAATTACATGTGAGATAAGGTGGCATGTGCCATTTTAAAGCAGTAGCATAAAGAGCCATAACACAGTTCCACCATGATCTCTCTTACCTGTACCATGAGACTCAGGATGGGCTGGATGGAAGCTGCTCCCTTTACCAGGTTCCACGGAGCAAGACTGCTGCTCACGGTGTCTTAGACACAAGATAGACACTGTGTGAGAAAAAAAATAAACCTCTGTGGATATAAGCCCAGACTGAGTTATATATCTCATATATGATGAGGATAATGATAGTACTTAACAAGCTAGGCTGTGTGAGCACTAAATGAGAAAATACCCATAAAGAAATTATAAAGTGTCTGGCACACGGAGAGCATTCAATATTACCCGTTGTTACTACCGGCATACCTCAGAGGTATGGTTCTAGACTATCATAAGAAAGTAAATATCACAATAAAGTGAGTCACACAAATTTCACGGTTTCCAAATGTATATATGTTATATTTACACTACACTGTAAATCTATTAATTGTCAACAGTATTATGTCTAAATAAAATGTACATATCTTAATTTTAAAATATTGCTAAAATATGCTAACCATCATCTGAGTCTTCATCGAAGTTATAATCTTTTTGCAACAGTAACATCAAAGCTCACTGATCACAGATGACCATAACAAATATAATCATAATGAAAAAGTTTGAAATATTGCAAGAACTACCAAGATGTGACACAGAGACACAAGCTGAGCAAACGCTGTTGGAATAATGGACCCAATAGACTTGCTCAACACAGGGTTGCCACAAACCTTCAGTTTGTAAAAAACACAATATCTGTGAAGTGCAATAAAGTGAAATGCAATAAAACAAGCTGTGACTGTATTAACATCACAGATATATCTAAGTCAAAGATGAGGCTGTAATGATGATAATATCTGCCCTTTACAAGTATGAGACTTTTATCCCTTCTTCACAAAAAGTCACAAACTTCAATTATGTGTTCTGTCCTGCTCATCCACATGAGAATTGCTAATCCAATTATATTCATTCACTGATTAAATCATCTGTGACCGGATAGGACTGCCAGATTTAGCAAATTAAAATGCAGGATCCTCGTTAACATTTTAATTTCAGGTAAACAAGGAACGTTTTTTTCAAATAAGTATATCCCATGTAATATTGGGGGCATATTGAATTTTAACAAATGTGTCATTTATCTGAAACTCAAACACACCTGGTGTCCTGTACTACATTTGGTAACTATAAACTGGAAGAATGTGCATTCCTGGGCTGATAGTCACAGTATGCCCTTCTTTCCCTCTTTTTCTTTAAACTTTTGGATCCTGAAATATGTCAGAAAAAAACATTTGGAACGATAGACACATTTGGTTGTAGAAATGTAATTGTGTCAGTACTGTGCACCAAAAGAAACAATAGACCAAAGATCAGAATATTTAGGTTTTAGTCCAAGTTCTGTGACTAACTAGTTTTGCATTCTTCAATAGATCACTATATTTCTCTAAGCTTCAGTTTTCTCTAATGAGAAAAGTAGGAAAGTTGGATTTTAAATTTTCTAAGATATCTTTTTGTTTAAAATTTTAACAATCTTCAATGGGATATATACAATGAAAACTTTCTATTTAAATTATAGGATTCCTTATAAAGCTTTCTAAAAAGAAGGGTATACAACCATGCCGATTAAGTCTTAGACCATTAAGGTCTGTTCTCCTTCCCAATTATAATTAACAACTGATTACATGGGCTTTCTCCAGGCCAGACACTTTATAAAAAGTAACTGATTTAAACCTCATAATTGTTCTATGAAGCAAATACTATTAATGTATCCGTTTCACAGATGAAACTGAGACCAGATGACACTGAGACTAAATAACTTGTTAGGATCCCACAACATGTGTGGAAACCTGAGAATTTGAATCCAAGTAATCTGGCTTTACCTCCTCTGTAAGATAATATCACATACATCAGCATAAAACCAAACTAATAATAAGGGCAAGCCTTTAATAATAATTGTTTTTTGGAGAAAAGCGGGGAAGTTCTAGTTTGAACAACTGACCTTCAGTATAACTGAGTCACTTTGAGTGATAAAGAAGTACCCAGACCTAGGTGTTAAATAAATGCTGACAGATGAACATTTCAATTAGTTAATAAGGAAGCTTATGATGAGCTGATTTCCCCTTCAGAGTTTTTAATATTTTGACTAAGTTGCATAAAAACTTTGAAATTGTATAGAAAAACTTTGCATGGCAATTACAGTGTATCATATGTAATAGTGATAAAATTGAGTTTTTGAAATTTCTCAAAGGGGCATCTATTTAGACTCGGACACCATCTTTCATTGCATTTGAGCCACGAGCAACTGAAACAGTGGCCACTAGTGAATAGTTCTGTTTTCTGCCTTGGCCTTTGAGACGAGTGAAAGAGACACTCGGAAAAAGAAACTTAGAAGCTGTCTGGCCCAAGGTCCTTTTGGCTAAGTGGCAGAGTCAATGTTTGACCCCAGAGTTCTGAAGTCCTTCATCTGTCCCCTATAATCTAAGGCAGGAGTCAGTTATGGGCCAAATCTGGCCCACCATCTAGTTTTGTATGACCTGCAAATCTAAAGATGATTTTTACATCTTTATATACTTGTACTTTAAATGGTTAAATGACTGCATGCATAATATCTGTGATTCTTTTCTCTTGATTCACAAAGTCTAAAACATTTACTATCTGGCTCTTCACAGAAAAAGTTTGCTAACTCCCAATTTAAGGCTTCAAGAGCTTTGCACAGTGCTGCCATTAGGAATATTAATGTAAGCCACATATGTAATGTGCAATTTTCTAGAAGCTGGATTTTTTAAAGGTAAACAGAAACAGATGACAATAGAAAAGATCAATAAAACTAAAAGCTGATTCTTTGAAAAGATAAACAAAATTGATAAACCTTTAGCCAGACTCATCCAGAAAAAGAGAGAGAGGACTCAAATCAATAAAATTAGAGATGAAAAAGGAGAAGTTACAACAGACACAACAGAAATACAAAGGATCATAAGAGACTACTATGAACAACCATATGACAATAAAGTGGACAACCTAGAAGAAATGGACAAATTCTTAGAAAGGTACAATCTCCCAAGACAGAACCAGGAAGAAATAGAAAATATGAACAGACCAATTACCAGTACTGAAATTGAATCAGTAATTTTAAAACTCCCAACAAACAAAAGTCCAGAATCAGATGGCTTCACAGGTGAATTCTACCAAACATTTAGAGACAAGTTAACACCTAGCCTTCTCAAACTATTCCAAAAAATTGCAGAGGAAGGAACACTTCCAAACTCATTCTTTGGTGCCAGCATCACCCTGATACCAAGACCAAAGAAGCCACAAAAAAGAAAAGTACAGGCCAATATCATTGATGAACACAGATGTAAAAACCCTCAACAAAATATTAGCAAATCGAATCTAACAATACATTAAATGGATCATACAACATGATCAAGTGGGATTTATCCCAGGGATGCAAGGATTCTTCAATATACGCAAATCAATCAATGTTATAAACCACATTAACAAATTGAAGAATAAAAACCATATGATCATCTCAATAGATGCAGAGAAAGCTTTTAACAAAATTCAACACCCATTTATGATGAAAACTCTCCAGAAAGTGGATACAGAGGGAACCTACCTCAACATAATAAAGGCCATATACGACAAACCCATAGCAAACATCGTACGCAACGGTGAAAAGCTGAAATTAATTTTGATAATATATTTAATTTAATCTGATAGATCCAAAATGTCATTTCAACATGCAATCAACATAAAAAACAGATATTTTATAATTTTTTCATAGGAAATCTTTGCAATCCAGTGTGTATTTTACTTTTATAGCACATTTCAACATGAACTAGCCACATTTGAAGTACTCAGGGTCCATGCCAACCAGTGACAGCTACATCAGACCACAGAGGTCCAGAGGTTAATAGCATTTTGTCCTCACAACTCATCTCTTTGTCATTAAGGATGTTTTATTAGTTTCTCCATTAAAAATTTAGCCCCAAATAGGAACCAAATTTAACATTAGAACTTCTACGTTAGCACACTATCGTCACATTCTCCCCAATGGCAAGTGTTTTTGTTATTATTCCTTTTGTGTCAACTTTAATTGATGTAAAATGGATGAAAATGATTTATTAACATTCTTTAAGTTGATATTTACGGTTTTTTAAAAAAGTAATAAGCCTGGGTTATGTTTTTTTGTTTGGGGGTAAGATGTATACAACCCATCAACCACTCTCCAGGTGTTTCCCCTCTTTTATTTTTAATTTTTTTTTACATCTTTAATGGAGTATAATTGCTTTACAATGCTGTGTTTCTTCTTTATAACAAAGTGAATCAGTTATACATATGTTCCCATATCCCCTCCCTCTTGCATCTCCCTCCCTCCCACGCTCCCTATCCCACCCATCCAGGTGGTCACAAAGCACTGAGCTGATCTTCCTGTGCTATGCAGCTGCTTCCCACTAGCTAGCTATTTTACTTTTGGTAGTGTATGTATGTCCATGCCACTCTTTCACTTTGTCACAGCTTACCCATCCCCCTCCCCATATCCTCAAGTCCATTCTCTCGTAGGTCTGTGTCTTTACTCCCGTCTTACCCCTAGGTTCTTCATGACATTTTTTTTTCTTGGATTCCATATATATGTGTTAGCATACAGTATTTGTCTTTCTCTTTCTGACTTACTTCACTCTGTATGACAGAATCTATGTCCATCTACCTCACTACAAATAACTCAATTTCATTTCTTTTATGGCTGAGTAATATTCCATTGTATATATGTGCCACATCTTCTTTATCCATTCCTCTGATGATGGACACTTAGGTTGTTTCCATCTCCCGGCTATTGTAAATAGAGCTGCAATGCACATTTTGGTACATAACTCTTTTTGAATTATGGTTTTCTCAGGGTATATGCCCAGTAGTGGGATTGCTGGGTCATATGGTAGTTATATTTGTAGTTTTGTAAGGAACCTCCATACTGTTCTCCATAGTGGCTGTACCAATTCACATTCCCACCAGCAGTGCAAGAGTGTTCCCTTTTCTCCACACCCTCTCCAGCATTTACTGTTTCTAGATTTTTTGATGATGGCCATTCTGACCAGTGTGAGATATCTCACTGTAGTTTTGATGTGCATTTCTCTAATGATTAATGATGTTGAGCATTCTTTCATGTGTTTGTTGGCAGTCTGTATATCTTCTTTGGAGAAATGTCTATTTAGGTCTTCTGCCCATTTTTGCATTGGGTTGTTTGTTATTTTGTTATTGAGCTGCAAGAGCTGCTTGTAAATTTTGGAGATTAATCCTCTTTCAGTGGCTTCATTTGCAAATATTTTCTCCCACTCTTAGGGTGGTCTTTTCATCTTGTTTATGGTTTCCTTCACTGTGCAAAAGCTTTGAAGTTTCATTAGGTCCCATTTGTTTATTTTTGCTTTTATTTCCATTTCTCTAGGAGGTGGGTCAAAAAGAATCTTGCTGTAATTTATGTCATAGAGTGTTCTGCCTATGTTTTCCTCTAACAGTTTGATAGTCTCTGGCCTTACATTTAAGTCTTTAATCCATTTTGAGCTTATTTTTGTGTATAGTGTTAGGGACTGGGTGATGGTGGCCTCACAGAAAGAGCGTGGGAGTTTTCCTCTCTCTGTTATATTTTGGAAGAGTCTGAGAAGGATAGGTGTTAGCTCATCTCTAAATGTTTGATAGAATTTGCCTGTGAAGCCATCTGGTCCTGGGCTTTTGTTTGTTGGAAGATTTTTAATCACAGTTTCAATTTCAGTGCTTGTGATTGATCTGTTCATATTTTCTATTTCTTCCTGATTCAGTCTTGGCAGGTTGTGCATTTCTAAGAATTTGTCCATTTCTTCCTGGTTGTCCATTTTATTGGCATAGAGTTGCTTGTAGTAATCTCTCATGATCTTTTGTATTTCTTCAGTGTCAGTTGTTACTTCTCCTTTTTCATTTCTAATTCTCTCGATTTGAGTCATATCCCTTTTTTTCTTGATGAGTCTGGCTAATGTTTTATCAATTTTGTTTATTTTCTCAAAGAACCAGCTTTTAGTTTTATTGACCTTTACTAGCGTTTCCTCCATTTCTTTTTCATTTATTTCTGATATGATCTTTATGATTTCTTTCCTTTTGCTAACTTTGGGGTTTTTTTGTTCTTCTTTCTCTAATTGCTTTAGGTGCAAGGTTAGGTTGTTTATTTGAGATGTTTCCTGTTTCTTAAGGCAGGATTGTATTGCTATAAAATTCCCTCTTAGAACAGCTTTTGCTTCATCCAATAGGTTTTGGGTCGTCATGTCTCCACTGTCATTTGTTTCTAGGTATTTTTTGATTTCCTCTTTGATTCCTTCAGTGATCACTTCACTTCATTATTAAGTAGTGTATTGTTTAGCCTCCATGTGTTTGTATTTTTTACATATCTTTTCCTGTAACTGATATCTAGTCTCATAGCGTTGTGGTCAGAAAAGATACTTGATACAATTTCAATTTTCTTAAATTTACCAAGGCTTGATTTGTGACCCAAGATATGATTTATCCTGGAGAATGTTTGGTAAGCACTTGAGAAAAATGTGTATTCTGTTGTTTTTGGATGGAATGTCCTATAAATATCAATTAAGTCCATCTTATTTAATATATCATGTAAAGCTTGCGTTTCCTTATTTATTTTCATTTTGGATGATCTGTCCATTGGTGAAAGTGGAGTGTTAAAGTCCCCTACTATGAATATGTTACTGTTGATTTCCCCTTTTATGGCTGTTAGTATTTGCCTTATGTATTAAGATGCTCCTATGTTGGGTGCATAAATATTTACAATTGTTATATCTTCTTCTTAGATCGATCCCTTGATCATTATGTAGTGTCCTTCTTTGTCTCTTGTAATAGTCTTTATTTTAAAGTCTATTTTGTGTGATATGAGAATTGCTACTCCAGCTTTCTTTTGGTTTCCACTTGCATGGAGTATCTTTTTCCATCCCCTTACTTTCAGTCTGTATGTGTCTCTAGGTCTGAAGTGGGTCTCTTGTAGACAGCATATACATGGGTCTTGTTTTTGTATCCATTCAGCCAGTCTGTGTCTTTTGGTGGGAGCATTTAGTCCATTTACATTTAAGGTAATTATCGATATGTATATTCCTATTCCCATTTTCTTAATTGTTTTGGGTTTGTTAATGTAGGTCTTTTCCTTCTCTTGTGTTTCTTGCCTAGAGAAGGTCCTTTAGCATTTGTTGTAAAGCTGGCTTGGTGGTGCTGAACTCTCTCAGCTTTTGCTTGTCTGTAAAGGTTTTAATTTCTCCATCAAATCTGAATGAGATCCTTGCTGGGTAATCTGGTTTTAGGTTTTTCTCCTTCATCACTTTAAATACGTCCTGCCAGTCCCTTCTGGCTTGAAGAGTTTCTGCTGAAAGATCAGCTGTTAACCTTATGGGGATTCCCTTGTGTGTCCTTTGTTGTTTTTCCCTTGCTGCTTTTAATATGTTTTCTAAGTATTTAATTTTTGACAGTTTGATTAATAAGTGTCTTGGCGTGTTTCTCCTTGGATTTATCCTGTATGGGACTCTCTGTGCTTCCTGGACTTGATTCACTATTTCCTTCCCCATATTAGGGAAGTTTTCAACTATAATCTCTTCAAATATTTTCTCAGTCCCTTTCTTTTTCTCTTCTTCTTCTGGAACCCCTATAATTCGAATGTTGGTGCATTTAATGTTGTCCCAGAGGTCTCTGAGACTGTCCTCAGTTCTTTTCGTTCTTTTTTCTTTATTCTGCTCTGCAGTAGTTATTTCCACTATTTTACCTTCCAGGTCACTTATCCGTTCTTTTGCCTCAGTTATTCTATTGATCCCATTTAGAGTATTTTTAATTTCATTTATTGTGTGTTCATCATTGTTTGTTTCATCTTTAGTTCTTCTAGATCCTTGTTAAATGTTTCTTGCATTTTCTCCATTCTCCTTCCAAGATTTTGGATCATCTTTACTATCATTATTCTGAATTCTTTTTCAGGTAGACTGCCTATTTCCTCTTCATTTGTTAGGTCTGGTGAGTTTTTATCTTGCTCCTTTATCTACTGTGTGTTTTTCTGTCTTCTCATTTTGCTTATCTTACTGTGTTTGTGGTCTCCTTTTTGCAGGCTGCAGGTTCGTAGTTCCCATTGTTTTTGGTGTCTGTCCCCAGTGGCTAAGGTTGGTTCAGTGGGTTGTGTAGGCTTCCTCATGGAGGGGACTAGTGCCTGTGTTCTGCTGGATGAGGCTGGATCTTGTCTTTCTGGTGGGCAGGTCCACGTCTGGTGGTGTGTTTTGGGGTGTCTGTGGACTTTTTATGCTTTTAGGCAGCCTCTCTGCTGATGGGTAGGGTTGTGTTCCTGTCTTGCTAGTTGTTTGGCATAGGATGTCCAGCACTGTAGCTTGCTGGTCGTTGAGTGAAGCTGGGTGCTGGTGTTGAGATGGAGATCTCTGGGAGATTTTCGCCGTTTGATATTATGTGGGGCTGGGAGGTCTCTTCTTGACGAGTGTTCTGAAGTTGGCTCTCCCACCTCAGAGGCAGAGTCCTGACTCCTGGCTGGAGCAGCAAGAGCCTTTCATCCACTCGGCTCAGAATAAAAGGGAGAAGAAAGAAAGAAAGAAAGAGTATAAAATAAAACAAAATAAAGTAAGCTAAAATAAAGTTATTAAAATAAAAAATAATTTTTAAGAAAAAATAATTTTTTTAAGCAAAAAAGAAAAAAGGACAGATAGAACCCTAGGACAAATGGTGAAAGCAAAGCTATACAGACAAAATCTCACACAGAATACGCATACACACTAACAAAAAGAGGAAAAGGGGAAAAAATAATAAATCTTGCTCTCAAAGTCCACCTCCTCAATTTGGGATGATTCTTTGTCTATTCATGTATTCCACAGATGCAGCGTACATCAAGTTGATTATGGAGATTTAATCCGCTGATCCTGAGGCTGCTGGGAGAGATTTCCCTTTCTCTTCTTTGTTCGCACAGCTCCCGGGGCTCAGCTTTGGATTTGGCCCCGCCTCTGCGTGTAGGTCTCCGGAGGGCGTCTGTTCTTCGCTCAGACAGGACAGAGTTTAAAGGAGCAGCTGACTCGGGGGGCTCTGGCTCACTCAGGCCGGGGGGAGGGAGGGGTGCGGACGCGGGGTGAGCCTGTGGCGCAAGAGGCCAGCGGGACTTTTTACCAGACTGAGGCGTGCCGTGCATTCTCCCAGGAAAGTTTTCACCGGATCACGGGACCCTGGCAGTGGCGGGCTGCACAGGCTCCTGCGAGGGGAGGTGTGGATAGTGACCTGTGGTCGTACACCGGCTTCTTGATGGCGGCAGCAGCAGCCTTACAGTCTCAGGCCTGTCTCTTGGGTCCGCGCTATTAGCCGCGGCTTGCGCCTGTCTCTGGAGCTCCTTTAAGCAGCGCTCTTAATCCCCTTTCCTCACGCACCCGGAAACAAAGAGGGAAGAAAAAGTCTCTTGCCTCTTTGGCAGCTCCAGACCTTTTCCCGGACTCCCTCCCGTCTAGCCGTGGCGCACTAACCCCTTCAGGCTGTGTTCACGCCGTCAACCCCAGTCCTCTCCCTGCGCTCTGACCGAAGCCCGAGCCTCAGCTCCCAGCCCCGCCCACCCCGGCGGGGGAGCAGACAAGCCTCTCGGGCTGGTGAGTGCCGGTCGGCACCGATCCTCTGTGCTGGAATCTCTCCGCTTTGCCCTCCGCAACCCTGTTGCTATGCTCTCCTCCGCGGCCCCGAAGCTTTCCCCCTCCGCCACCCGCAGTCTCCGCCCGCGAAGGGGCTTCCTAGTGTGTGGAAACCTTTCCTCCTTCACGGCTCCCTCCCACTAGTGCAGGTCCTGTCCCTATCCTTTTGTCTCTGTTTTTTCTTTTTTTCTTTTGCCCTACCCAGGTACATGGGGAGTTTCTTGCCTTTTGGGAGGTCTGTCGTCTTCTGCCAGCATTCAGTAGGTGTTCTGCAGGAGCTGTTCCACGTGTAGATGTATTTCTGGTGTATCTGTGGGGAGGAAGGTGATCTCTGCATCTTACTCTTCCTCCATCTTCCTCCTCTCTCCAGGCTGCATTTCTATACACTAACAATCAATTCTCACTACCCACAGGTGCTTGGCATTTGAGAGAAAAAGCAGCGTCCTATTGAGAGCCACAGGAAAAGCCAGGTCTTGCAGGGCAGAGTCAGGCTTCAGGCTTCAGGTCAAAGCCTTGTCACTCACTCCTTCTGTAGCTCCTGGGACTCCCGGTGTCTGGTCTTGCTTCCATCTGCTGAGGATCCTTCAGCCTGCTGGACCCATCTTTAGGAAAAGACAGCCAGGGCTCTCATCACTCAGGTGATCCACGGACTTCAAGCTATGAACTCCGTCCAAGGTATTCCAGACTGGCAATGCCTCCAAGCTCCTGGCAGAAGCAATTGCAGTCCTTCTCTGCTGGTGTTGACGGGTCTGCTGCAGAGATGGGGGCTGGCTTGGCTCACCGTGGGGACAAGGACATTGGCAGCAGAAGTTCAGGGAAGTACTCTTTGGTGTGAGCCCTCCCAGAGTCCGCCATTAGCCCCACCAAAGAGCCCGTCCCCTCTTTTAATTTCTTCATAACACTTACCATTTAGTCATGTTCATGTATATTATGAAATCTCTTTGTGTATTTTCTGTCCACCATTAAAATGTGAGCTCCAATGCAAGAGGGAGGGGATATGCGGATACATGTATACATACATATACATACGTGTATATATATGTATACGTATACACGTATATATGTATACATACATATACAATATATACATATATATGTATATATATGTATACATATATACAGAGTGCTGATTCACTTTGTTATACAGCAGAAAGTAACATAACATTGTAAAGCAATTATACTCCAATAAAGATGTTGAAAAATAAATAAATAAATAAATAAAATGACCAAAGTGGGGGAAAATAAATGTGAGCTCCGTAATGGCTGGGACAGTAAGGTCTTGTCTGCTTCTATATTTCAAGGGCCTAGAACAGTAGCAGGCATATAGTACATGTTAAAAACATATATATTTTGGGGCAAAGGAATGATAAAACTATTCACATATATAAAGCAAGATAAACAGAAAATGTCTCTGAAAAGAGCAATACAGTAAAAGGCATTAGCACCCTGGTGTGAACGGCTTTACTCAATCAATTTGGGTAAAACACTGGATTTATTGAACAGGAAAGAATTTTGAAAGGAGAGAGAAAAAACTGACCTTGGTGGATATCTTCTTGGTAATTGTCTTCTACAGCTAACTAGCAAAAGAAGTTGCAAATGTAAAAGATTCTAAAAGTACCACTGGTCTCTCATTTTTATGGATGGCTACATCTATTTTTAATTAGATTAACAATATTTTCTACCACCAATTCTTTCAGTGGAACAGCAGGTGAGTGAGAAGAGAGCCCTATTTTTTAGTTTATTACATTCACCAGCTATTTCTCTTCCTAAAATTTCTGCCAGCACTACGTGGTGAAGTTAGACTAGCAATATGGAAGTTACGTTTCAATGCCCAGGAGAAAAGCCTTGAGATAACTTCACAAAACAAAAACTTTAGTTTTCATTATATCCACCAGGCTTGCAGGTTCACCTAAGATTCCCTACGATCCTTAGAGACCTTTTAAATGCAATAAAATGCCTGCCTCAGGTAAAACTGGCAACACTTTACAACAAAGGTTTTGTAAGTGGTGGTTTATAACGCACGTAGGAATTGAAAAGTACATTTTTCCTTGTCTTGAAGATATGTCTTATTAAGATGGTGTACCCCTTCGGAGACAATATTACTTTTTCAAAAGCTCAAGCTTGCAATAACACTATTTCTTTTGAGGAAGGCTGGGGTATTTTCATCTAGAATGATGCTATTTGAAAAAATATTATTTCAGGAGATTGTAGATTTACAGGTAGAAAGAGCTCGTCAGATTTTCAGTGTAGAGCTGTGCTAAAAGTGGAGTGAAAGCAAATTGTCAGCCCATAGACAGCAACACTCTATGTGAAAGTCTCTTGAAAATGGTACCCACATCAACACTAAACCTCCTTATTTTAACACTTCCTTCAGGATTCTCCTCATTGCAGCTATTAGGGACATGTTTATATTCTTCTCAAACAACAGATGTTAATCACATAATAAGTAAAAATTACCAAGTGTGTAGGCAGTTTGTTCAGAATGCCATAGACTCACTCTATCTAGATAAGCATAGCAATTTTTTAATAATCTATGAAGCCAAATTATATATATATGTATGTATATACACATAATATACAAAAGTATTTATTCATCTGAAGTTTCTATCTTAATAAGGTAAAACTCTGAATACTGAATCAATTAATGTGTGTATCATTTGTATACATTATATTATGCATTTACATGAACAGAACAATACTAAAATATATATAAAGGAGTAAATGTTAATAAGTCCTGGCAGTGAAAACAAATAAGACCACTTACTGGATTATATTTATACAGTTCTAATCTTTTAGGACAGACACATTAATGAAATATTCAGGTGCAGCAACCATTATAGATGCATATGGAAGTGTTTTGTTTACACTGTAAACCATCATTATTGTTGCTGAACATTTCTTTCAAATGTGCAAGTGATTGGGTTTCTGAATAATCCATGGTTTTTCAAAATCCCAGGTCATTTCACAAGTATTCTACATCCTATACCCAGGCTCTCAGTCCCTTGATGTGCCTGATTTCAATAAATATCTCCACTCCACTTCAGTGACCCCTTGGACCTTGTCAAGCACTGGAAATACTCCATCTTAGGAATCTTAATTTTGAATTTTTAGTATCAGAGCATAATTGGAATGCATGTGATTCTTCAGGAAACTATGCAGTTAATTTCTCTATTTCATCACTGCTAAATCTTTCAAGAAACTTATGATTTTATTTTCTTCTCTCTCAAGTGAGGATCCTACTGTAAACACCTGTTTCAACAGCACCTTCCATTCCCTCCTACCTTTCACTTTCCATTGATCCAGACCTAAAAATCCTAGGAAACGGTCAATCCACTCACTCTCCTTTTGCAACTATACTTGTGCTGTGCATAGCTGGAGGAAAGCACAGAAACTGGGTGATTCACCCTACCGAGACTTTTGGTATCTAAAGCCCCCTGGGTGTCCTGTGCCAGTCCAAGTTGTCCATGACTGGCTACATTTTCCATTATCCCAAAAGTCATTCTAATCATTCATCTCATTTCTTTAAGTCCCTTGCCTGCCAATCTTATTCTTAGCATGATGCTCCTTAATTTACAGAGAGAACAGATACTATCACATAAATGCTCTCAACTTCCTGCCCCTCATTTCCTAATAGGTTAACATTTGAATGTGTCTATACATCTTTACCTCTGATATTTTCTATGCAAAGTGAATTGTTTTGTCTATGTGCTGAGACCTCTCTTTTTTCACTTTCCATGCCATGATTTTACATCTCTTTTTTTCCTTCCCCATTGGCGCCATATCCTTCAACCTACAATAAAAATGTATTTATGCTTCTTCCATCACTTAATAACAATGTTGCCTTTATCTTGCTCTGATCCTAGGTACTCATTTATTTCTTCAACAAATATTTACTGAGAACCTATAATGTGTTAGACATTGAGCTCTTATTAACATTTTCTTCAACCATGCTTTCAAAGGCTGGACTATCTTGCATAACTTCTCTTGCATCCAGCCATTTGTACATCGCTTTGACCCTCACCATACCACTGAAACAGCTCCGACAAAGATAATCAATATGTTGAACACATTTCAACTTGCTTGTTACATGCTTTGCTGAATTTGACAATAGTAACCACTCATTTATCAACATCAAGAACAATCTCTTTTCTCTTTCTAATTCTCTCTTCACTCCTTCTCAAGTTCCTTTAAAGTCTCAAGCTCCTATACTTCTTCGATGCCGATGTTACCCTGATCTTTGTCTTCCATTCTTTTTCTCCTCATCATAGGCAAAACTTTTGTACCATATGTGATTAGGATTTCCAAAGCTATGGCTCTATCCAGAAGCTATCTCCTGAGTTCCAGGTGTGTATTTTCACTGTTACAGCATTCAAACTTAAAACCAACATTGTCCACTTTTTCCCCTATTTTGTTTGATGTCCAAGCCAGAAATTTGGGACTTTTTCTTTCCCTTGAATTTACGCTCTTTCTACAAAGAACAAGTCGACAATTTTTGTGGATTCTACTACCTAAACTCTACCTTGAATCCTTTCTCTTATCTCTATCCTCACTTCCTGCTTTAGATTTTCTTCATCATTTGGCTCCTAAGTTACATAAATTGCATCCAAATTGGTCTCTCTACCACCCATTTAGCTCCTCTTAATCCAAATTCTATACTATTACAAGATAAATAGTTTTAAAGTGTAAATCTAAGCATAATACTTCTCTGTTGAGAGACCTTCAGAATGAAATCAAAATTCTTTATCATTCTTTTATTCATTCACTCACTCAATATTTATGAATAATTATGGACCAGAAAATGAACCAGGCACTATGTACGCAATGACATAAAATTGACCTGGTCCCAGTAGAGTTTACATACTGGACCCTGTAAAACTCTTCATTCTGAGGTTCCCCACAGAAACAAGCTCAGCTTTTATTTTCCAAAACTATATTAAAAACAAAAGAAAACAGAGCTTTTGGTTTTAGAGACAGCTATCTTAATCTACTGTCTTCTTTCAGCAGAAATTAACTTTTACTTTCTTCCCTAAATCTCTCTGGATTGTTTTTGTTTTGTTTTTTTACATTGAGCACATATGCAATCAAATGAATAAACAAACCAAAACAGAATATGGGTGTACCTACATCCATGCAGATACACAACAATCCTTAATGTCAGTCTATATTTGGTGAGTCAAAATAAGATAATATATTGAAAGCGTTCTCTTCATTACCTAAAGTTGGTCTGTCCTTCTTGAGAAAATGGTACAAAATGCTTTATAAATGCTATTTTAGAAAGTAAGTCTGTATGTTCCATTAGAGACAGTCCAAACATGAGGTGAATCACTGAACATCATGGGAATAGAAGCAAATAGCAAGAATAAGTTACATTTGCCAAGGGCAGAAGGTGGAATGTTCACAGAAGAGATGGAATTATGTGAAGGTGAGGATGATAAGTCACATTCTGTGACATCTTTGTTCTAAAATCTGCTAAGATTTGGAATTTGTTTGAATTCTTCAAAATTGACATCATACTTTTGTATGAGTACTTATACACTTTGAAGTCTAGCATGTAGATCACAAAATGCAAACCCACATATATATATTACCATATGCTTAAAAATTCTTTATCTCTTCATGAGGGTAAAAAACTATTTTGAATAAAACATTAAAATGATAAGTCCTTCAAGGAGCTAATTATTTAAATCCTTCTTTCAAAAACTACAGGACCTGGTTCACCATTGCAAAATCCAATACAGAACAAATAAATATCTAGAGAGCAATCTTTCCAGCCTTAAAAATCTGTGTTTGTATCAACTACTGACATCAGGCACGTTCAACACTCCATTACAGAAAGTATTCATTTCTGTGCATACTGATCTCTGTCAAAGGGTTCAGTTCTTCCTTTAGGATAAAATACAAATGATAATGAATCTGATGCAAGTCCCTAAGTTCATTCATTATGAATGAGGGGTGGGGAAACAGCCTTAGAAAGGGGGGCAGGGAAACAACCTTAGAAAGAAATGCAGACTGTTGTGACTACAGATACTCTATGTTCATCTTCCCCTGGTGGTGTATTCAAGAACAGAGAGCAGACCTTCTCTAGAACTGTCTACATTAAAGGATGAATGCTGTCTTTTATTATAGAAAAAGATTAAGTAGATAGATTAGGTAGATGATGATGACGACGAATATGGATGGATGGATAGACAGATAGATTAAATAGATAGACAGATAGATAGATAGACAGACAGATAGATAGACAGATAGAAGGGAAGGAGTAAGGGACGGAGGAAAACGATGAAATGAAAACTATCCATATTCCTCCTGTAGAAGCTTATAATGGTATTATCACTTTCTGTAACTTTTATTTACATATTCAAAGCAACTTTATAAGTTTTAATAAGTCTATAAACTTCCTTCCCAGTTTTTCAAGTGTCTTTGGTTTTAAATGGGTCATTAAAAAGTTACTTTTGCTTTAATAAAGTACTCATTTTATTCTTACACGAACTTCCTGGATTTTCAATTATTTATGCATTAAGCTTGACTGAGTTGCTATGCTAATGTGCTTTTATCATTTTGCCAAAAATAAACGTGACTGGTTTACAGGAGGATGGGATGCCTCCGACTTTCATATGTCTCCTGTCATTGGCATTCTGAATATAAGTACAAGTTCCACTGCTCAGTAAACACCATTAATCTGCAACTTATGCAAATCAGAAAGCTATTATTTTAACTGTTTTAATAAGCAATGAAATCAGGGCTATTGTTAGCCCACTTATCTTGAAGACATGTGTTCTGTAACTGCAAAATATTATTCCACTATTGTGAATGGTACTGTTGTTACTACACTAATAAAATATTACGTGATATAGAGAGATTTCTGGATAAAGTAAGGTTACATCTGAGGCAATTTTCTTTTTCAACAGCAACTGTAAAGAGGTTACAGTGATAACACCACAAATATTTTGTTTGTTTATTTAATGCCGTACTGTTTATGGTTTATAAAAAAGATTTTATTTATCTTTTTTTCCCTTCCTCATTACTTCTGATTCATTTCAAGGGTGGATAGGAAAACAAAAGATGGAAGGAAAAACTTGAGTTGATTTTTCTGAGGAGGATAATAAAAAGAAAGTATTGCATAAAACAAAGACATTGGATCATCAAGAGATTTCAACTGCTGTATTGCAAAAATAATTGAAGATTTCCTGAGCTCCAAAACATCACTATCCTTTTATTAATGAAGAACGTAACAGAAAGTGATATTCCAAAGATGCCCATGTGTGGCCTACAGAGCCCTAGAGCTCAAGACACGCAATAAATTATTGCCATTGAAAACAAAATCATTTCTCTTACTCAGAATAACATGGTGGATATTTGGTTTATGCAAGTCCATGAGTACGTGTTTCAACCCTGGTTTTGTGTAAGTTATTGAGTCTGACTGTGCTGGTATTTACTGTGTCTGGCACAGCACCTAGAATACAGGCACTCAATATGGGGTGAATTTACTGAAATATTAGTTCAGATTAAAGTTCAGGCCCTTGGAATTTCATGGGCCCCTTCCAAAGCTCTTACTGAACTGTATACTTGTAATTATATATTTGTATTTTTGTATTCTTTTCTTAAGGGCCACAAAATTGCATGTGCTTTAGGCCCCACAAACCTGGATCCACTTTTATCTATTATTTTAATTTTTCTACTTTTCTTGAGATATAATTTATATACAGCACTAGATAAATTTAAGGTGTACAGCATAATGACTTCACTTATGTATATTGTGAGGTGATTACCACAATAATCTTAGTTAACATCCATTATCCAATATAAACAAACAAAAAAAATCCTTGTGATGAGAACTCTTAGTATCTACTCTCTTAACAACTTTCAAATATATCATACAGCCGGGTTAACTATAGCTATCCCATTGTACATGACATCCCTAGTACTTATTTATCTTGTAACTGGATGTTGGTACCTTTCGACTGCCTTTATTCCCCCTCCCACATTCCCCACCTCTGACAACCACAACTCTGATCTTTTCTCATGAGTTTCCTTTTCTTTTTTTTCTTTTTTTTTTAGATTCCACCAATAAGTGAGATCATACTGTGTTTGTTTTTCACTGACTTATTTCACTTAGCATAATGCCCTCTAGTTTCATCCATGTTGCTGCAAATGGCAGAATTTCCTTCATATACATATATATATTATATATATATATAATATATATATTCTAATATATAACTTCTTTATTCATCCATTGATGGATACTTAGGTTGTTCTTATGTCTCGGCTATTGTAAATTATGCTGATATAAACATGAGGTGCAGATACATTTTCAAGTTAATGTTTTTGTTTCCTTCGGATATATTCCCAGAAGTGGAATTGCTGAATCATATACCATAGTTCTATTTTTAATTTTTTGAGGAAACTCCATACTGTTTTTCATAGTGGCTGCACCAATTTAGATTCTAACCAACAGTGCACAAGGGTTCCTTTTTCTCCACTTTTTCACTGGCATTTTTTATCTCGTCTTTTTGAAGCCAGCCAACTCTAATTAGGTGATATCTCATTGTGGTTTTGATTTGCGTTTTGCTAATGATTAGTGATGTTGAGCACCTTTTTTTTTGGCGGTACGTGGGCCTCTGACTGCCATGGCCTCTCCCACCGTGGAGCACAGGCTCCGGACGCGCAGGCCCAGTGGCCATGAATCACGGGCCCAGCCGCTCCGCGGCACGCAAGATCCCCCTGGACCGGGGCACTAACCCGTGTCCCCTGCATCGGCAGGCGGACTCTCAACCACTGCGCCACCAGGGAAGCCTTGAGCACTTTTTTACGTACCTGCTGGGCATCTGTATATCTTCTTTGGCAAAATGGCTCTTCAGGTCCTTTGCCCATCTTTTAATAGTGGATCTACTTCTAGAGTCAATAAATCTTTGGTGTCTAATTAAATGCATGCATGAACAAATGAAGAAACCAGGCAATCATTGCCTGAAGATAATATTTTATCTGTAATCTACCCCACTTACTGATCACCAAGGTACATATGGAATCTATCTTTTTCTCTGAAAATATTTGATATCTAAAATTCTCTAGCTCTAAACTTCTTCTACTTATCTATAACCTCCTGGGTCACTGCCCCCATTTTTACTCAATCTGATACACCCCCCATCCACTTATCTCTTAGAGAGCTATAGGCTGAAAACCTTTCCTACGTTCCTAGCTTTTTGTTTCCTTTTTAATTCATTTCTTCCCTGAGCAGCCTTGTTCCCACAGTCAGCAATTTTAGAAAAATTATGGAGACACTTTTGGCCCCTCTATTAAGTCAGCCTTAGGTGGCTGAGTCCTGCTGA
>NW_006780574.1:2145591-2209151 GCF_000442215.2 Lipotes vexillifer
GCTGAATTAAACTATTTGAGAATCTGTCTTGAACTTTAATACATCCTTTTATCCATATCTTGTTAACCACCTAGCTAATCCCCTACAATACTATTCTAAATCTTTTCCAAATGTCTGAGACTCCAGCATCCTCCACTTACCCCTCACTCTCAGCTCGTTTACTCCTCTCACCTTGCAATAGGTACTGTAGCACTTTGAATGGGGAAGGACCCAATATCTGTAGACAAAAAGTTGAAATTCCTGAGTCTATGTCCACTTGATGGGAATATCTTCAATACAGAAATCTTCAGATGGCACTGACTGTGAAAAAAATAAAACAGAAACCCCATTTTCATCTTACTGGGATTAATTAATACCACCCCCATAAAGAAGAGTCTTTAGTTAAATTAAAAAGAAATGTTAAGGAGACAGGTCACTGAAATGTTAGCAGAGATTACTTATTAAGAAGTTAATAATAAGATTTAAGTGTTCTTCATAGAAGTACATAAATTATTACTAACTTCTCTGGCTTTGAATTTCAGAGTATATTTCATATAGTGTTGTTATTAGGTATATTTATGTATTCATGGCATTTCAATATAAATTTTAATCACCAGTAAGAGGTTCAGCGTTGATGTCAGTAATGAAAACAGTAAAACACAGGCACTAAAATTCTAATGGGAACTTTAATTTTAGAAAAATAATTTTAAAAATTTGTATTTCATTCAAGTAGACAGGAATCTCATTAAAACTTTCATATGCCTCTTAGCTTTTCACAAATTGAAGGTATAAAAAATGTTTTGCTATAAAAAAGCACAGCTGCTAATTAGAAAGGACTTTAATTAACAGACCCACTTAGAAAAAGGTAAACAAATTGCATTTCACAAATTTGAGAATTTTGTTGCCATATTAAATACTAAATATTTTGTCAATTATAGACCAACTGATGCAAGATATTTCCATATGGGTCATTTGAATAACACTAGTTAACATGTATTAAGCTCCTTACTAAGTATCAGATATTATTCTAAGTGTTTTATATGTATTTGCTAATTTGTACCACCAAACTAATCAAGGAAATATTACTTGATCTTCATCTTGTGGATAAGCAAACTGAGGCTCAGAGAGGTTAAGTAACTTGTTCATGGTCACACCAAGTTAGGTTTTGAGCCCCAGACATTTGATTCAAGAGTTAGTTCTCTTAACCACCTCTCTGTAAGCAAGCATGCAGAATGAATTCTGTAATTTTTTTTATTTTTTTATTTTTGCGGTACACGGGCCTCTCACTGTTGTGGCCTCTCCTGTTGCGGAGCACAGGCTCTGGACGCGCAGGCTCAGTGGCCATGGCTCATGGGCCTAGCCGCTCCGCGGCATGTGGGATCTTCCCGGACCGGGGCACAAACCCGTGTCCCCTGCATCGGCAGGTGGACTCTCAACCACTGCGCCACCAGGGAAGCCCTAATTCTGTAATTTTTATTGTCATAAATCAAGGATGTTACTGGAGTCCCTTACATTGTATGTAATATAGAAAAGGTCTTCATGACTAATTGCCTCATCACAGAAAGCTCAGTAGTTGTATTGATTTTATTGGCAGCAGCAAGACCCAGTGGAAAGCTCAGAGTGTTTGGAATCAAACAGTTTCAGGTTTCAAAGTGCACTTGTCAGTCTCTAGCTGAGTGACTGTGGGCAAGTTTCTTAGCTTTTCTAAATTTTAATCATCTTACTTGTGAAATATGGAAAATAATGCCTACTTTTCAGGTGTTGCATAATTATATAGATGTAAGACACTATATTTTATGTAAGACATAAAATAGTGTTTCTGTATATTTATGTGGTACCTCATGACCTAAAAACAGATAAAGAATGTTTCGCCATCATGAAGGAATGTTTAGAATGATCTGATTTAAAGTAGAGTATGGATTGTATCCTTGAAACTTAGTTTAATGCTTCCAATTCTCAAGTAACAAGGATCCACCTTCCTCTTTCTCAAAGAGGATGAATCCTAGAAAAAATAGTTAAACAGTAATAAAAGTAACAATATTAATACAAGTTCTATAGCACAACAAACAAGCAAACAGAAAACAAAGAAAAAGAAAAGAAAAATGAAATCTCCTCATGCCAGAAGTGAAGGAACCTGGAAAGTCAGGCTTCTTCCTAAAAGATGGGCTCCAAGACTTTGGCTATCTTGCTTGGGGAAGTGACAGGGAATTGTTAAATTTATACACTTGATGGTTGATGGCTATGGAATCAAATACTTCCTACAGACATGAGGAAGGAATCCCAACTATGAAATTAATGTAAACTCTGTCCTGAAACAATGAACCCCTGGGTCCCAGAGCAAAAGCAAGAGTTAAACTCGGCAGGGAAGGTTCTACAATGTGGAGCACACAACACTCCCACAGAGGAGAGTAGGCTCTGCTGAATGTGGGCTCACAAGGAAAATCTATAAAGCAAGTGAGAAATAATCTCACCTGAAGGAAAGACAGCAGACACTAATATTTTCTGAATCTTTATCTAGAAAATACTTTTAAAAAATGCACCATGCAGGGTCGACGCCCCTACTCAGCCTTGAAGCAGTTACAGAAGATGAACCATCTCCCCTCTGCCTCCCATATGGTAGTAAAATCTGAGGGGGGAATGAAACAGGAGGGAAGGGGGCAGGGCACAACCTTTAAAAGAATGAGATAGCCACAGAACATGACAAAAACTGATTAGAACCAACTAGGTCCAAGATGGCAGAAGATCTAACTTCCAGTGGACCTTGAGCCTCACTATATGCTCATTGTAATACATTAACATAAGCTAAGTGACACACCCGACAGTTCCAAGGCCAACCAACAAATATCAAAAAGTAGGGCTTCCCTGGTGGCGCAGTGGTTGAGAGTCCACCTGCCGATGCAGGGGACACGGGTTTGTGCCCCGGTCCGGGAAGATCCCACATGCCGCAGAGCGGCTGGGCCCGTGAGCCATGGCCGCTGAGTCTGCGCGTCCAGAGCCTGTGCTCCGCAACGGGAGAGGCCACAACAGTGAGAGGCCCGCGTACTGCAAAAAAAAAAAAAAAGAAAGAAAAAAGAAAAAAAGGAGGTGGTGGCCCAGTTCCTGGAAAACTCCGCTCCTTCCCCAAAATAGTTGGAAAATCGTCCCACTCATTGGCTGAAATTACCCAGCCCATAAAAACTAACCACCCCATATTCTGGGGCCTCTCGCCTTCTGAGATGGCCCACACTCTGTCTATGGAGTGTGTTTCTCTCTAAATAAATCCACTTCTGACCTAAAAAAAGAAAAAAAAGCACCATGATTTTGTATAGTTACATAGTATTCTATTGTATGAATATGCCTATATTAGTCAGAGTTTTCCAAAGAAACAGTGCCAATAGGATATGTACAGGGAGAGAGAGAAGAGATTTATTATAAGGTATTGGCTTACATGATTATAGAGGCTGAGAAGTCCCACTGTTGATCATCCACAAGCTAGAGGCCCGGGAAAGGCCAGTGGTGTAGTTTGAAAGCCAGAGCTGATGGTGTAGATTCCAGTGTGAGTCTGAAGGTCTGAGAACCAGGAACACTGAGGGCAGAAGGAAGATTAATGTCTCAGTTCAAGCAGTCAGGCAGAGAGAGGGCAAAACTTCCATTTCCCCACCTCTTTGTTCTCTTCCAGTTCGCAAGAGATTGTATGATGCCCACTCACATTGGAGAGGGCAATGCACTTTATTCAGCCTACCAACTGAATTGCTAATCTCCTCTGGAAACATCTTTAGAAATACACCCAGAAATAATGTTTAACCAGATACTTAAGCATCCCTCGATCCACTCAAGCTGATACATAAAATTAGCTATCACAGTGTCATAAGTGCTTCACTCATCTGAATGTTCTTTGAGTCATAGGACTAATGGTTTCTGTAAAAAGAAATTATGATTTCAGAGATGTAACTAGAATAAGACACACTGTACAGAAGAAATGCTAAGGGTTTTTTTTTCTAATAGTCAATACAGTTAAGTAATAGCATCTATAAAATTTTCCAAATCATTATTCTCAATCATATAATTTGGGTCCCCCAGGTCTCACATTCACAAGAGAGTGCAATTTAATTCCACGTGAAAAAACATATTTGTAAATAACATATTTTTAAAAGATTTTCCATGCCACTATTGACATTTCAGAAAGCTAAAGCATTCTTATCTGTCTTAAATTAACAGTGTAAAATATTGACAATTCAGGAGTTACCAGAATGTTTAACTGAATTGATGATCCCACATTTACCAAAGTCTTAAGACGTTTGAATGGGATGGACTTTAGGATCTATTATACTGTGGCATCTGCATTTCTCTCTGTATTGTGTTAACTCTAAATAAAGCAGTGTCTCTAAGCTTCAGTAAAATAAAGTTTGACTTCACTAAAACACAATTTAATGACAAATTGCCTGTTTTTTCAATATAACAATAATATAAATGATCACTCTAGAATAGCTGCATCTTTTGAAAATTGACATTTGAACCTTTTGATCTCTATATTGGTCAAAGTCTCTTATTTAAAGATTCACATGAAGAACCCAGAGTGACATGGCAGGAAAGAGGCCATCCCTTCAGACAAACCGAGGTATATTCATTTTGTTTTCATTTTCCGGTTTTACTTCTTAAATTTTCAC
Source organism: Lipotes vexillifer (assembly GCF_000442215.2). Classification (NCBI taxonomy): domain Eukaryota; kingdom Metazoa; phylum Chordata; class Mammalia; order Artiodactyla; family Lipotidae; genus Lipotes; species Lipotes vexillifer. Next base: position 2,150,217 of record NW_006780574.1, read on the forward strand.
ACTAAATCTTTCTTAGATCATAAATAGTTAAGATTTAACATAATAGCTCAAGAGCTGGTGGACATTGTGAGTATATGCCTTTGTCATTATTCATTTCTATTAAAAAGAAAATAAATTGATTCACAACAGAACAAGGAAACGTACAGTGTCACTAAACAGTCAAATTTAAAAAACAAAACAAAAAAAACCTCACTGCTAGCATCCTGAATATTAAAATATCTACATATTCCTTTTCCTAACACAAATTTGCTTATGTGGTATACAGTTAGAATGTGGAAATTCAAAATGTGGAACTCAAATCTTTCAGAACAGAAATAAAATACAATTCATGAGTGATATCTACTGGTTTTTCCCCTCTTGTGTGCTGTCTGCCTGCCAGTGTCTCTCATCAGTCTATGATTCAACTAGAATGCAGAAAGAGGCGGATGCAAACAGACTAAATCTTCGACAGTTCCTGTCTGGTGTTATATTCTTTTAATAGAGCTTCAAGAGGCAGCAGGCACACACAATGCATGCCATGTATGATTGATAGAAAGTGTAGGTTTGCTTACCTAATGCTTGGCAATGAGGAGTAACACCTCCTCTGGCATCACAAATTTGAGTATTAACAGCCAAGGCAGGTACAGCCACCTGCAGATCTTCAAGCCAAGCACAGGTTTAATTCTCATCCATCCTCAGAAACATATATTTCTCTGAAAAACGTGAATGCATCTCATTTTGTTAACACATGACGAGTTTGATAGAATCTGTGTTTTTCTTTTTTTTCTTTCTCAAACATGAAAGCCGGTTGTCAATTTTAATTGAACAACTAATTAAAGTTGGAATTAAACTAATTAAAGCCTCTGACCTGCTAGACATTGTTTCAAGCACTAAAGAGATACATTAATGAGTTCCTGCCTTTCCTAGAACTTTCAGTCAGGGAGTAGGTTAGGGTGGAGATAAAGCAAGTGTAAATATCGCTAAAATACAAGACAGAGCATAGCTGAGTTTCAAAAGACTGTGGGTTCATCTCTAGTTAAGGCAATGGAGAACATCTTCACAGAGGTTATCTTTATGTGGTACACAGCAATAGCTGTACATTTAAAAAGCAGTAATCGTTTTACACTTATGTACATGTTTTCCTTGCAAAAAAAAAAAAATCACTTAAGGGAGGTAAAGGACTCCATCTTACAAGTGGTGAAAACATATTCCAGGAAATAAAGCAAGAAACAAAGCTAGAAAGTTGCACAACTTGGATGAAGGCTGTGACACCAAATTCTGTTGCTTGAAAAATGCCATTGGTTCTTCTAGCATGGATTTGGGAACCCTGATCGGGGTGTTAATGATAGAAACTAGAATATGGAAGTGAGACTGATGGAAGCTGATTACTGAAATATGGGAGTGGGTAAGGTATCAAAGGAGAGAACCTAAAAGAAAAGAGAAGAAAACTGAGGAAGTATGGAAGAAAAGTTATATTCAAAGAGAGTGAAAATTAGGAGGGCAGGAAATAACAAAAACAGTTGTCAGAGAACATGGGGAGAGAAATAGAAGAGGTTCATGATTACTGAAAAAGAGGAAGCATCACAAGAAAAATCAGTAAGCCATCAGTGAAAACTGCCAAAGTCACCACAGTGTCTAACACTGAGTATATACTAGTTAAATGAAAGAATGACCCTGATCTACATACACTGACTTTCTCTCTTCTCTTTACTATTTAAACTTAAAAACTTAAACATGAAACACAACATTTTGCCCTTAATTTCATCCTTTTAACTCATGGCAACTGTACATCCTCTTTATACACAAAACACGACTCATTCCAAATCATGATCTTGAGCATGTTGGCAGCTGTAGCTGTACCTTCCCCATAGCCCTGACCCTACTCCTATTCTGAACACATCCTGACCTTACTTGCTCTTATTCCACCTTATCCCAGCTAATAGGAAAACAAGTTATGTCAACAAAGGGAAATATATTATGTATTTAAAAATAGAAATACTAAAGAATTATGAATCCATACTTCCGACTTACATGGTAGAAAGAAAACTATGTGAGCTATCCAAGTTAGAGTTATTTAGTAGCAAAACTGAAGTGGAAAAATATTTTAAACCAAATATTTGAAATTTATTTTCTTTCTTTTTTTTTTTTTTTTTTTGCGGTATGCGGGCCTCTCGCTGTTGTGGCCTCTTCCGTTGTGGAGCACAGGCTCTGGACGCGCAGGCTCAGCGGCCATGGCTCACGGGCCCAGCTGCTCCAAGGCATGTGGGATCTTCCTGGACCAGGGCACGAACCCGTGTCCCCTGCATCGGCAGGCGAACTCTCAACCACTGCGCCACCAGGGAAGCCCTGAAATTTATTTTCTTTGTACATAAATAGTCAAACCCAACTAAGTTTTATTTTTGACATTCAATTTTTATTGAAAAGCACTTTTCTCATCCCGTATCAGCATTTGAAAAGAGAGACAGGCTCAAATTCACCAGATTTGTCTTCATTATAGTACCTTTTACTTTAATTCCCTTTTCAGCTGAAATCCACAAAATCATATTGCATTATTTTATAGCTAGTAAGTTGTAGTGAGACAACTTAAAATGCATACACCATAGTTTGTTATAAGTATTACGGACAGTAAAGATATTGGAAATTCAAGATATTAATTTTCTCATGTTTTAGGCTGTCTTTACCCACAAATCTAGAAGGACTGTTCACTATTTTGAATGTCTACTTAGTCATATCACAGTTTAATTTTATCAAGTTATTTGTTGTTTCAACTCAAGAAATGACTCAAATAGATCAGTTTTGGATCACCTGGATTGAATGAAATGGTGATTTTTAGGGTACTTGTGGAAAATGAACAGTCTTGCCTTTAAAGTAAAATAGATATAGTAGACAACTAGGAACAGGCATAACCAGCAAGGTTAGAAGGAGAACACCTTTAGAACTTGTGACAGAGATCCATACACTATGCATGAAATTAACAATCCAGAGGCATTCTCAGAGGCAAACACAAGATGGGCTATTATTGAATGTCGAGCTATTGAATATTGTAGAAGTGTCACACAGTTGTCACTGTGTGGTGGAAATATGGAAATCAGAGGTGAAGGTCAACAGACAGTTTAATAAATTAATTCCGTGAGTTGGTTAATAACTAAAGGAGAAGTTTGATTTTAGAAAATAAATTTGTGTGGTAGGGCTAGTAGCATCCATGCAGTGGGGAAAAGTAAGTTTTCAGGTCCAAACATGTAAAAAACATATTTTTAATCTTCCCCCAAGTATATGTGATTATAGCTCCAATAAATATGGTATTTAAAAAAATTTTTATTGAAGAATAAATGTGTGTTAAGCAAGCAATTTTCTGATTTGTTATTTGGTTTACCGAAGGGACCTAATCCCTAAGTAGGACGAGCCTTTTATGAACTACAGCTTCAAAAATTGAGTAATTTGATAACCTAATCACAATTAATTATTTTTCCAATTACCATCATTTCCACATTAAGCCATTAAGAACCTGTTATAGACCGAATATTTGTATACCCTTCAAATTCATGAGTTGAAATTCTAACTCCCAGTGTGAGGGTATTGGGAAATGAGGCCTTTGGGAGGAAATTAGGTTTAGATGAGGTCGTGAGGGTGAGGCCTTCATACATGGGATTAGTGCCCTTATAATTCAGAGTTTGTTCCCTCTCTCTCTCTCTCTCTGTCTCTTTCTCTCTGCTCTGTGAAGATGTGAAGATACAGTTTGCAAACTAGGAAGAGGGTCCTCACCAAACACCAGATCTGCCAGTGCCTTGATCTTGGACTTTCCAGCCTCCAGAGCTGTGAGAAACAAATGTTTGTTGTTTGAGCCATCCAGTCTATGATATTTTTGTTACAGAAGCCCAACCTAAGACAGAGCTTTTGTTACCCTCAGGACACGATCATACCCAGATAAAATCACAGCCACAGTTCAAAGATCACCCTCCCCTGGGAATCTACCAAGGGCCAGTTTATCTCATAAGGGACTTCATAACACTATATATTTGGATGGTGTCCTTAAAAGAAATTATGCCCATAAGTAATGCAAAATCAAATTCAAACATTTATTATGTTAATATTTTTAGCCCATAGAATAAATTCCAAACTAAGAACCTAACACTTAACATTAATTCTCATTCTCTTACTCCAAACTACATTTCTAGCACAGTCCTTACTCTTCATGCAAGTAAGACCTAAGCTTTCCTTCCCATGTGTATTGGTTCTCAAAAATGCATTCCCTAGTAGGATGACCAATCTTTCCAGTATGCCTGGGACTAAGAGTGTTTCTGGAATGTGGGAATTTCAGTGCTAAAATGGAGACAGTCCCAGGTAAACCAGGAGGAGTTGTTAACCCACCTTCAAGGATGATTTTAACTGCCACTCTCATGATGAGTCTTTCTTTGTTTCATCATACAGTCTCACCACTATCTTCTAGCCTCCTCTTATGACACAACATAAACTTTTCCTCTGCTATGTGGTTCTCCTTGCTCTTACCTGAAAACCCTAATGAATTTCCTTTACAGGTCTTATTCACTCCTTCTGATCATTTTTGTACAGAAATACTTTTAATTTTTTTTTTTTTGGCTAATGAGGCTGAGATTCTTGCTAAAAAGTACTGCAAATATACTTTTACTTCTGGTTCTATATGATTAACCAGACACACATATTTATGTTTTTGCTTTTTCTAAAGACTCACTTAAAAATAACAAAAGACATATCCAGAAGAAAAACACATCTCCCAAAGCACTGGATAACTGGGCAGTTTTCAGAAGCATCAGTGGAGCAGAAACATTGAGAAATAGTTGCAAGATAAAGAGGAAGTTTGTAAGAAAACACAGAAGCTCTACACCTGTAACAGAGGAGACCACTGAAAAGCAGAAGAAAAGAACATCATCATAGAAAACAGGTTGTGGAAACAGAGTGGGTCTCACAAAGCCATTGTAGGGTAGTTGATTAAAACACTAAAGAGTTGGACTGATCATCAAAGCATCCAAAAGTAGTATTTGCTCTCAGGCTAAAGGCAGAAGAAAAACTTTCTTAATCAGACACATCTTCTACATAGAACAGGTGAGATGAGCCCTGGGGGACAGAAAAAAATTAGATGATAAAAGGTAGGTATCTTCCCAAGAAGAGTTTCCATCTCTCCTTTACATTACCCATCCTTGCACGTTGTATACTTTTTCGAATACATCACTTAACATGTTAATTATAGCTATTTTCAATTCCCCGCTTGATAATTCCAACATCTGTGTGATATCTAAGTCTGGTTCTGAAGAAATCTTTGTCTCCTCAAAGTAGGCATTTTCTTGTCTTTTAACATGTCTTGTAATTTTCTGTTGAAAGCTGGACATGTTGTATCAGGTAATAGGAACTGAGTTAAATAATCCTTTAGTGTGAGGACTTACATTTATCTTGCTGGGAATGTGGAGACAGGAAAGCCAGAGGGGGCTGGAGTGGGGAGGGATTGCCTTTCTTCAGCTGGGATAAGGTGTCAGAATTGAGTTTTGTCAATGTCTTAACTGGAGAATAAGTCTTTCTTACTCTTCTCTTTCCCCTGCCAGAGCCACGAGGGGATTTTTCTCAGATCTTCATGGAAAGAACCCTATAGGGCTCCTGGAAGAAAAACTCATGAGAGTGTACACACCCTCCTAAGATTCAGCTCCTAAGAGAATGTCATTATCACAGTAGTCTGCACTCAGCTTCTGGGAATTCACCAATATTATCATTTACATGTTCCAACCAGCTTATGGCTCCAGTAAATTCTGATCCAGGTAAGTAAATCTTGGTCTCTCTCTCCCTATCTCTCTCTCTCTCTCTTTCTCTCTCTCTCTCTCTCTGAATGCATCTATTTCTCCAGATTTCAGGGTGGCAGATGCCCTGTGACCTCAGTTCTCATATGGGTCTTGACTTTCAGTATGTCTGCCTTTTTCTTGTTGTGAAAGTAAGAGTAACAAGTCTCAAGACTTTTATGTCAAAGCTAAAGCTAGAGGTCCCAGCAGTGAGATTTTAACAATTTTTTTTTCATTTTTTATGTTATTCTATTTTACTTTTTAAGTAAATTTTAAAAATCATGCTTGAAAATGGAATTGGTGTTTGAGAAGGTAAGCAACAGTTGTCTGGAAAATTTATGTATGCACAAATCCTTATTCTCTAACAATGCTGAAATGAATAACGATGTGCTTAAAGTATAAAGATTTCAGTAATATAGCAGGTTACCTTCTCCAAAATTATTTATCACTTTCACACTTGAAAGAATCACTTCAACTGAAGAATGCTCCTCAGATGTCTTAACTTGCTGTGTTTACTCATATAGAGTACACTTCCCAGTCTGATTTTATCAGAGTAAACGGTATTTGAGTGTATCTACTCCATGAGATAGTCTGAAATTGTGTCTGCATTCCCTAGAGCTGCGAACACAGTACTTTTCACATACTGGGTACTTAATAAACATTTAAAAAATTGAATTGAAGCCAAAGACAAAAATGACTATTTTCCACATAAGTAATATAGTTTACAAAATGTAAAATAATTAGCACATTTTATCCCAAATTTCTTATTCCTAGTATGCAGAGTAAGCTCTACAAATGATTTAGGGGCTCTTAGCCTGATTTTCAGAAATACCTGAAAATTCGACCCCCATTTAAAAAAAACCTGAAAACTTGACCCAAATTCTACAATGCTGAGGTCAAAAGTGACAAGAGATCCCACTGTTTTGTCCTGGGACAGTTGAGAATGACAAAAACTTTGTTCATTTCTGAGTATACAGTGGTTTTAACTTCTAATCATATTAAACATTTGTGTAACTCTGAGATGGATGAAGTAGTCTTGGTCTAGATGTGGTCCTTGTCACCTACGCAGAAAACCCATGTGCCAAAGTGTTTGACTTGACTAAAGAGTCACCACTGTTTTTCCAGAAAGTCTAACTTGACCCTCAGCTACCCAGATGTTATCATCTGCATCCATGTGTCCACTGAGTTACTAAAACAAGAAAGCTTCACCATGTGAATTTGGGGGGAACATAAACATTCAGGCCATAACACAGACGAAATTTTATTTCGAAATTTTCTCTTGAAGTGGTACCTTACGTTTTGTCAACTTTTCCTTCCTATACATCTTTTCTTAAGAGTACATAAAATTTACAATTCCCATACATGAAAAATCCAATTCTTTCTCCCTAATTCCTACACGTAGACCATTGTCTCTCAGTCTTAAAATAGGTCAGCATACAACCTGCCTCAGAATCACTAAGGGTGCTTGTTAAAAATGTAGACATTCCGCCAAACTCTGACCCATTGGATCAGAATAAATGAGAATATATCACAACCCAAGAAATAAGCATTTTCACCTAATTCCCCAGTTTACTCTTTCTTACACTAAATTTTGTAAACCACAATTTAGATTTTAGAAATAAATGCAATCAGAATTATTTTTAGAATAGTATAACTGCTTTCAAAACTATATTTTAAAATTTCCATTCATTTTTATTTCATCCTTTCATGCATTTATCTGTCCTCAACAATTTCTAGGAGTCCTGAACTCTCACTCCATCCGTTTCTGTATAAAGATATTCTGTATAAACTAAACATATTTTCACTGCTAAAGGGAGCATCCTCATAATGTGTCTCATTTTCCTTTGGATCTTTTTTTTTCCTTTGGATCTTTTGACAGCTTCTTTTCTCTCATTTTGTGTTAAAGGTGACTTAAGTGGAGATTCCTTTTTCTAAGTTCAAAAAATATTTAGTGAGTACTTACTAAGGACTATGCTAGGGACAGCTTCTTTACCATCATGGGAATTTCTTGGAAATAAATCTGAAAGTTATTGTAATGCCTTATATCTGGGTGGAGTTCAAAGCAACTAAGGTCATATCAAACAACTAGGAAAAGATAAACATCACTTTGAGATGCCGTTCTTTGTGGATTTACATAAAACAATATACTTAAGGAGTATTCTGATAGATTATATGCTCTCATTTGCCAGAAACAGTCAGTCTAAGGTGCAATGTCTCAGGTGTTAAAAGGTCTGTGTTTTGAAACAAATCTTCACTATGACACTCTCCTAATCCTGTAAATTACTGACACTAGAATCATGACGTTATGCTACTGCTGGTTATCTTCAAATCACAGTGGTAAAAATACCAATATGCCTCTCAAGATGATTTGACATGGAGATGCAACTCAATTTGGATGTTTATCACCAAAGACAAACATGGTATTATTTTAACATTTTTGCCAAAGTCTAGCCCTAGGCTTTGCTTACAGCAGCACTGAGAGCACATCCCCACTGTCTCCTCATGATCACAGACTTCCTCCAGGCTTCACTGGATTCCATTAAAATTGATATTAATCAAAACATAAATATTAAGATTGTATGAGAAAAGACCAGCCTCCATAAAGCCTATCCTGCATGAAACTAAATACCCACTACCATTTTCCAAGAGTGTGCCTACTGTAAATCTCAGAGTAGTAAAATTGAGTATCTGGTAGAGTTTGGAAGACACCCAATTGTAGAGTATAGTATGCACATTTTTACATTTGAGACCAAATTTAGCTGGGAGCAAGTTTCTGTTTCTAAACGTCATGCTTTCCAAAACAATAGGCATCCTTTGTTTAGTAAATGAAGCGAGAATCACAGAACTATAGCGATATAGTAGATTTTTGAGGTGACTTATTCCAGATTTTCCAAAACTTCTGTAAAACTAGATAAAATTCCTAGGTATTTATCAAGTATGATTACACTTAAAGTATCCTATGAAATTATTAATTCTTTGAAAATTAGAAGATTATTTCTCTCTCCAATTATGTTTTGTTTTTTAAATCAAAAATACACTTGCATTTTAAAATATGTCACAAACTATTTTCCCTAGACAGACATATTTGATCCCAAATGCAATCATGTTACTCAAGGATATAGAGCACATTCAGAAAGTAAATGATAAAAAAAGTGAAAGTGCTTCAACTTATAAAAACTTAAAAATTATATAACATTCGTTTTATGTATCTAGGAGGCAAAAAAATGGGAAAAAATTTATATGATAGTACTTATTATATTCATGCTTTACCTTGCTCACCAATATTTTACCATCATTATTTAATTTTATAAGCCATGCTACTTAAAATACATCATTGGCAAAAAAAAAAAAGTGTCTAATTCTCATCTTCATTATTAACTGCTTGTTAGATTTTATTAGATTACACCAATTACCCTTTCCTTAATATAACCACTTAAAAATTTTTTAGTTAAAAAACATTTTTTAAAAATTCCAAATTCCAAATCCAGTTTGTTTCCTTCCTACTAAGATATTATATTGAGTTGCTGACCCAATATTCATTCTATCCCCTTCCTCTTACTTAATTAAATTCACAGTCACCCACCTCCACAAGGACATATAGGTCAAGAGAACATGATGCCATCTCAGGGATTCTAATGCTGGCTAATGAGGCAGTAAAGTTAGTCTTTTGGGGGGCTTCTAGGAAGGTGACACAAGAAGAGATGACTTCTCTAGGCATTGGTGTGCCTGTATGATATCTGGAATCATCATAGCAATCTATACACAAGTTTTAGTACTTCTGTATAGTACATGGTGTAGAGCATATCCAAGAGAATGTGGAACCCGCGCTACCTCTGTCCTTTAGCTTAAGACAGTGTAAAACAGGTTTCTTTGTTACTTAAACCAAACATAACTGAAACACCAATTCTCCTTAAAAACATTCAGACAATTGTACAATATTTAAAGACATCTAGATGATATGCTATTTCTTTCAGAGATCAAGAACCATTTACCTAAAACAAATTCTTCATGGTCTCTAGCCTAATCTTGCCTACTGCTACAGGTCACTATTGTTATTTTTGACATCCAGATGGAAAGCAACTAAAATTCTATTAGAGGTAATGCTGTTTGATTTTCACAACATGCTAATTGGGCCACAAGCTAGCAAAAATAAAAACCCAAGAGGTTACTGCTTTGTTTTTTTTTAAGCCAGGCTTTTTTTTAAAAAAAAAGAAAACATAAAAAAAGAAAACATTATTGGACTTAAATACAGAAGAAATGTGTAGTCCTTTGGGAAAGAAGCACTCTTGCGCAGATTGCTTTGTACTGTTTACAGTTTACTGATACAACGAATGCCTTAGTAGACTTTTAGTATTGTGAATTCAGTAATTTTTTAGAGAAGATAAAATCATACTGATTGTCAGAGTAAGTAAAAGCACTTCAAAAAACGTTTTTCACCAGTAATCTTATAATCAAGATTTTGCCTCCAGAGACTGTGCTCATATTAAATGTTGCAATGTGGATGAGATCAAACAACTATCTTTGCTAAAACAGCTAAAAATAAAGTAAGATAATGGAAAGGCAAACTTAATAGTGGACAGGCTTAGCCTCCCCTTCAATTTCCGACACAGAAGAAATATAATCACAGAGTTTCCATATCTTATTTATTTGCTGCTTCCCACTGTCATGTTTTGGTATTTAACGTAACTTTCACCTTTTAAACATTGATTTCAAAGCTAGCCTGTACTTACAAATACCATGAAATAACATGCTGAATTATAAAAAAAAGAAAAAAATCAATAAGAGGAGGGTTAACAACAGAGAGAGCCATCACCAGAACAGAAAGTTCTTGAAGAATTGTGGAAAGATATAACCCATGAAAAAACAAACACTTCAGAAAACCATGATTAGAATGCTTAAAAATATTTTATGTAAATAGGGGAGGCTCAGGGACTTCTTAACTCAGAATATGTAAAATTAATACCAGAAGAAGAAAGAGTTGCTGAGAAATCTGTCACAATGATTAATTAGGGGACTACATTTGAAGCAGCTAGGCCAGGTAGCCTTGCCCCTTCCACTTGTGATATTCAGCAAGCAGCACTAGCCTTTGTCCTTAGGCTGGAGCAGTGAGAGTTAAGATGGAGAGGCAGGGTAGTGTCTATGACAACAACTGACCACAGGAAGGTTGGGAAGTCCCCACATGCTTTTCATGCATGCTTGATCTGCCATTGACAACTGGCAGAGACACTTTGCTGGAAACTGTACCGCCAGACCTACTAGGATCTGGAAATCAAAACAGATAGATATAGATAGATAACAAGTATTCCAAAATCATCATTTAGACCTAGAAAGATCAATCTCAACAAACAGAATCTTTATTCCCCAAAGAAAAAAAACACTATGGTGAAATTTCAAATCATGAAGGAAAAAAGAGAGCCTAGAAAGTTTTCAGAGATTAAATAAAGAAAATCAAATTGGTATCGAACATTTTTATTATCAACACTGGGTGCTAGAGCACAATGGAGCAACACCTTAAAAACGCTAACAACAACAAAAAAGATCCTCATATAGCAATCCTATACTCAAGTGAACATACAAATAGGAGGAAAAATTGAAAACATTTTATAAGATGCAAAGATTGTGTGTAAAGAAATTGCTAGAGAATATACACAAACATACAAATTATGGATTCAAGGTAATAAAAAGTACAAAATACTAGAGCTTTTAGTGGAAAAAATGAGTCTTCTAATAAATGTATGTTGAAATAATTCTTGATGAATAATGCGAAGAAGTAATAACTGGGAAATAAAATTCCATGTGACTAAATAAGTAGTAAGGGAAATGAGATGGAAAGAAAAGTAAGTGTATAGAAAACGCTGTGAAGTTTCATGAGTGCTTTCAATTGTCTGACCCTGTAGAATTGCTGCAGGTGCTCACACATCTTCAAATCCAGATCAAATGTGTGATTTCCTAGAAGAGTAAAAATTACCAAAACTGCCTAGGGAAGAGAAAGAAAATATGAAAAAATACAATACACCTGGAGGAAAATGGAGATACAGATAAAAATCCATCCCTCATATCGGCATTAACCTAAATCAGTTTTATTGTGTTTTTCTAACAAAAAGATTACTCATTTTTTATACAAACCACTTTAGATAATAAGGAGTAAAAAGATGGAAGGCATTCCAGCATAATCTGTGAACTTTCTACTATGATGCATAAAGAAGCCAAACACATATATAGCACAAACATATATATATATATATATATATATATATATACTGCTATTAGTTCTAAACACAAATATAAAAACTTAAATAAAATACTGAAAATCATACCAATGAGTTCCTAAGAATTTCAAGGCTTATTTAACATAAAATGACTTAACAAATTAATTCACTGCATTTAGACATTAAAAGAAAAAAATCATTATCTTCATAGATGCAAATATCTATTCCTAATAATCATACTAAGATAGGAATAAATGGGAACATCCTTATCTAACAAATATCCACCAAAAACTACAGTAAATATCAACTTTAACGTTGGCATATTAGAGACATAACGAAAAGGAAAGGTACGAGACCTATTATAATTTTTAAAAATTTAATTTTTATTTTATATTGGGGTATAGCTAATTTAAAATGTTGTGTTAGCTTCAGGTGTATGGCAAAGTGGTTCAGTTATACATATACATATATCCATTCTTTTTCAGATTCTTTTCCCATATAGGTTATTACAGAATATTGAGTAGAGCTCCCTGTGCTATACAGTAGGTCCTTGTTGACTGTCTATTTTATATATAATAGTGTGTATATGTTAATCCCAAACTCCTAATTTATTATGATTGTGATTAAAAAAGAACAATATAAGAATATGTATTAAGTACTACTACTATTTAACATTTCCACTCTGTGTTTAGTGTGGTAAATAAAATGAAAGAGAATAAGAAAGAAATATAAATACTGAAAAAAGACAAGGATCTCACTATTTGAGATGTTATTAACTCCTTTGAAAATCTAAGAAATGAACTGAATACCTTTTAAGATAAAGGAGAGACTTTATATGATTGTGAAAGGATAAAATATTTACATGTGACTTTGTGCAAATGGGATACATTTGAAAAACAAAATTTAGACTTTTACTTCACACCAAAAAAAAAAATTATAAAGTTAAAAGTAAGGGGCAAACTTAAAACACAAACTCGGAAGATATTTAAGATTAAATAAAAACATACCAAAACCAACTTTAAAGATAGGAAAAAAAGACAGCAGAATAAAATGGTTAGAGGATATGACTGGGTAATTCAAAGAGAAGAATTTTAAAAAGCCAACAAATATGCAACGGAATGGTAAATATAGCTTTTCTGTCTCAAATTTTTCAGAGAAACTCATTAAATTAAGACCAAACAATACATGTTAAGTATTCCTCATTCTAAACACAACTGCTATAAAGAGATCTGTAAAGGTGCCAGCCAAAAATGTGTTCTGCCACAGTAGCCAAGCACCTGTCTCCAGTCTACATGAGACATGAGTCTGAAGAGGCCTTAGGGGAAATGTATCTGGACAGCGTGTCTTATTTTTACCTCAGATAGGTTGGGGGGCTGCCAGAGTTCAACAGAAATAGATCATGGGGGAGATAATCAGACTGGGATTATCTTAAAAGTAAACCTATATGCTTTCAGTTAGGCTAGATTAGTAGTAGACCATTAAACTCATCAAGAATAACTAGAACCGAATGGGAGAAGATACTTTAAAACAATGCGATGGACAAGGGCTTAATTTCCAAAATACACAAACAGCTCATATAACTGAACAACAAAAAAACAAACAACTCATCTGAAAAATGGGTCAAAGATCTAAATAGACATTTCTCCAAAGAAGACATACAGATGGCCAATAGGAACATGAAAAGATGCTTAACATCACTAATTATTAGAGAAATGCAAATCAAAACTACAATGAGATACCACCTCACACTGGTCAGAATGGCCATCATTACAAAGCCTACAAATAACAAATACTGGAGAAGGTGTGGAGAAAAGGGAACCCTCCTACCCAGCTGGTGGGAATGTAAGTTGGTGAAGCCACTATGGAAAACAGTATGGAGGTTCCTCAGAAAACTAAAAATAGAATTACCATGTGATCCAGCAATCCCACTCCTGGGCATATAGCTGAACAAAACTATAATTCAAAAAGATACGTGCACCCTTATGTTTATAGTAGCACTATTCACAATAGCCAAGACATGGAAACAACCTAAAATGTCCATGGACAGATGAATGGATAAAGAAGATGTGGTATATACATACACACACACACACACACACACACACAATGGAATACTACTCAGCCATAAAAAAGAACAAAATAATGCCATTTGCAGCAACATGGATGCAACTAGAGATTATCATACTAAATGAAGTAAGTCAGAGAAAGACAAATACCATATCACTTATATGTGCAATCTAAAATATGGTGCAAATAGAGCTAGCTACAAAACAGACTCACACATAGACAACAGATTTGTGGTTATCAAAGGGTAGGGGGTTGGGGAAGGATGGACTGGGAGTTTGGGGTTACTAGATGCAAACTATTACACATAGAATGGATAAACAACAAGGTCCTACTGTACAGCACAGGGAACTATATTCAATATCCTGGGATAAACCATAATGAAAAAGAATATAAAAAAGAGTGTGTATATATGTATAACTGAATCGCTTTGCTGTACATCAGAAATTAACACATTATAAATCAACTATACTTCAATAAAAAGTAAATTAAAAAATAACTAGAAAAGCTGAACAAAATACAAAAATCACCTGATCAAATGCATCAGAGAAATATAAAGTCAGTATAAATGTGAGGTCCTGAGATTGCAAATAGAAAAGAAACTCACTGAAGTCGACGGTATATTCCAGGCTACTTTTCACCTCTATCAGCAATGAAGGAAGAAAGACTAAGAGGTGAGAAGAGAGAGAGAGTGAGAGACAGAGAGAAGCAGATGTTTTAGGGTAGGAAAATCTTTGCAGACCTTTTAGAAGTACTATGGAGCAGGAAAAACAAAAAATGGAGTTCAGAGATACCAACAAATCAAGACTTGTAAGTGCACGATCCAGAAGTGAAGCCAAGTGCAGATAAGGAATCCCAACAGTCTGATCCTCTTTCTCCTCAACACATCACTGATTCTTAGGCAGCTCAGGTAGAGAGGCAGAGAAGCTGAAGAAGCAGCTAAGAGGATGAGAAGTTAAGCAGATTTATGGGCAATCTCACCTGGTGAAGAGACAAAAATTCAATAAAGATCCAAGATGGAAAGAAAGACCCTTGTGAAAATCTCAGGTTTTCAATTGGGCTCACTTAAGGATGACCCTCTAAGAATAAAATCAATCTAGAAATAGAAAAGTTTTTACAGAGATTGAAAACGAACTCCAAATATACTTTATCACTGCTTGTATTAATGAAATGTGATCCTGATCTAACTACCTATTAAGAAATACAGAAAAGAGGGGCTTCCCTGGTGGCGCAGTGGTTGGGAGTCTGCCTGCCGATAAAGGGGACGCGGGTTCGTGCCCCGGTCCGGGAGGATCCCACATGCCACAGAGCGGCTGGGCCCGTGAGCCATGGCCGCTGGGCCTGCGTGTCCGGAGCCTGTGCTCCGCAACGGGAGAGACCGCCGCAGTGAGAGGCCCACGTACTGCAAAAAAAAAAAAAAAAAAAAGAAATACAGAAAATATTCTCTGACAGAATAAAGCACAATTTAGATCCTTTATAGTTACTAATCTATAACGCCTGACATTGAATCCAGAAAATAGCAAGTACGTCAAAAGACAGAATGAGACAAAACCAGAAAACAGAAAGAGCTCTTCAGGTGATTCATCAGATGTTTCAGTTATCAGATATGGACCTCAAGAATGATTAATATGTTTAAGAAAAGAGATGGTAATATAAAGACTTTCTCCAAAGAAATGAGAACTATAAGAAAATATTGGTTACATTAGAAGTGAAAAATATTTGACTGAAATTAAAAATGCAGTTGTCGGGATTAATTAACATCTGTAAAGAGGATTAATGCTCTAGAGGACAGAGCAATGGAAAATATCCAGATTGAAGCACAAAGAAGAAATAATATGGAATATAGAAAGAGGTTAAAAATCTTAAAGTCCATAAGACAAGATGAAAAGATCTTACATAGATATCATTGGCGTCTCATTAAAATTCTAGAGAATGGTAAGATATTGGAAAATACAATAGCTAAGAATTTGTAGAACTGATAAAAGATATCAAGCCACAGATTCAAAAAGCATCATGCACTCCAAGGAGGAGACAAAGAAAACTATACTAAACATATCATATTAAAACTACACAAACCAAGGAAAAATAAAAGAAAATACATTTACCTTGAAAGACACAACTTTACAACTAAAAGCTGACTTCTTAAAAAAACATGATGGAAGCCAAAAACAATAAAATGACTTTGTTAAAGCCTGAATGGGAGCCAAATAAAAACATTTCCAGATAATAAAACAGAAACAAATTTTCTTGCTGCTTGGCCGAGTATGGGAATTTAGGAAAGAATGATGTAACTGCTTAAGAAAAATGGTGAATATGCGGGTAACTACAAGTGAATATTAATTCCATTAAATAATAATACACTGAGGGATGTGAAATAGAATTAAAATCTATGAAACCAAAACCACAAGGCAGGAGGGCTTGAATGGAATTAAAGCGCTTTAAGATAGTTGCGTTATTCAGAAAGCCTAAGAGGTAGTAATTTATAAAACACTTGAAGAAGTCAAGTTTATGCCTGCTGTAATCTCAAAGGTAACTAGCAAAACAATAGTAGTCAAAGAATATAAAACTAACGACATAATAGAAGAGTAAATGGAATAACAAATTAACTGAGTAACCCAAAAAACAGAAAAGAGAAGGAAAGACATAAGAGAGGTGAGAAATTTTAAGCAAACAGTAGGATGATAGATTTAAGCTCAGGAGATAGACAACTACATTACAAAGTAACATTCTGAATACTATAATTGAAAGACAAAAATGGCAATACTATTAAAAATATGACTATATGTTACTTTATAAAGATACACGTTGAATATAGGGGTACAGAAGGTTGAAAGTTAAAGTCTAGAGAAAGATGTGTAATGCAAATAGTAACCAAAAGGGAGCTGGTGACCCTACACTAAATGTAATAAAGTAGACACTAAGATCAGAAGTGTTATTAGAGATAAACAGGCAAGCTGTTTATAAGTCAAGGCAGTGATTACTTTGAGAACCGATGGTTGCTGGGTGGGAAAGGGCACAAAGCAGTCTTCTTGCTCAGCTGAAAAGGTTCTATTTTGTGATCTGAGGGGTGAATATGTGGATATATTCACTTCGGGAAAAATCCTGACGTACATTAAGTATGTACTTTTCTATATGTCTGATAAGCTTTAATAACATTTTATTTAAAGGAGGCATCCTACTACTTGAAAACTATATGAAGCTACAAAAGGGCTCCAGCAGAAATGTGGAACACTGGAAACCCAATACCTGGAAAAAAAAAAATGTGTCACTGGGGTTCTAGAAGCTGGAGCAGGGCTCCCTCACAGGGAAATATCAAGGATATGAAAAAAGCCTCTCACAGAGAAAAAACAACAACTTTATACCTGCTACCAAGAGGGCACACGCCAGAAATTATAACTCTCCCAGGACCAAAAGACTGTGTTCTTTTTCCTAACACTTTCTCTCACTAAGCCCAGTCCTCGAAGGGTTAGAAATGTAGGTGGAGAGTAGGGAAGAGAGAATGAAAAAATGAGTTCACAAAATATGTTTCTCTTCACCACTGAAGTTTACCAGCTGGCAGAGAGGAGTAGTTTCAAAATGAACCACAAGAATTAGTTTTGATCTTACACTGCATAGAATTTCTCACACTACTGAGATGAGAATGTTCTGATGACTGAAATGACTGAGAAAAGCTATGACACCTACCCCTGATTTGATCCAGGGGCAGAAAAGAATGATTCCAAGCAGTAGTTTTGAAGGGTTGGCAGGGAAAAAATATAATTGGTTTCTGCATTGCATCATCTATACTACAGTTCACTCGATAAACTTTTTATGTTTGAAAAGATGAGGTTGCATAAGAAGGAATCGGGAAAATGTAAATTAACGCACTGACATCATTTTTCACACTTCAGATTGGCAAAATTTAAAAGACTGATACAACTTGCTTTTGTAAAGATGAAGGGAAATGGGAACTCTACCACAGTGTTGATAGGAATGTCAATTGATGAAATATTTTGGGAAGGCAATTTGGTATTTTTCATACATTTTAAATGCAAACCATTTGATTCCATACTTTCATTTCTATGAATTTACCTTATAAAATTCTCATATGTGTGAAAAACATATTTACATAGAGATGTTTAAAAACTGTATCCTGGAATCATCTAAATTTTCATCAGTAATTAATTAAATTAGAGTACATATATTTATGAAATATTATGAAGCCATTAAACAAAATAAAGTATGCACAGATAGAACAGAGGTGGAGACAGAGACAGAGATGGAGGGAAAGACACATAGACATAGAAATAGAAATAGAGATATGCAAAAGTCTTCAAAGCAGGGCTTCCCTGGTGGTGCAGTGGTTGCGAGTCCGCCTGCTGATGCAGGGGGCACGGGTTCATGCCCCGGTCCGGGAAGATCCCACATGCCGCGGAGCAGCTAGGCCCGTGAGCCAGGGCCGCTGAGCCTGTGCGTCCGGAGGCTGTGCTCCGCAACGGGAGAGGCCACAGCAGTGAGAGGTCCGCGTACCACAAAAAAAAAAAAAGAAAAGAAAGTCTTCAAAGCAAGTTTTGTTTTGTACAAGAACCAAGACATCCTACAAGAGTGCTTGGAATGTGGGAGGCATCTACAAGTATTTGCTGAATGAATAATAATGTCCTATTTATTTTAAAAATGGAGGAAAAACAGAAGTGCATTTAAATATTTCACTTTATACAGTTCTGTACATTTTTACATAAATTTTTGAAATAGAAAGTTTACTCAGGTGGTACTCAAAGTACAATAAAAAAAGTTTCCCAAATTAAAAGTATATACTTCCTGTATACTAGTTTTGACATTCTCTAGCTTACTGACCTTAGACAAATCTACTAACCTACTAATTTACTAACATCTTTGGACATCTCTAAAACAAATTAATAAAATACAATTTATGGGATTTTGTTAGAATAAACAACATGTGAATCACAATTAGCCAATTGCTAGATGCATAGGACATAGTCATTAAATTTTAGTGGGACATTATTTATCACTCTCCTCATCTCCAATGTAATCCAATGTCCTAGGCTGACCTTCTCTTAATCGAAGTTTCTCAAATGTGGAACCTCACCCAGGTCTGATATAATCAGCTATGCCATCACTTTAAAATATTCTCCTATTATTCTAGCCTCCAGAGCTGTGAAAAATATATCTATTGTTTAAGTAAAAAAAAAAGACATTAAGACATATTGGTAAATACTCAAAAACAATTTATATTTTCTGGTTTAATTTTTATTAGTTTCTCCACCATGTGAACAATCCATCAGTCCTCACTGGTCATCACCAAAGTGCCTGGCCCTGAGTGAGAAGCTGAAGGAGAGATAAAAGAATTAGGAAGGTAAAAAGAGTGCCCTCCCCATTACTAGAGACATTGAATCAAGCACTGGATGACCAATAGTCAGGGATTTTATTTCCTTCACATTTTCATACGTGCCTATTTACTTTGCTCATCCTAGGAAATGAATTCATCTTCTCCTAGTTCACACTATCCTTCACAGACAGTGATAATTTCAGTGAATGAGAAGAACAAGCCAAAGTGTTAAAGGCTGCATTGTCTAGTGCTTCTCAAACATTAATGTCCATAAAAGTTGCCTGGGTATCTTGTTTAAATGCAGATCTGACTCAGTAGCTCTAGGCTGGACCTGAGACTATTTGTTTCTGACAAGCTCCCCCGGACGATGCCTGATGCTGATGCATTGAGTAGCAAGGGGCTACATTGGAAGGTCTCTGAGTGCAGTGTCTCTGGCTGTCTTTCACACCTCATTCTAGACCAGTGTCTGGCCCGCTGCTTAGCATGCTGTAAATGCTCAACAGCTATCTTTGATATGAATAATTAGTTGTTGAACAGACATAATTGAAGAAGAAGAAAAGAATATAGGGAAGAAGCACATTCACTCAACTCAAGTTTTATCTTATATAGCGTTGGTCAAATCAATTTTAAATCCAACCTTGCATCCTGGCCATCAAACCGACCCATATTTGAATATTCCTCTCCTTCCCCTCACATTAGGCCATTTTCCCCACTGCATACACATAAATGCATGCTCATCTTTTAAATCACGCCATAATCTGTTCCTCTTCCCTCATAAACCTAGGGCCACCAGCCCCTTCAGCTCAAGTCCCACGTCTTCCAAGAAGCTCTGCCCAGCTTCTTCAGCCATAACCAATACACCTTCCCAGGAGGAAGGGTCCTCACAGTACCTTCTGGACAACGAAAGTAGAGAAAAATGACACATGAGCAGCTCCATAGCAGAGACAATTAGTCAGATTGATGGCAAAGTTGTGAAATGTCCTTTTGTCAGAGTAGAATTCACTGAGAGAGCTGTTTTGTATTTGCACAGTCCCTGCTATGTAAATAAAGAAAATTAATCATAAATAAATAAAATAAAACACCCTCCTATTCATTAGAGCTATTATTAAAAGCCTGTTTAATAGAGAAATAAAAATATCTAGATCCCATACATACCTCAAGCCATACAACAAAATATATTACAGGGAGATCAAAAGTTAAATGTAAGTATCTTAATAATAAAAACAGAGAAAAGTATAGACAGTATCAATATGAACTCTAGACGTGTAAACATTTTTTAAAGTTAACTAAAGCAGATCAATAGAAGACAATTAATAGACTTGACTAAACAGAAATTGAAAACTATTTACATTAATGCCGAAAACAAAATTCAAAGCAAACATTACACCTAAAATTTTTTAACAAAGATGACAAACACAGGTATAATATACTAACTTTTTTAATGGTCCTGTATATCTATTATAAAACATAAAGAACCTTTTAAAGATCCTTGGACAAAAGACAATATAATCCACTCCTCCCCAAAATTCAGATACTTAGGTTTTAGAAAAACATTCAATACTTTTTAATATGAAAAACATTTTACATACCACATTTTCCCAATGAAATTAGCCAATATATTAAAATGAAAATATCCAATGTGCCCTCATTCATTGTCAGTATTTTGTTACAATCCTTCTGATAAAAACTTGGCAAATTGTGTGTCAGGATCATTACAAAGAGCTCTAATATGTGACTTTACCATTTCACTTTTAGGAATTTATCCTAAAGAATTAATCTTAAGGTCATCAAAATATTCACACAAAAAATCTTATGAGGTACTATTTATTATAGTGAAAGCAGTAGAGAGAGCATAAATTTCAACCACTAGTGGAATGGAAAAAGAATATTACAAAACCATTACTAAAGATGTGGGGAAATATGACATAACATTGAGGAAAAAAAGGCTGCAATAATGCATACTATAATTCAAATACCTATTACAAATGCAGATTGATATGGAGAGGCTGTATTCCAGAGTGAGAAAGCATGAAAACGGGAAGCAGATATATGGCCTTGAATTCCAGTACCAAAGTACCAAATTCTGGTACTTTGAGTAAGTTACTGAATATTTCTGAATATCAATTTCATCATTGGCTTAAAAAGTGCATATATATGTAATTTGTCATTTTTAGAGCATTTGTGAACTAAAATATGTAAAAGAATCTAGTCTAATTTCTGGCATGGAAAAAGATGAATAAATATTAAGATTTTTACTTTCTTTATAAATTTTTATATTTTCCAACTTTCCTACAGGTTACTTTGTAATTTTTTTTTGGAATTAGAAAATTTTCTGAATGCTAATTCTCCTATTTCTACCTGCTCTTCTATTGCATCTAACCTAAAACAAACAAAACTCCTATACCCTGGCTTTACTAACATTAGTTAACAGCTTAGTAAGAAAAAAAAATACATATATAAGCCAATTTATATGATTGCTTGTATGTTGCATAAATCTTTTAACTCTCGGGAAATACATAATTTAAAAGACTTTGCTTGTAAATTTCTGCCCTGCAGGCCAGGAAGAAAGAACGCAATTATTCTATTTTACCTCCCAGCTCACAGCACAGAGCTAGCACGTAGATAATCATAAAAATCTATGAAATTAAATAGATCTGCAGTTATGAAATGCCAGACATTTATAGCAGATAATGGGAAATAGTTCGCGGGCAAGGGTCTTTCTGCTACACTATATTTTAAACCAAACAGAAGGCCACTTAGTCAACTGTATCTGTCAGGATCCAATCAGGAGCCAGAAACCACACAGTAATTTAATCAGGGAAAGTTTAATATAAATGTTAATAACTGTAAATGGAGAATGACACACCAACGGGTTCTTCTAGTAATAAATGAGGAAAACCCTAAAAACGCAGGAAGAGCATATATAAGGAGAATATGCAAGGAAGGGACACACACATCACCACCAACACCTTCAGGGCTTGAGATACAGATGGTAATATTTACTAAGTTGCCACATGCTCAGAACTTGAAATGCCAGGGGAAGTCCTCCATGGGGAAAGAATGCACCTGGGAACTTGGGGCAAAGGTGTCCAAAGGAATGAGGAGGAAAACTGCTTGCTACTGGGCGCTGATCATCACAATGCCAGCAGGACCCAGGGGAGAAACCACCTCACTGCAGGAGCCTGATGCTCTTGAATCCACCCACACACAATTCAAGAGCCTGGAGACAGAAAAGCAGTGCACCTTGTAGGAGCCTGTCAAGAGAAGCACATCAGGGCCTCTTTCTTCCCCAGTGCCCTCTACTGACTGGCCTTCTCATGGCAGCTGCAAAAGAAAAATACTTACAGGGCCCATCTCTGTTCTCACACAGTAAATAATGAGGGTGACTTGGGAACTGGCAGACAATAAATTGATAACTGGCACAGTTCACAATTTAACTCTTCAGCTTCCACATTCATCTTTCTACACATATTTTTACTTCTCAACAATAACAAAACAGCTTTATATTTTCACCTAACAAAATAAAGTTAATTCTTTTTAAAAGTAAAGAAGTTCTTACTTGCTCCCCCAAATGAGGTGAAACACAGTCCCAACAGTCATTTTATCAGTTACTGGCTTTAATAAATACTCCTCAAATACTACCACAGTTCCAGGGAATATTCTGTTAACTAAAGACTAAATTTTAAAGTTAACTTCCAGCAACTTCCATATGAAATAAAAATAAGAAGGAGGTGAGAGAAGAAGAAAATTTTACGTATATACCAATAAATGCATATGTATAATAAGCAAAAATTTGTATACGAAGCTACTATACTCCTCATCTCTGTAACTGATCACAAGGATATAACTGATAAATTCTTTCCATTCTTCCACTACCCATTTGATATTTCCCCTGCCTTCAGCTAGAACTTCTGCTGGTCAGGGTTCTCTGTCTGATGGAGTGAGGCAAATCTTTCTGGAAAGACCTGAGTTCTCAATTAAGCTGCCACGTTTAATGTTTTTCACTACCATAGTTTCTCATTAACCTTTATCATTGAGCATGGAAGTACTAGGAAACACCATAACAGATCCTCTGGTTTTCAGATTTAGTCCTGTATATCACCACTGTGTAGCACCAACCCAATTCCCCTTTGGCAATTTGGATAAAGCATTCCAACAAGTACAATAACACCTCTTTCTGTCTATTGATTCAGTGCCATAAAGATCCCAAATGGGCCAGGTAGCAGTCACATCTTCCAATTCAATGGAACCATCTGGTGCCCCATAGTTGAAGCATGCCTGGTTTAGAGACTAAGATTTCCACACCAGCACACTTCAAGGTGGTTGGGACTGGAAGCAAATATTCTGCAAGAGGTTTATTGGGTATAATAATGAGAAAATCCACTTTCATGGCCATCCCTTGACTCCCAGGTCCATGTCTTTTTGCTCTGGCAGGGATAGCATCATATAACGGTCTCTGCTTCCAAGTATATACTCATCCTGTATAACAGAACCTCATCTTCTCATGGTGTTCTCTCCCAACTGGCACTGAAACTGAGTCTTCAGTAAGCCATTCCATATATCTATTAACGCTGTAACTTCTGGCTGATAAATTATGGGGAAAGACCAACTTATTACATGGTGGTGAAAAAGATTATCCACAAAATGGATCATTCTGTCCACCTGATTATTAAGAACCTCCTCTGGAGTAGATGAACTTTGATCATCATTCACATGGGTCACAAATTCCTTCACAATCTGTGCCCATTCTGAGAGGTCCATCCACCTCTTCCCCAGACTTACCTATTGCTGACTATCAGATCATGTTTTTTTCAAGTCCCTGACCATCCAGACAGATCATTAGCAATTATGCATAAGTTAATGAAAATCTTTACCTCTAGCTATCCTTCATTCTAGGCATAGTGGACAACCATAGGTATTGCTTGAAGTTTTTTCAACTGGGAGGAACTCTTCACTACTGTCATTCGGAGAACACCCCTGAAAGGAGCTATATAGTACAGGCATACATCATTTTATTGCACTTCGCTTTACTGCATTTTTTATAAATTGAACGTTTGTAGCAATACTGCATTGAGCAAGTCTATCAGCGCCATTTTCCCAACAGCATGTGCTTGCTTTGTGTCTCTGTGTCACATCTTGATAGTTCTTGCAATATTTCAAACTTTTATTATTATTGTTCTATTTGTTATGGTGATCTGTGATCAGTGATCTTTGATGTTACTATTGCAAAAAGATTATGACTCGCTGAAGGCTCAGATAATGGTGAGCATTTTTTAGCAATAAAGTATTTTTTAGTTAAGGTATGTACTTTTTTTTAGACATAATGCTATTACACACTTAATAAACTACAATGAGGTATAAACATAGCTTTTATATGCATTGAGAAACGCAAAAATTTGTGTGGCTAGCTTTATTGCGATTTTCACTTTGTTGTGGTGGTCTGGAACTGAACTTACAGTATCTCCAAGGTACGCCTGCACTATAGCTGCCCACTTTTGAGTGGTACCAGCATATGCAAATCACTCATACTTTCAGGATCTGAGTTCAAACTCTTGTAGATCATTTTCATTTTATGATGTATTAATGATGAGCATGCCCAAATTTATGGCCAAATGTGTCAGACAACACCCAGCTTATGATGGAAAGCTCAGGCCACATGGATGGATGTCCCATGGTTAAGAATTCAATTGCTATCAAGGCCCAGTAGTAATTCAGTGGCTCTTTCTCAAAACAGCTATAAGAGACAGCATAGATTTTCTCCAAAATCCTAGAACGCTGAGCTATGATTCTTCTATTAGTGCTTGTCAGAGATTTCATACAGCATCTCCACTTGCCATAAACATTTCAAATACCATCGGATCTGCTGGACCATAAGGGCCAAGTGCTAGTGTGGCCTCTACGACAGCTCGAAGTTGTTGTAGATAAACTCTGGCTTTTCAGACTGTGACTTGAGCTTACAGTTAAAGGAGTTGACCTTATTATTTTGTTTCTGTACATTTTCAAGGATACCCAAAAAACTCCATCTTACACCACAATTCTTACAGATATTATTACTGCAATAATAGTTATAATTGGCACATTGGCCAAAAAAAAAAAAAGCATTTTAGTATCTTTATTTTCTCCTGATAGGTAAAATCTTTACTGTCAAAACTCAAAGCTTTCATTCAAAGTCAATCCTTGATTTAACCCAATTTTATGTTTTTGATAAGGCCTAAATCAATTTAAGACAATCACGATGCTGTTGGTGATTTCATGTACATTGAATATCAATTAGGCCCATTAGTTGTAATTTTATAATAGTCCATATCCCACTTTTGAATCATAGGTTTCACAGAACAAGGATCCCAAGAGTTATTGTACTATTTATACTTCAAAAGCCCAGAGACTTGGAAGCCATTGTGTGTCCAGAACTTTGGGAAAGTATTTTTTCTCAAATTCTGAATATAAAAGAAAATTATTTAATACAATGCCCTGGATGTCTTTGCCTCTTGTTCTTAGGAAGCACTGCATCACTCAGTGAATGTTTAAATATTGCTCTCTACTCCCAGCCATTTAATAAGACAGGGTAATTGGCTTTACTCTGGACTAACATATTCAACAAGGACAAAAGTTCTTTTTTTTTTTTTTTTTTTTTTTTTTTAAATTTATCTATCTATCTATCTATCTGTCTTTGGCTGCGTTGGGTCTTTTGTTGCTGCGCATGGGCTTTCTCTAGTTGTGGCGAGCGGGGGCAACTCTTCATTGCAATGCGTGGGCTTTTCATTGTGGTGGCTTCTCTCGGCAGGCGGACTCTCAAGCACTGCGCCACCAGGGAAGCCCAGGACAAAAGTTCTTTTCCTTCTTTTGCACTAAACGAAAACAAAAATACTTCCTTTTGACAGAGAGAAACTGGGGCACAAGAGGAAGGTGAGGAATTGTTGCCCATTTGAGGACAGATATATCTATTTCACTCGTCTTCTCACTGAACTGAAGACCAACAGGAAGAAAATGATTATAGCTCCATCTGGACCACTGAGAAAGTAGAATCATTAATAACAAGGCAATGTAGCAGGAGACTCAGCTCTAAACCTGACTCCTGGGAAGCACCGCAGGAAAAGGAAAAATATTAGAATTAAGAGAGGCATCTTCTCTTCATCTGTTTTTTATGGTATAAAAAAAAAAATGTTCAGTGTAGCTTCATCTTACAACAAAAAAACTCTTAAATGTTTGTCCTCTAAAATAACATGCTCCTGTGCTGACACAAGTATTCATGAAATGTCTCTCTTTACCCCAGTAACATTTCCTTTTCAGGGTGTAAATTAAAAAAAAAAAAAAAAAAAAACTTCAAAAATGTTTGAACTGTCCTACCTTTGTACATCCAAAGAAGAGGCTGTGAGTAATCTATGCTATTGCTAACCCTGAACCAAAAGAACTTCTAAAGCAAAAACTACCCAGGTGACACCCCTTTATTCAACATCTTCTAGCTGGAATAACTATATAACTCAGTATTGCATAGGAAAGGTGTAGCTTAATAATGAGAAAAGCAAGTCAGTAATAAAACTTTAAACATGGTCACCCTTTACGATTGTTATTTTGGCAGGCAATGATAAACCCTTATTATCTAATAAGCGCTTTTACATTTAAATTCATTTTTCTACAAAAAGTGAAAATACATTGCATGTTAGCACTGTTTATTAAATATTGCAGATGAGCTGAGTTGGACGCAGTGACTGTTTAGAACTAAAAAGGTTAGATAACCTCACAAGGAGAAATGAATATAACCAAAGGTCAAGAGAGTTTCAGTTTGTTTGCTCACATAGCCTCTAATCTAATTTAGAAGCAGAATCTCATAGCTGAGAAAGAGAGACAGAGAATAAAGCATAAGATATATACTCATTTTTGTTTGTAGGAAGATTTGGGGGAAAAAAAATATTTTGGAAGAATTGGATTTACCTTAATTTGATTTTGTCAAGACAATAAAACACAGAAAGAACAAATCTGTATAACTCAGAGTTTAAATTACATGCTGACTGTAGAAATGTGTGCCCTTAATAATTTTTGTTAACCTCCACAATGCCACATCCTATTTCTGAACATCATAGGGAAGTCTTCAGTACCCATGTACCTAGTTCTCAATACCAACCACATAGACTTCTTGTCTGGGATGGCATATTTCCTCACTCCAGAGGCTGACAATTTCAAAAATCATTCTAATTGGTACATCCACCAAAATGCCCTTATTCTCTTTTCTTCTTAACATTTCTTTTTTTTTCTTCTTTTTTTTATTAATCATATTAAAGTTACCTTTTGGGGGTGATGTCACTGTAAATGACAGAGTAGGAAACTCCAAAATGGTTTCCACTAAAGCAATGATTAAGCTGGTAAAAACAGAATCAAGTTTGGGAAAATCCTGGAACCTAATAAGAAAATTTAAAAAGAATCAAGGGAGTGCTGAATGAAGAAAGAAGCTTTTGAAAGTATGTAAGAAAGTATTGCGGTATTTAAATTACCTTCTTACCATCCCTCACCACCCCCACCCCAGCTGGGTGGTAGAAATAAAGTGGTAACCCACATTTCTGGTACCACTTGTTGATGTTAGAGGGAGAAATACAGACCTTGTCCTCAAAGCATCTGGTTGTATATTTTGACTTGAGGGATCAGCTCAGAAAACTCTCCTTTGTCTTACATTAACTCAGAGCTTGCTCAAGAATGAAGGATACTCCCAGGAGCTGTTTATTGAAAGCACTGAAAGGCACATATACTAGCCACATTCCTTAGAGCAAGGGATAAAAGTCATAACAAGCAGTAAACAGACCAAAAAACATGGGAAGAAGAAGTCGGAGAAAGGGAATACAGTGGGAGTAAAATCTTTTAAAAGATATTGCACATACTGGGGAATCTAGAAGGCCACACACATGCCCAGGACCAGACACACGCTCAGTAAAGATCTGAGAAGACCGTAAGCTTTCACCTCTGGCTGACATTTAGGCTCCATGTAAGCAGAAAGTGAAAGCTAAGGAAAAGTGGTAAACAAACTGGATAAGCACTGAAGGAGTGCTCCAACACAGGGTTAATCTGCAAAGACCAGGAGACGTTACTTTGCTGTAGTAGTTGTTGTTGTTTTGGCCACAGGCATTTAAGGAAACCCCTGTAGAATTACTAGCTAACTACTAAGCTAACAGAAAATAATTAAGTGGCTATGAATGATAAAGAAAGCAGTCTTTACAAAAATACTTTAGAAAAGTCACTATACAATCAAACTACAACCCACAACTAGTAGCAACAACAAGCTCTAAGGAGAGGGGAGAAACTGAGTTCTAGCGTTATCATGTTAAAATATTCAAAACAATCAGTTTTTTAAAGAAATAATAAGGCATGCAATGAAACAAGAAAAGTATAGCCCTTGCACACACATACACACACACAAATTAATTAAAAGATACTGTCCTGAAGGGAGCCTAAACATTACATATGCTAGAAAAAGACTTTTAAATCAATTCTCTTAAGTATGCTCAAAGAGGTAAAGGAAATCATGCACAAAGAACTGAAGGAACAAAGAAGAGCAATGTTTCACCAAATCGAGAATATAAGAAGAGATAGAAAGTATATGAAGAAACCAAATAGAAATTCTGGAGCAAAAAGTATAATGACTGAAATGAAAAATTTGCTAGAGGAGTTCAGTAACAGCTCAGAGCACACAGAAGAAAGAATCAATGAACTAAAAACAGGTCAATTTAAATTATTGAGCTGGAGGAGCAAAAAGAAGACTGAATAATGAAAACTGATCAGAGCCCATGAAAAACTCTAGGATACTATTGAGTGTACCAACATACACATAATGGGAGCATGGGAAGAGAAGAAAGGAAAGAGAAAAAAGTTCAGAAAGACTAGTTGAAGAAATAATGGTAAAACCCCAAATTTGAAGATGTGAATCTGCAAATTCAAGAAGGTCAATGAATTCAAAGCAAAATAAACACAAACAGATCCACACCTAGACATATTATAACCAAACTGTCAAAAGTTAAAGTTAGAGAATCTTGAAAGAAGCAAGAGAGAAGTGATTCATCATATACAAAGGATCTTCAATAAGATGAAAAGCTGATTTCTTATCAGAAAAGATGGAGGTTAGAAGCAGTGGGACGACGTATTTAAAATGCTGAAAGAAAAAAATCATAAAACAACTTAATATCCAACATAATAATTCATCCAAAATGAAGAAGGTCAACAAAGTGCTGGAGTAGACAGCTCCATGCTCTCAATCCTCACAGAAACATTGAAAAACAAGTAGAAACTATCACAACTAACTTTGTCAGACTCTGGAAAATAGTCAAAGGTTTATAGCAACCAAGTGAACACTGAATCAAGAAGAAAGCAACTTAAAATGCTCCTGGCATTCAAGAGAGTTTTTGACCATATCTGTCAAATATTGAATATTCATGAGCTAAAGGAACAGAGACTTCATTGACCACACATAAGGAATACAGTCTTTGCAAAAATAGTTTGGAAAAGTCACTAAATAAAAGGACTATCATTGCCTTTCAAAATAAAAATTAAAAAACAGGAAAACCTGAAGAAGGAGTGAATTTTATTTCCAAAGTAGCCACATTATAATACTAAAATGCCTAGTTTTCAACAAGAAAAAATAATCACAATGTACACAAAGAAACGGGAAAGTGTGGCCCATTCAAAGGAACAAAATAAGTTGACAGAAATTACCCTTGAGGAAGCCCAGATTTTGGACTTACTAGAAAAGACTTTAAAACAACTATCTTACGTACACTCAAAGAGTTTAAGAAAAACATGGACAAAAACTAAAGAAAAACAGGAAAATAACATAGGATCAAAATGGAAATGTCAACAAACAGGTAGAAAATATAAAAAAGAACAAAGCAGAAATTTTGGAACTGAAAAGCACAATAATTGAAATGAAAATTTTAGTAGAGGGGATCAACATTAGTTCTGAGCAGACAGAAGAAAGAAAAAGTGAATCTGAAGACAGGACAACTGAAATGATCAAGTGTGAGAAATAGAAACAAAAAGATTAAAGAAAAGCTAACTAAGCCTAAGGGAACTGTAAGACATCATCAAGAACACCAGCACAGCCATTATGGGAATCCCAGAAGAAGAGAGAGAGAAAAGGACAGAAAAAATATTTGAAGAAACAATGACCAAAACTGTTTCAAAACTGATGAAATGCATGAGTCTACAAATCCAAGAAACTCAATAAAATTCAAGAAAGATAAACTCAGAGACTCACAGCTAGACACATTGTAATCAAACTGTTAGAAAACAAAGACAAAGGGAGGAGGTGGAAAGTTGAGAGAAGCAACTCATCATGTGTAATAAGATTTTTCATTTGAAATCAGGGTGGCCACAAGGAAGTGGAAGGACATGTTTGAAGAAAAGAACTTGTTAACCAAGAATTCTATATACAGTTAAACTCTCCTTTAAAAATAAAGGATAAATTAAGACATGCTCACCTAAACAAAAGCTGAAGGAGTTTTATAACACTGGACCTCCCTAGAACAAATGCTAAAAGCAGTCTTTCAGGCTGAAATTAAAGGGCACTAGACAGAAGCTTGAAGATCTCTGGTATAGGTAAACACATATGTAAATATCAAAGCCATATTATTGTATTTTTTGTTGGTAACTCCACTTCTTCTTTTCTACATTATTTTAAATAAATTCATAAAAATAATAATAAATCTGCATTACTGGGCAAACAATGATTGAAACAAAAACACAACATACCAAAGCTTATGAAATGTAGTGAAGGCAGTGCTCAGATAAAATGTACAGATAAAATGCCTACATTAATAAAGAAGATCTCAAATCAATAACCTAACTTTACAACTTGAGAAAAAATGTTTTGCAGTCCCTCAGTATAGTAGCAAGTATTACCATATACCCAGCAGTGTTACTCATATAATATATATATACACACACACACACACACACACACACACACACTAAAGAAATGAAAATAGGTGTTCAACAAAAACTTGTATATGAATGCTCAGAGCAGAACTATTTATAACAGCCAAAGATGGGAACAACTTAAATGTCCATCAACTATTGAATGGATAAGCAAAATGTGATCTATACATTCAATGCTATATTATTCAGCCATAAAAATGAATGAAGTACTGATACATGTATCATATGAATGAATATTGCTAATTGAAAGAAGCCAGACACAAAAGTTCACATATTGTATGATTCCATTCATGTGAAATCTCTATAACAAGCAAATTCATAGAGGAAGAAAAGATTAATGGTTACAAGGGTCTGGAGAGAGGGGAGAAATGGGAGAGACTGCAGGATTTCCTTCTAGAACTAGATAACGGTGATGGTTTCACAACATTGAGAATGTGGTAAATGCAAGTAAATTTACGCTCAAATAGTTAAAATGGTAAATTTTATGTTATGTGAATTATACCACAAAAAAACAAGCATCTTTCCTCATTATATACCACCTTTTACATTTTATAGTTTAATTTTCTCTAATTCCATGACCCTTCTCTAGTGCCAATAATTTTCTATCAATATCTCCCTTTTCCAGGACAGCCCTCATAAATCAAAGTTCTTTACCTTTAGGAGACAAATACTACAGAAGAAAAAAGTTTGATTGTTACATATCCAGAAACAATTAAACCAATGTCAATGTCATCTTCTCTTGTTGTATGATGCTGATTCACATTTGCTTTCAAACTCATTTTCAAAAAGACATTATTTATGAAAGATGGGAACTTTCTGTTTCTCTGTTGAATTGCATATTACTTGCAAACTGCTTCTTGTTTATGTCTTATATAAAGAGGGGTCATATAAGCATAAGAAATACATGTGTGTATACATACAGTCCTATGTTTTATATACACACACACACACACACACACACACACACACACACACACACACACACATATATATCTCCTCTAGTGATTCATAGGGAGCCCAAACTGTTATAAGTAGGTAGATTTCTACTAATGGGTCATAATATAGACCAAATATTATTTATCTCTCTTTCTGTATCAGCTGGTCTATTCTTTATAACTCATTTTCCTTTATGCCCTTAAGGTTCAAAAT
Organism: Lipotes vexillifer; assembly: GCF_000442215.2. Taxonomy (NCBI): domain Eukaryota; kingdom Metazoa; phylum Chordata; class Mammalia; order Artiodactyla; family Lipotidae; genus Lipotes; species Lipotes vexillifer. Next base: position 2,182,661 of record NW_006780574.1, read on the forward strand.
ATAATGCCAATAAGCAGAACACTTTTTGTATTTTGCAGCAATTTACGGGTTTCTAAATATTTTCTGGAATCCTGCCTAGCCCAACACATTTCCTTTCCTTATTGTTTGTCTTGAAATGTGTAGAAACAATTAAATGGATGAAATGATAATATATATATGTGCATATTTGTGTATGCATACACACATTTATCTTTCACTCAAAATAATAGGTGCTCATTAAATATGTTTGTCAAGGATGGAGGTAGAATTTGATAAACTGTGAGTATGGTGCAGTCTCACTTAATGAATTTTAGTAAGAAAACTGCTGTGTTCAAAACTGTGAGATAGAAGATTTAAAGAACAAAAACCTAAATAAGATATAAGATCTTTTCTTTAAGGAACACAGAACAGATAATACCAGGAAGCTTCAATAAGGGTCACAGCACTTGAGCTATGTATTGAAAGAAGTTAATATTTTACCAGGTAAAAATCTCAACCCAGGTAAAGGAAAAGGCACAACTAAAGTCCTCAAAGCAAAAAAGCAGGTGCTGGTGGCAAGAAATGGATCCCAGAGAGAAGAGTTAAAGTCAGCAATGGGAGTGGGGCTAGAATTTTTAGGCTTTGGGGAATTTGGTATCAAAAAATTCCAAAGTTGTTCCAAAGTAACACCTCTAGAAATGTGGAAACCAAAGTTTGAAATTGCATCTAATTTCTCATGTGTTTTGTATTTAAGCTGCAGTGACTTTGGGGCATGTGTTCACCAGTCACCAGGGATATGAAAGTTTGGAGAGTCCAAGCAAAAGTTATTTTCTGCCTTAGGGATGTTTAGGTCTATGCTCAGCTCGGTTAATTTAAGTGCTTAACTTTTACTGGTTCACTTAGTAGAAGTTGCTGTTAAAAAAAAAAAAAAAACGGAAAGAAAGAAAAAACCCACTGAATCTCAATTATTATATGACCTTTTGGGGATTTAAGAGATAGTCTTGTCACTGGGTTCAAAAGAATCCCTTGCCCTTTTAGGAAACTTTTTCTTCATAGAAGGAAAGGCTTCCCTCTCTTTATTCACAGTTGTGTGTTCTCTAATAAGTGTGCCTTTTCCTTTAGGGCTGACCTGCTTTCACTTCAGTGCATGTTGTTTTCAAAGAGCCATTTGATGTACAAGAAACTTTTTGCTTAAAAATAAAAAAGGAAGCCGGAAGAGTGAAATAGAAAGAAAGGGATGGATGGAAAGAGAAAAAAATTGTTTTGTCATGTTTATTTTTGTATTTGAGGATGGGTGGAGAGGTAAATATGAATGCAAAATTTTGCACTAAAATGCTCAAACTTCCAATTAAACTACAAACTTCAGGTATGTATTATTTCATTCTTCTGTAATTCTGTGCCTCATTTTGACCAAGCCAGAAGGATATAAACAGGCAAATTCCGAAGAAAAATTCTTTCTTTTAAAAAGCAACAAGAAAGGAAGAGAAATTATCTCTTTATTGTCTATTTATAGAATTCAAACCCTTTCATGTGACCTTTGGAAATCCCTAGGTATGTCTGTGCCCCACCCAAATATATTTCCTGTATCTTGCTCTGTGAATCTGGCAACCCTGATTTCTGGTATCTCTGCTCCAGTAGAGTTGATATATTTATTGTAGATACATGGCTTGCTTTTGATATTGCCATGGCTACTGTATAAACCATTCTCAACTTCAAAAGTATTCTCTCCATTTTTTTCTACTCATCTGATTCATCTACTCAAGACCTATCTTGTCCAGGAGACCTTCCTTATTTTACTTTCTCTCTGTAAACTAACTTTATTTTCCTATATAACAGAATTAATGAACTCCAGATTTCATATTCTATATACTATAAAGCATATTAAGTATTTTAAATTCATATTACATATTTATTTCTTTAGTCAGATAAGTTTTAAGAACAGAAACAATGTCATGTCCCTCTCCCATCTCCCTTCCCTAGCCCCTATTTAGTTCATAACTTGTTATTTTAAATTGGTGTCCTTCCATACTATTAACAGGAGAGAAACTGGTTAGTATTTTTTAAAGGCTTAGAATCAACCAAACATAATTCACAGACACAAATACACACAGACCACTGAGACCACCAGGTCTCTATTTCCTTTGTGCTTTCAAATTCTTCACTTTGTGTATGAGTTTCATACAGTGATCCTTTGCAAAACTGTAATCAGGATTCACTTACATAGACATTTGTATCCTCTACCAAGGATAGTATATTAATCACTCCTCCCATCACTCTACACTGTGCTCTTTGCCAATAAACTTACAGGCAGCTTCAGAATCATTTTCAACACAGCAAAGTGCATTATAAGGTAGGCTCCAATAATTAACTGAAATTGACTTGAGAAATAAAACCTATTTTTAATTTCTGCAAAACTGCCAGCTTCTTGAGGTCAAACACCATGCATGTTTTATTCACCATATCAGCCTGGATTGTATTTGGCTGCATACAAGAGACACTTAGGCAAGAGAAGCTTAAGCAAGAGAAGCTTTTTTTCCTCAGACAACAAAAAATCTGGAAGTAAGTAGTCCAGACATAGTCCAGATACTCAAGGAAGTAATGAAGAACCCAGGCTTCTTTTCATCTCTCTGTTGTGCTATCTTTTTGCCTTTTACCTTTATGATCACAACATGGCTGCTACAGCCCCAGGCACTGCATGCCTGTTCTAGGCAGGAAAATGGGAAAGGACAAATGACAAAAGCATGGGCCAGCTGAATCTAAACCTTTAAGGGGAAAGACCCTTCCTGCAGACATTCACTTCCATCCTATTGACAAATACTATATCACACAGCCAACTCTAGTTGCTAAAAACCCTAAAAGATCAAGTTTTCTTTTGCTTTGATCTAAGCACATTACCCTAAACACATTCAGTTTTTTGTTAGTGAAAATAACAGGAAAAAATCCATCTGGGTAGATAAGCAATAGTTTATTTCACAATGCTGAACTTTGAGGGCATAGCACAGTGCCTGTTGCAAAGGACACATTCAAGAATATAATGAATGAATTAATGAGCAAATTATGAACACATATAGTGATTATAGTACATTTAACAATAGGCGCTTTTTTTTTTGGTATCCACACAGGTTTATTGAATTGTGTCTCTAAGTTGTTATGGCTCAGATATCTAGAGCTCCAGGTATTTTATGTACCCTCTTCATTCTTCTTAAACAGTATTTATTATGGGATTAAAAAAAAATTGTTTTAACATATTTATTAGAGCATAATTGCTTTACAATGGTGTGTTAGTTTCTGCTTTATAACAAAGTGAATCAGTTATACATGTACATACATCCCCATATCTCTTCCCTCTTGCGTCTCCCTCCCTCCCCCCCTCCCTATCCCACCTCTCTAGGCGGTCACAAAGCACGGAGCTGATCTCCCTGTCCTATGTGGCTGCTTCCCACTAGCTATCTATTTTACATAACAATAGGCTTTTAAATGTGTTTGTCTATGGTGTCTCAAAGCCCAATTAAAAGATCCCAAATGACAAGTACTTAACAAGTTGTTTAAGACTTTTATTTTTAGTCCACATAGCACAGTATCACACATGACTAGGCATTTTTTTTAAGTTTTCTGAATGATTGTAATGGTGAAAATTCCAAAAGAAATTGTTTTCTTTCTCTTCAAACTCATCTCAGTAGCTCTAGACTGTATCTATTAGGTAAAGCATACTTTCTTTTTCTGTCCTGTGTTATGGATTCATTTCCAGTTAAAAGGACATACTTATTTCTTCACAAAAGTATTTCAATCTATGTAATGATTACTTGTGTTTCAGAAAAGGACACTCATTATCTAAATGTGAAAGTATCGTTTACTCAGAGTAGGCAGGTGTAAATCTATTTGCTGATATGACACATCAAGATTCTTCAGTCTTGAACATTTTCATTACTTTATGTTATCTCTTTGCAACCAGGAATTTTTCCCATTGAAGGAAACTATGTCCCTACTACTAAGTACAGACTGACTTAATTTAGATTATTCTTTTAAAATTCTTTTTAAAAAGAAAATGAAAAAGAATTTTTAAAAAGACATTTTTTTTAAATAGAGAAGACATTTTCTCACACACACACATATTCACAGCAAAGGAAGTTACAGTAAAAATAAAGCATAGAAAAATCCAAGATCTGTGGGAACAGATCCAGAAGGATAAGGCAAAATCATGTGTTTTTCTATAACAGTAAGAATAGGCAATGAATATAGAATTTACTGAGTAAGATAAAATAGAAAAGATAAAATTATTTCCCATGTCCCTCCACACTGGAGCTTTCTAGCAAGACCTCCAAGATACCAAAGCTGCTGCCAGTGTATCTTTAGTTTATCATTTTTTCATGTCAATCAACTAATGAATGTAGAGGACACAGGGTTCCATGGGTCTCTGTCACTCCTGAATGCACAGCTTCAAATGACATATATATCACCAGGCACTGTTTCAAGTGATTTACACGTATCACCTCATTTAGCCCATATAACCTTGCGATGTAGGTATTTTGTTATCACCATTTTACAACTGAAGCACTGAGGCTTACATCATTTGCTCATCTGCCAGATGGTAATGTGGCATGTAAACCCAGGAGTCTAGCTCTAGAATCAAGGCTCCCAACCACTATACTGCATTGCCTCACCATACCTGCAATGATGCAATGCTCTTAGTCACCATATTTGAAAAGTCATTCTTCAGAGTGATTATTAATACTTTATGATAAAAAGTATAATATATATACTTTAAAGTATTATTAATACTTTAAGGCTAAGAAAGAAGAAAAGCAGGGCAAAAGCAATAACAACAGGTGTTGGCTGTGGACTGTTTCTTCTAAGGGTGAGCCAGAAAGGATGTCATGATTCCCAGGAAGCAGGGACGTTTAGAAATTCTCTTAATCATTTTTCAAGTATGTACTATCTACATTTCAATCAAATAGTCCCCAATTCCATTTACTGCATAATAAAAACTGGTCTCCCTGCTTTTCAAGTTTATAAAGTTTGAAAATACTACTCTATCCTTTGAATCCTAAGAGAATATTATGGCTAGTAGAAAGTCTAGAATGAATACTTTAGGACAGAATTGAGAGTGTGTGAATACTTGTATTACAAAAGAATAATATAAAAGGGTCTTTAACAATCACATCCCAGCTCTGAAGCTGTAAACTCCGTCTTTCTAACCCCAGATAAAAGAGCAGGGGAAGTCTCTTTACCACCCCACTAAGTGTTTAGCCTCTACATTTTTGTGTGCCTGTGGGTATGTTTGTGCATTGAGTGAGGAGCCCTACTCAAATTAATGAGAGACAGAGGAAAGTCTAATGACAGAAATATTCAGGCACGCCTTCCTGGCCATTAATAGTGAGGTGTAGACATGGATTGAACAATGTCCTTGCACCACCTCAGTGCTGGAGAATTGACTAGTAATTAGTAGAATTAGAACTGATTGCCACAGGCCCTGGGTGGAAATGATGAACCAAGGTTGCTCTTGTGAACTCTGATGAGTCAGGGGCGAGCACTCAGCTACACAGCGACCTGTTGGGCACTTAAAATAGCTCCATCACTAGATTCACCTTTCTATACCTCTCTGGACCACATCCCCTCTCCTTTCTTCAATAAATACTCTGGAAAAAATTGTTATTTGGGCACCAAATAGAGCAAGCTTCTATAATCATTCGAAAGAGATGGATTCCAAGATCAAAAGAGTTTGAGAATTGCCTGGAATCAGGAATTACAAGTCTCCTGGTCACAAATCCACCAGAAAGAAGAAATGGAACTCCAGTTACCAAGAGTCTTTGTTTTTCTCCTTCATTACATAAATACAACATGTAATTTTCTAGTGAGAATGTGTTGGGAGCTTTTATTCACTTCCACCAGACCACGGCAACATGAGAAGGAATTTTCTAAGGGGTGAATCTTGCTGTGTAAAAGGAAGACTCATGGTCATAAGTGAGTTAGGGAAATCAACTTGTGCCAGTTGGTCTTGGATTTTTCTGGTTCCAGCACAGGATGTCCCATATACCAGGTAAACCCAGTTTCAGACAAACTGGGATGGTTGGTCACCATAAGGCTTGCTTATACACACTAACATGTATACACATACATCTCTCACACACACATACACACATATCTCTCACACACACACACACACACACCCACCAGAATCTTCCTTGCTTTCCCATCATTTCACTGACCATCATGCCATCACATAAAGTCTTTATAAGCCTGCATTTCCTTCTTTTCCTAACACAATAAATCCTGGTGGATTATAAAACCAAAAGCCTGAATCAGTGGCAGTCCTCCCGCTTCAACAAAAGAAAACAAAGGCTTTCTTTCCTCAAGAGTAAGGAAAGCGTATTTTCAAATACTCCATAAGCAGCAGAAAGCAAAATAAAATTGCCTATTGAAGCAGGTTGAAAGTTTCTGTCCTATCATACACAAGGGAGGGTCCCCAGGAATATATGGAATCACGAGTACACACACCACAACTATATCCTTAAGTGACTTCCTATTAAAGAGTATGATGTTGACCATATTTAAAATTATGCTGCCAATCAAAAAATACACCATTGTTCTGAATTGTGCATCCAAATGTGACAGAGAGTTCTTTGAGACCCAAGAAACCCAGGGATCTCTATATTCATTAGTTGAATGACATGAGAAAATGATAAACTAAAGATACACTGGTAGCAGTTCTGTCTTGGAGGTCCTGCTAGAAAGCTCCAGTGTGGAGAGACCCAGGAAGTTATTCTTATCTTATTTTCCAAATTAATATTTTAACACTAAAAAATAAAAGAAGAATTAAGACATGAACAGACTTTCTAGTTGCACAGACTTTTCATGTGACAGGATCAAATGAGCATAACTTCTGGTGTCAAATTACAGATAATACTGAGTCACTTAAGAAAACTGGAAAACAGAAGCTCCAGGTTAATTTTAGCAAAGGTAGGTATCCTCCTGCAAGTTGCCTAACGCTAAGCCAGGGGCTTAAAACTAAAAAGACTACAGGGACCAAGACACCAGGGTCACAGCCAACTGGAAACTCCATATCATATCTAAAAAAGAACATTTTCTACTCAGCCCCAGCTAATGGTTGCCATGGTCCAGTATGTCAAATTTTCTTTTCTTTCCTTTCTTTTTTTCTTAACTGTTTCTACTGATTAATTCTATATAAAAAAATGTGAAAGTAAATTGAAATTGGTGCTATTTCTAGTGTAGCTGGAAAATCCAGCTTTTTTGTGAAATGATGTGATATGTTAATTTTAGCAACTAATTCAACACTTGCAAAAATATTGTGAATGTCAAAACACACCTGCAGGCTGTACCTGGCCCAAAAGTCACACCTTTGCTATTTCTGCTTCTAAGGCTTTATCAGTTTGATTAAATAGAATTAGAGGAGAAAGGAACCCAGTGGAACATCTAAGAGTATCCAGGGGCTCATGGAGAGTGATGGGGAAGCTAGAAAGATGTACTCCACAATCAGCCTTCTCTTCTAGATTCTCTCAGATGATTCCAATGACTGAAGTCTAGTGGTTACACGTAATTTTATTATTAAACCGTGGTTATAAAACTGTAAAAAATTAAATAATGATTTATTTCAACACAATACTTCATTTTACTGTTAAAACAACTCAAAGTTTGCAGCACACCTTAGAATATAACCCAGAGCTCTTGTCTTTCATTCCAGTACCATTTCCAATAATTTCCACAAAATTAGGATTATCACTTTCCTATACCAAAGTCTCATTTGAGGGACAAAGTAAGATAGCATATATTGAAAATATTTATAAACTGTCAAGTGCTATGCAAATTGTAACTTACTGTGACACCAGGAAGACCAGGAATAATGTGGCTTGTCATCTAGAGCATTGGGATGGAAAAGCTTAAGTTAAAGTTTTAGGAGAGAAAGTCCTCAAAGACAGCTATAAAATCAGGCATGAAGGTAGCCGAGACGTGTAGCCTAAAAAGAACCACTTTGGGAATTCCCTGGTGGTCCAGTGGTTAGGACTCCGTGCTTTCACTGCCTAGGGCCTGGGTTCAATCCTTGGTCAGGGAACTAAGATCCTGCAAGCCGTGCAGCATGGCCAAAAATATAAAAAATAAATAAATAAAAAGTACCACTTTGTAAGCCTCTGCAAATATGGACAATGACAATACTAAGAAAAAGAAGAGCACATAAATTTTCACATAGAAGTAACCAAAGGGCATTTTAGTAAGGAAGAGAATAATTAACAATCATTGTCATTAGGGCTTCCCTGGTGGCGCAGTGGTTGAGAGTCCGCCTGCCGATGCAGGGGACACGGGTTCGTGCCCCGGTCCGGGAGGATCCCACATGCCGCGGAGCGGCTGGGCCCGTGAGCCATGGCCGCTGAGCCTGCACGTCCGGAGCCTGTGCTCCACAACGGGAGAGGCCACAACAGTGAGAGGCCCGTGTATCGCAAAAAAAAAAAAAAAAAAAAAAAAAATCATTGTCATTAGAAGGCAGCCATACAGAAGTTACATTGCTCAGACTTAAATATGAGACAAGAACTCTCATGGTTTCATTTAATTCTCTATTACACCTCCTTTCATTCCAACAACAAAACAAGACATTCAAACTTATTTCTAAATATCAGCGTTCAGGAGGGGAAATAAACCAGGGCTCAGGAGCTCTCTGAAACAAAGCCACAGTTGTCCAACCACACTGCAGATGAGCTGTTTCCTTAAAACATACATTTCTAATTCAATGAAATTACAAAGATTTTTCTATTTCTTCTTTTTTTCTTATACAGCTGCACACTTTTGAAAACACAGGTGCAGCAGAAGAACGAAATAAATACGTAAATGGTATTTCTTTTGGTGAATGTTAGACATGGACCTAAATAATTTTCGTTACAATTGATACCTATATAATTATCACACCTATCTTTTTTCAAGCTGCACCATGCCTCTGGATTTAATTAGATAAGCAAGAAAACAGCATCTGGAGAGAATGAGGCCAGCCTGTTCTTTGGTATATTAGGAACATTAAGAGTGAAAATTCCCTTTATGCCCATACATTACTTCAGAAACAAGACTTAAATGAAGTTATAAAATGTTCCACTCTGGCTAATATGACACTCATATCTTTCCAACGATGGCTATTATAACCCATAAAAGCCTCTATTATGAGTTTTCACAATTCTGTTTAAGTGCTCAAAAATGTCTTCCTTAGAAACTCAAGTCTGTGATCATGACAGAGCCAAGTGTCACTGGCCTGTGGGTTGAAACAGGACCTCTCTGTTCAACTCTAATCCTGCCACTGGCTCCCAGCCCTGCTCTCCATCTCTTGCACTTCTCTGCACCAACTATCTTCTTTTTCTCCTTCTATTAGCAGGTTCCCCATCTCATTTTTGAAAAACACAGTACATAATTATTTTCAAATACTTGCCATTAAAAAAATCTTCATCTCCCCCTCCTTTGTTCTACCACCCTCTTCCTCCTCTCTTTCCTTGACAAGCTTTGGGAAAGACCAGTCAACACTCAATGTCTTCATTTCCTCTCCTCCTGTCCTCAGCCTGCGGCACCTGACTTCGGCTATCACCAAGCGACAGAACGTCTCCTGTAATATGGCTAATATTCTATGTATTGACCAAATTCAACAGTTAGTTTTCTGACATTTTTGAAAAATCTTGGTGGCATTTGAGACTATTTTTCTTGATAATCTTGATCAAGATAACACTATTCTGAGTTTCCTCTCATTTGTCTTGCTATATTTTCTTCCTCGCACCAAATCTTAAATGTTGATATTCCTTCCTTAGCCTTCTGCTTTTGTCACTTTACATATGGGCTGTTGACTCTAAAGTTTTCTCTAACTCATGTCTCAACTTCTAACTAGATGTCGTCACTTGAAGACATCCGAAGGATATAACCAAAACTTCCTTTCCTATTCAAACCTGATCTTCCTTTGCTTCCATATTCCATTTTTTTTGATAGGGGCGGGTGGGATAGTATCAGCAGACACTCTCTCAAGAAAGAAAGATGAGCATTATTAAGGATTCTCCATTTTCTTTACATTCACTTGTTTATCCATTGATAACAATTTATTTTCTCCCTATCTTTTGATTCTGTCTCTTCTCCAGTGAATTATCTTCATAATACCAATCATGTAAATTGAAACATACACCCCCCACCAAATCTTTCAACAGGTCACTTTATTTGAAAGATGAAGTTCAAACCCCTTGCTGTTACATAAAAAGCACTTTAGCATCAGGCACCTGCTCACGTTGCTAGGTAAATACCTATCAGTTTGCCACATGCACCCAAAAATTTAACTACATAAAACTGCTTGAAGGCTCCCAACCATAGCTTGGTCTCCCATGCCTCTATTCTTCCTTACTCATGGACTGTTCTTACCCCTTCTCCATCAGTGTATTTTCTGATGTTCACTTACCCTCCTCAGAGCTCTCCTGTCACCTTCTAGTGTTAGAGCTGCCTATTATCATTCTGACAGTAGTTATAGAAAGTCTTTTCATGAATCCCCGCTACTGAGATCTTGAAAGCTGGTTTAGTTGCTATCCTTACAAAATCCTGGTTGTTCATCTCTTTCTTGAATATGAGCTACATGGACTCCTTGCAATAAATTTATTTTGGCTTAAGACAGGCAACCAGCAAAGGCTGTGTAGTATGATTGTATGACTGCACTAATGTTATTAGTGTGATCTTGAAGGTGATTGAACCTGTTTAAGATTTAAGTACAGGGCTTCCCTGGTGGCACAGTGGTTGAGAGTCCGCCTGCCAATGCAGGGGACACGGGTTTGTGCCCCGGTCCGGGAAGATCCCACATGCCGCAGAGTGGCTAGGCCCGTGAGCCATGGCCGTTGAGCCTGCGCGTCCGGAGCCTGTGCTCTGCGACGGGAGAGGCCACAACAGTGAGAGGCCCACATACTGCCAAAAAAAAAAAATGTAAGTACAAGATAGTTAGCCCAGCTCCTGGGCACCTCAGTGCCCAGCAGGTGAGACGCTTGTGATTCTCCAGGCAGAGCACGTCACACACTTATCACATTGCATCTCATGGCAGGTTTTGTTGCCTGCCTCGTCTGCAGCCTAAGCTCCTTGTTGCTAGCAGTGCTCATTACGTAGTACATACTCATTCGATGTTTTGATGAGAAAAATTAATAAAAAAACTGACTTTCTTAGTGTTTGTCTGTTTTGGGCTCTCCTGTACCTATTTCTCCCTCTTTATTGAAAAGTTTTCCTAAATTTCCATTAGACAATCATCTCTCCCAGATCCTGAGTCAACGTCATTTTACCCCACACCTCTGGCCCCAGGGAAGAGCCCTGATTGGATTCAGACTATCGAGTATCATTTCCCTGATTGCAGTGGTTGATTCATAGAGCAACACATAAAGAAACAAAGCAAATAAAATATGAAGAGACATTTATCAAGGAATTCTGGGGTCATTCACTTCCACAATGCTACCATTCCTCCCTGGCTCTTTTGGTATGAAATATGAAATTTAAAATTTAAAATTCATTGTGTTAACATCAAAAAGGATGTCTGGAGCTGCCAGGGCCACAGAAGACCAAGAAGAGATGCAGAGAAACCAGATCATTTCTGAAACCTTTAGAGCTGTAAGATCAAGTTTTGCCTCAAACTAGTTTTTGTCTTAAAGTTTTGCCTCCAAACCAAATTATGAACTTTTCAGTTACGTGAACTGATGAATTTCTTTTATTTAAGCCACACTGAATTTTTTCCTCTTATCTGCAACATACAGAGACATTATTGATATAACTTATTCACTCATTGTCCTATCTCTGTAATTTCTGGTAGACTCATTTTCTTTAGAAAATATCTCTGCCTTTAGCAAGTCACTAAACTCTGATCCTCAGCTTCCATATTAATTTGTTTAGTGCCCTGTATTTGACTCACATAAAGAACACTTTAATAAAACCTCTATTATATTGATATTCAGGGGTACATTGCTACTTTCATATAGTCTGAGATGCATTCTTTTTCTCTTTATGGAATCGTATTTTCAAAGCTGGAAGGTTTCTTAGAGATTACTTTATTCAGTGATCTTATTTAATATACAAGGAAATTGAAAATCAGAATGTTAAGTATTTTTTCCAAAGCCATACAAAATGCCTCAGTTAAGAGAAAAATCTCTACCCATATTTATGCTAACTAATCAATTGTTTGGCTTGAGTAAACTGGTTATTTCTTACAAACACCTAATTTATTTTTTCCATGCATTTCTCTACCTACATCAAAGAAAGCAATGCTATTTATCTGGAGCTTATAGTAGAAAAGGAATCTGAGCCAAGTGATGACAGCTAGAAATAGATGAGTGGGTGGTTCAAGCTTTCAGGAGATATTTCCAAAACATACAGAATAGAAGCACCACAGCTGGATGCCATAGGTGTTACCTTGACCATGAACATTTGCCACTCAGCCAGGTCCTGTTCACATAACATCTCATAAATACTCACAACTGTACTATGAAAAAAAGCACAAATTCAATATATAAACAAAACCCAGATGGGGCAAGAGAAGTATACAAGCACGTTTGAACTGTGATATATTCTAAAATTTCCAACTCTTTTACTAAACTTAGGTAAAACAAAAGAAAACTAGGTACTGACTAACTCTTCTTTACCAAAGAGTTAAGCATGGGAAATGAGGCTTTCTACCAGTACAAAGAAAGATCAGACTTTCCTGGGTCCTGAAATTGACAACATTGATGGGTTGCTGCCCTCTTGCACATTAGACTAAATGTACCAGAAATTTTGCCACTGGGACAAATTGTGGCCCATTCAATAGTGGTGTCTGTATTTCTTCTGTCATTCACTTCGAGCGCTGGCTAACATTTTTTCAGAGAATACTGAACATTGTATCAAGGGTACCATCAATTAGAGCCTTAATCATCATTTTGCAAGACTCTGCTTATAACTTCAGAGACTATTTCACACTTACTGCCTTTTCATGAAGACAGTGCTAAGATGACGCCTTGATGCCTGACCTGCAGGGAACACTGGCACAGAAGCATCACATTACAGCAGACTTGAGAGGAGCAAAGCACACTGTGCCTAAAGTTCAAGAGAAATTACAAGATGACATTTCCTATCATTTAAAGCTGAAAAAATGGTAGGGGACCTACAAACAGAAAACCATCTGTATACAGTGATAGTCACCCATGCTATAATGTACCAAATTCACATCCCTGCCATTTTCAAAACCTATTAAAAGACATGAACTGTGAGAGATCAGAGAGCATATACATGAAACCTTGGAGAATGTGACCAACAGATTGCACTGACACACACAAAATTCACACCAACCTCCTCTATGACAATCCACAGATGTGGCTCTCTCCATGCTGCTAAATTAATTGTGGCTTCTCCACTCTCTCCACAATCATTTCCTCACTTTACAATCCAGTCCCATTTATAATTTCAGCCAAATAATATTAACCTCAACATTCTGAAAGACAAAATTCTTTTCAATCAAGGAAAGACTCTAAAGTCTGCATGAAAATGTTTGAAAATATTTTGGTTCTAAATCTGGATCTCAACAACACAGCAAAGATCTTGTCTCCCAACAAGACAAATGTCTTCCAAAAATTTAAAGAGAAATAATGACAATCTTTTGTATTTGTTCACTACATGACAGAGGCTGCTCGAGCAGAAGGCTCTATAATTGCTTTGACAATTAAAAACATAGAAATACCAAGCTACTGAAAGAAGATTACCTAAGTCCAGTAATTTGCTATTCTACTTAGCATACAGGCTGTTGAAGGGCAGGCGTTTCACAAGAACATACAATTTGTCGCATAATGGTGGTGACATTTTCAGCCATTATTATTTCTATAGATAAAAGTCAACCAAATGTATTATGTCAAACACTAAGGTGGTGATGGTCTGAATTTTAAAATCATATTTAAATAAGAACTGGTGAAATGATCATGAATAAATCCAATTTTGCCCCTTATTTAAACAGCACCATATTTGAGTTAACAAGCCAAGCTTAACATTTCATAGGTACTAACCTGTGAGTTTATTTCTCATAGATGGTTAATATAAAATGTTTTCATGGGCTTCCCTGGTGGCGCAGTGGTTGGGAGTCCGCCTGCCGATGCAGGGGACACGGGTTCGTGCCCCGGTCCGGGAAGATCCCACATGCCGCGGAGCGGCTGGGCCCGTGAGCCATGGCCGCTGAGCCTGCGCGTCCAGAGCCTGTGCTCCGCAACGGGAGAGGCCACAACAGTGAGAGACCCGCGTATCGCAAAAAAAAAAAGAAAGTTTTCATTTCACATTTATCAAGCATCCATATAATTATACTATATGCTGAGCTTTTTGAAGATATGAAAGACAATTTTTAACATAATCTCAGTAATTCTCTAAGTTCGTGCTGGTAAAATTTTAGAAAACTTGATGATTTTTCCCTATCATTTTTGTTAACATCAGGATTTGGGGCTTACTGCCTAAGAGAGGTGTGTATTAACACAATAAAATATCTTGGATATGATGCACTTATTATGATATCACCTATAGTATACAAGGAATATAATCAATTTCTCTTCATCAAAAGGAAGAACAGGACTTCCCTGGTGGTCCAGTGGTTAAGACTCCATGCTTCCACTTCAGGGGGCACGGGTTTTATCCCTGGTTGGGGAATTAAGATCCCACATGCTGCACGGTGTGGCAAAAGAAAAAAAAGGGAAGAACAATAATAGCTAACATCAATTACGACTTTGTCCTAAGTCAGACATTATACTGAGGACGTTACCTCACTTAAACCTCAGCACAACCATATAAGGTGGTACTACTGTTATTCTCATTTTATAGGACTGTTAACTTAGACACAGAGATGTTACCTATCTTGTCAATAGTCACACGGGTGCTAAAAACTTAATCCAGATAAAGTTAACCCAATTACATTATGTCAAAGGAAGCATACACATATTCATTCATCCAATATTCTCAAACAACTTCTATGTTCTACACAGAACCTTTGGTGTCACTGCACCGGGCACTGAGGAAACACCATTTTAAACAAGACAAAGCATTTCTGCCCCCACAGAGCTTAAGCTCTACAGGAAGAGAGACTGATAACTAGGTGATGTCGATACCAACCATGCTTTCATTTATTGTACTTATTATAATTGAAGGAGTTAGTTAATATTGTTATATCTGGCTTTTACAGTTGAAGATCCTACAGCAAAAATCAGACCTTGCAAGCTCCCTTTTAAACATACTGTGGTGTATTTAAGGAAACTCTAACGGTATAACTTTTTGCTCTGCATAAAGTTTGGCTTCTGACATTGGAAATCTCAAAAGGGAGCCAAGGAAAAAAATATATGGGAACTTGGTCTGGAAATCCGTATGGATCTCTCCTGTTTTGCCTCTCCAAAAGCATTGGCGTCTATTGGGAGAATTTATTTCTGTGTTAATTTTTATAGCCATAATCTGGTTCTGTCGCGTGATTTGTGAACAAAAGTGACTATGCAGAATTAATGTTGATTTGATATATTGGAAGTATGTGAAGAAGAGTTTTATCTGTTTGTTTGTTTTATTCTAAGCATGATTAGTTCAAGTCAGAGTTCAGGAATAAAAAGGGTCTCCAATGTTTGCAGCAAACCATTTTATAAGTCAGAGTTTAGGGAGACTTCCCTGGCGGTCCAGTGGATAAGACCCCATGCCTCCACTGCAGGGGGCGTGAGTTCATTCCCTGGTCGGGGAACTAAGACCCTCATGCCACATGGTGTTGCCCTCCCCCCCCGCAAAAAAAAGTCAGAGTTTTGGGTACGCCTTTTCTCCGTCCTGCATGCCATATCTCCCTAATTCTGATTCTCTGTCAGTCTATGCCTAGCAACAGGGCATCTACCACACATATTCTCTCATCTTCTCCATCCCATCAACCACCTGTGTATTCCATTCACCTGGAAGCATATTCAGTAACTATCAGTTACTTGACCAGGATAACACATTTACATTCCATCATAGACATCCAGGGCTTTAAGGCCAAGAACCAAAAACATTATTAATTCTAGCTCAGGAGAGAACTTGGAAGATAAGTTGAAGCAGAAAAACCTCAAGTCTTTTTTTTTATGTTAGTAATACTCAAATCATCTTTTATGAATGTACACAGTAGTATGCTAGTGGCAGCTTATACCAATTTATGGGAGCCAACCTTTAAGCTTTCAGGAATACTGTTAGCCTGTTCTTAAATACAGCCATTATTAAAAGTAAATAAAAGCAAATGACATAAACTCATAATTGAGTAATTTATAAAAGCAAAATGAATAAATACTCAAAATTCAAACTTCCTAAATACCTTACTATTATCTATACTCAAGGTAAATAACATCTATTGTGTCTGTATAGTGTAAATACTATATACTGGTGTGCTACCATGCAACTCTTCCCAACATTGGTAGTTTGAAATTGACCATGGTAGACGGGTGTATTTAAACCCCCAAAATGGCAAATACTAAAAATCAGAGCTTTTTGTTTGTTTGTTTTTTCACAGAGTCTGTTGTTAAACGAATACAGGTTTCTTTTACCTAGACAGACACTTACTTTAGGTGGGGGAAGAGTCTGAAATTAAGTGCTAGAGGAACAAAAATCCTTGAAATAGATGTTTTAGTACCACTGGTTTTTAGTCACAAGAACCAGAACAATCACTCTATCAGGCAAATACAAGTAAGGAGTATTTTGGATAAGATTTTAGAATAAGAAATGAATAACATTTCTTTTTTTGCTGAGAACCTTACCTTGACCAACCCTCACTTTAAGAAACCAATCAATTAATACCTAACACTAAGAACTTCTGAGCCCAACCCATAAGCTATATAAGCCGTACATTCACTTCACGTAACAAGGTGCCATCTCAGAACTATCTGTGTGATCTTCACTCTTGCTGCAGTGAGTCAGTAAAACTCAGTGTGCTTACACCATAACGGATGGGATTTTTGTTTGTTTCTTTTGTTTTGATTTTAGAAGATGGCTTTCTAATCTCCAGTCTGTGGACGGGTTTTACTATGGATATGTGTTACCATTAGTCTGTGGGAATTAAGGTTATAATCAAGATACAACCTGACAATTCAATCCCATGTAGGAAGTTTAGCCCCATATTGAATGTTGCCTTCAAAATTCCTCCCTGTCAATGCTGCACACTCCCTGTATCTGAAGGTTTCTTTCTTCTTTCTCTATTGGCAAATCAGAATGCTCCCATTTTACACATTATTAAGACTTTCACTAATAAGATCCCTTTCCGGTTCCATAGAAGTTTATATGTCTGTTATTCCTTTAGCAGCCTCTGGTTTCACTGTGTATTAGCCATGGAGCAGGACCCAGCATACAGTCCCAGTTCCCAAAATAATATGCTTCACAAAGCATTACTGAATATTATAGATTCAAATTAAAAATTGGGGGTGGGGGGGGAGGAAGGAGAATATTACAAGGCACACCACATGGTGAAATAATCATTAGAAATTTCTGTCTCCCGCAAAGGCCTAATTTCATTGAAAATCTCAGTCTTCATTGTTTTAAATTGACTCTTCTTTCATCCAATCATCAGATCTTTCTACCCCACTGCCCTTCTTTATCCATCCTTTATTATGCAGACATTTCAACTAAAAGGCCATTTCCTAAGAAAAAACTTAGTTATATCAACTGCCAAGAAAATATTTTCCCCATAGTTTACACAATATGACCTAGATCAGAGTTCCCCAAAATACGCCTTGTAAGATAAAACTAAGGAACAAACTTATTCTATGGTTAATTCAGTTTGGGAAAAAATAGGTCCAAAAATTTTTTTAATGATAATCTTTTCATTTTTTTTTTTACTGTAAATTTCTTGGAGTCTTTACTATGCTAATATACATGGTGAATCTCTAAGACAGAAAATTCTCAAATTTGACTTTGGAAGCCTGTTTTCTGTTTTTAAAGATCATATTTTGTGATACTTCTCTTGCACTAAATGCGCTTTAAGAAATGCAGTACTGATATTTCTAGGCTGAAGAGATAGCAAGGGAGCTCTGTGGACTCAGGTGCTCTCTCTGATACTGGAAATAATGGTTTCACTAACATTCCCCTTGACTGAATTATACCTTTGACCCCTTTCATAGGAGTGAAATTCATGTGGAACAACCTAACTCCCAGACAGGAGAAAGAGTGATGTGGCCCTAGAAAGGAGAGGGGAAGTGGGAAGTAGGCAGTAACCAAAGAGGCTGGCCTGTTAATGAGAGAACAGGAGAACAAAGGGATAGGGAGAGACAGAGATTTTCAGAATTGTCTTTACTGTAAAAAAAATCTGTGAGACTTTCAGCATTTCTAAAAATGAATACAGAAAAATATAACTTTAGACCAGCCCATTAAAAAAAAGCTTATAGTAAAGAAGTATATTATTCTTTATGGTTTCTGGAATACGATTTGAATTTCATTTTGACTATGATTCTGACAAAGAAGAAGGTAGGACCCTGCTTTATCTAGACTATTCAGAAACATTTTTGAGTGTGTGCAAAAACAATCATTGATGAGTATGCTTTACTTAGTGCATCACATTCAATTCTTGAAATAAAACATTTTATGAGGTTGATATTATTATTCTAATTTTAATTGAAGTAACTCAGAATCCGTTGTCTGGGTCACACAGCTACAACAGAGCAGAGCCAAGATTCTGCCTGGCAGCACTAGGCAAGAGTCAAAAACTCTGGTGCTAAAGAACCTGACAGCAAGAGTATATAAGGCCAGCAATATTGTTTTAATTTCTAGGAAATTTTCTAAGTCTTATTTTTGAGTATGTGGCTGCTGTTGATTTTTCTTTGTTTACATTTCCCAGGTTAACAGAATGGCATCAGAAACACTAATCTGCATTTATTAAAATCTTTAAATTTGAAGAGCACAGGGAACACAAAGATACAGTCTACAGCTGGACAAAAAAATAGATGCATTAATTCTTTTAAGTACCAGAAAAATATAGTAATGTGTCAAAACAACAGTAAAAGAAATGACTACTACAGGAAACAAGCCAAAATAAAGCTCTGCAGTGGAAGAGACTGGGCATGTGTTGAGTCTGAAGAATGTATAAAAGAGACAAATGGAGAAGAGAGAGGAGAATGTGTACAAAAATTAGAAAAAGAGAGTAATTTGGCACAAACCTATGTTTAACTGAAAAATGAATTCATAGCCATAAAGCTAATAAACCATGATCTTAGAGGAATCCCAAAGAAAGGAAACAATGATAGATCTGCTTGCATGAGGCTATTCGGGCCCCAGCTAGAATGTCAAATGCCTGTAATTGTCTTTTTCTCTTCTCATCCCCTGGGCTGCATATTTCCTGTTTTCTCCCCTTTATTAATTCTCTACCCTTCTGCAACTTGCTCTGTGGCAGAAAAGACTGACCTCAATGGACAGTATATACCAGGCTCCTGCCATGCTTGTGGCTTCTGGTTGAATTCAGCCAAGGCCCTGGAAGAGATCAGAAGGTGAGGAAAGAGAAGGAGGGCAAGGTATTTACCCCTGGCTCCTTCCTTGAAGGCTGTGGTTTGGCAGTGACAGGGTTCCTTTGCCTAAGCCTGCAGTTACCATAGTTGGTCACCTCCTACAAGTATGCTTTTCACTGGTAGGAAAATGAAAAACATTGAGCAAATTTGTGAACTTCTGTTAGAGCAATCTCTTTTTTTTATCCCTTTTCGCAACTGCCTCTACCATGTACACCCTTGAGTATAACTAGATCTAGATCAAGTAAAAAGTGAGGGAACAGCTGAAGGAAGAAAAATGGCACAGAAATGAAGGGTAATGGAAATAAATGAAAGCAGAATTGAAAGCCAAAAGTGCAATGTCACTGACTGACAAATGAGGTGGAGAAAACAGAAAAAGAAAAAATGTCCCATTCTGTAGCCTCTTTCCAACCCTGCTCTCTTGACTTAGTGAAAAGAATAATCAAGGCAAGAATGAATTTCAAAACCCTGAGCAAGGTGCCCCCGTTGAACACCCATTTGAATGTCCATTTGTCTCTAATAGAAGACCCATCATTCATCTGGAAATGGAGGTTATCAGACTGCTAAGAGCAAGGAGAGTTATCAGGCCAACTGAAGCCCAGGATGCCCAGGAGGAAATGGAAAAGGAAAGACGGATACATGTGACAGACAGGTTAAAGAGAGGCAGTATAATTTTGTGTCAAAGCCAGCCACTGTCTCAAACCTCCTTCACCCTCACCTGGACTGACAATCACTCCTGTCCCTCTAAGCAAGAACACAAGTTTGACCTACAAACAGAATTCAACTCCTCCACTCTCAATTTTGTCTCCACACCTTCAATTTACAATATTTCAGAGACACTTTTCAACCTTACTACCAATCAAAATCATCAAGGAGATTTTGTTAAAATAACCAAACTTGAAATACTTAACATTTATCTCTTTTTAAAATCTGATGTCAAGTACAGCCCTGCAGTACCCCCAATGGAAAGAAGAGTTATATTTCATTTTTTTTCCTGATCTTAACCAACGCCATACTTTTTTTATGAATGGGTGTCTTCCCCTCTCGAAACCTCAAACAACCCTAAATCATGAAAATAAGAGAATTAGGCTAAAGAGGAAAGTTTAATGCTGGTGAGAAGTCTGGCAGAAATAGGACAAAATTGATCCAACTCCCACAAATGAAAGGGAACGAAGGACAGTGGAAACAAAGGGCACCTAGAAAAGCTCTGATCTGTGAGGAAAAAAATCATCAAACCAAAATAGTGGTAAAATATTATACTCTTGTGTTAAAAATCATCAGGGTTACTTGTTCCAAGTATTCATTTGTGTCCAATTTTCCATATATCTGCATAATGTGTTGACAAGCCCCTAAGTCCAAGTATGAAATATCAAATCAAGTGCATTAATTAGTGAAGCTGTCTAGGGCTGCATCCAAAGCCAATATGGTTAGCTCTCAATTACCTGCTTTATTGGAGAGAAACAGCACTGTGTGGGATAATCCCCTAAGCATTTCTTCTTGGCTCTGGCATGTAATATATACTGGATTTTTGTTGGATGATTTCTTATTTGTTTTTAACAATGGTTTCTTCCCAGTAATTTTTACTTAAGTATAACGAAGTAATTCATCTTCCCAAAGCACAAGTTGGCTGACTGTTAGCAAGGGCATGAAAGCAGGGCCATGCTCAGGATTAGATATGGAGAACATTTGCTCAGATTTACCTACACCTCTTTCTAGTGCTACATTCTCCAGCTCATGAAGCTGAATCCTCAGATTCTATAAGGGACACACTGTTATTTCCAGGACTTTCAAAGTCTCTCTAGGGTGGATGAGACCTAATTGTCTTCGCCAACAATTTCCAACCATTATGAACTGTCAAGGCAAGCATTAAAGTTACTCTTTAATAAATATGCATTCAGTTTAAATCTCCTTTCAACTAATCTCTTTTTTCTCTTCCAGTTGTATTAAGATATAATTGACATACAGTACTGTGTAAGTTTAAGGTGCACAGCATAATGATTTGACTTACATACATCATGAAATGATAAGTTTAGCAAACCTCCATCATCTCATATAGATATAAAATTGAACAAATAGAAAAAATATGTATTTTTCTTTGTGATGAGAACTCAGGATTTACTCTTAAATTTCATATATAACATACAGCAGTGTTAGTTGTATTTAGCAGGTTGTACATTACATCCCTAGTACTTGTTTATGTTGTAACTGGAAGTTTGTGCCTTTTGACTGCCTTCATCCAATTCCCCCTCCCCTAATCCCCACCACTGCTAAACACAAATCTGATCTCCTTTTCTATGATTCTGTTTGATGTTTGTTTTTGAAGTATCATTGACTTACAACACTGTGTTAGTTCCTGTTATACAACACAGTGATTCAATATTTCCATACATGTCAAAATGATCACCATGGTAAGTCTAGATACCAACTGTCACCATACAAAGATATTACATAGTTATTGACTATATTCCCCACACTGTACATTTCATACCCGTGACTCATTTATTTTACACCTGGAAGTTTGTATCTCTTAACCTCCCTTGCCTATTTCTTTCCTCCTGCCTCTCCCCTCCCTTCTGGCAACCACCTGTTTGTTCTCTGTTATCCTTTTTTTTTTTTTTTTTTTTTTTTTTTTGCAGTACGCGGGCCTCTCACTGTTGTGGCCTCTCCCGTTGCAGAGCACAGGCTCCGGACGCGCAGGCTCAGCAGCCATGGCTCACGGGCCCAGCCGCTCTGCAGCATGTGGGATCTTCCCGGACCGGGGCATGAACCCGTGTCCCCTGCATCGGCAGGCGGACTCCCAACCACTGGGCCACCAGGGAAGCCCTGTTCTCTGTTATCTTTAACTCAACTCTTTTTATCTTCCTTATTCCTGAAGAGTACTAACAGAATACAGTGTGCAGTAAGATCTCTGCAGGGAAAGACTGATCTAGTCCAGACGTCCTTACAACAGGTGAATCCTCTACCTTGATATTCATGAAAAGCCATCTATCCCATACTTGTTCTGTGAATAATCATTAATATGATCCACGATAATAAATGGCCCTTTCCATGTAGAATATCAACATTTTAATATTGTAATAGGAACTTCCACAGACCAAGCCTTAACCAAAAGGGTGATAGGTTATATAATCTTATAGAGGAGATGACTGAAGGTGCTGTAGGGGGTTAAAATAAGTTTCTAAAATTAATTTTTTATTTTCATGTTTTCACTTTGTATACAGGGCTCTTCAGTACTCAGACAACGCTACATGTAGCTCCCCATTTCATCCATATGGTGGTCCAAGCAAGAGAAAAAAGGGGAAATTGGCTTGCACTCGAAGGGTAGATCTTTATTTCTCAATCATGGACAAGTGAGGCCTGATATTAAACAAACAGTGGACAAAGATCAGTGATAAATATGGTAAATCTTTCTAGGGAACTGTTCTTATTTAAAAATTTTAGAGGTGAAGTAATTGACAAGTCATTTAAAATCTTGTTTATACATTAAAATACATACAAATGTTAAAATAAAACTCGAGTTAAAACACAAACATAAAATGACTTTGCTTTGCTTTAAAAACTTTAATGGCTTCCTGATACTAAGGATAATGGCCAACGTGCGTAACATCACCTAGAGTCCCCTGAATGCCCTGTACACCTCTTCATCAGCTCCCAGCTCTTCCTCATGCTTATTCTTAGTCTTTAATTCCTAGGGCCTTTACACATGCTGGTTCTTTTGCCTGGAATGATCTTCAGCCTCACTGTAAACTTATTCATACCACTTATTCATACCCATTCAGATCTCAGGTCAAACATCACCTACCCAGACACTTGAGAAAGTATGTCACCTCAGGCTAACTCAGATCTTTCTGTTACCTCTGCCAGAGCATTCTGTGCTGTCATTTCATAATATTTACCCCAGTTAGTAATAATAGAAATAATAATAAATTTACATACATATGTGCATATGTGTGTTTTTGACAATGTCTTTAATGTCTATATCCTCCACTAGGCAGAAAGCTTCTTGAAGGCAGGTGCCATATTTGTTTAGATTACCTTTTTATCTTGTGGACTTACACTTAGTAAACACACAAATAGTTGTCAAATGAATAAATGCATAGACAACAGAGTGCACACCCATTCTTATTTCCCAAAAATCAAATCAAAGTGCATGTCCTATAAATAAAGGTTCAGAGGTATCATTCTCTTATGTAAGTTACATCCGTGAGTCATACATCTCATGTCAGTGTAAAACTGACAGAGTGAGACCCACAAGTTCACTGTATTAATGTGGCTAGGGCTGCTGTAACAAAGTATCACAGAGTGGCTTAAACAACATAAATTTATTGATACCAGGGTGTCAGGAGGACCATGCGCCATCTGAAGAATCTAGCGAATGATTTATTCAGGTCTCTCTCCTAGCTTCTGGTAGTTCCTTTACTTGTGGCAGCCTAACTCCTATCTTCACATGGTCTTCTCCCTGTATACATGTCTTTCTCTTCATAGGGCATTCTATCTATAAGAACATCAGTCATATTGGAGTAGAGGCCCATCCTATACCATTATGACTTGTCTAAACTAATTACACCCATAACAATCTTCTTTTCAAATAAGGTCATATTCTGAGCTACTGGAGGTTAGGACTACAACACAAGAATTTTAGTGAGACACATTTCAACACATTACATCCACTGATAACCATTACAACCAGAACTTATCATAATGTTGAACATAAATTAAAGGAATTTCTTTTTCTTTTAGTTTACAATGTTTTTCTCCATGATTCAATTATGGATTTTATCTAAAGGTTTTTTTTCAATCTATTGAAATTTTGGTATGATTTTCACAGTTTTGTATTAATGTAGCTAATTATATTGACTAACTTTCAAAGGTTAATCTCACATTTCTAGAATAAAAACAAGATATATTATCCATCATGGATTCCACTGGCTAATATTTAATGTAGAATTTTTGTATCTGATTATAGGAGAGACTGAAATAACACTTTCCTTTCTTGTAAAGCCAAGTTTTTTTTGTTTTGTTTTTTAATTAAGAATATAAATTTGTTTATTATTCAACTGTATATATATATTTTTTAACATCTTTATTAGAATATAATTGCTTTACAATGGTGTGTTAGTTTCTGCTTTAACAAAGTGAATCAGTTATACATATACATATGTTCCCATATCTCTTCCCTCTTGCGTCTCCCTCCCTCCCACCCTCCCTATCCCACCCCTCTAGGTGGTCACAAACCACCGAACTGATCTCCCTGTGCTATGTGGCTGCTTCCCACTCGCTATCTATTTTATGTTTGGTAGTGTATATATGTCCATGCCACTCTCTCACTTTGTCACAGCTTACCCTTCCCCTCCCCATATCCTCAAGTCCATTCTCTAGTAGGTCTGTGTCTTTATTCCTGTCTTACCCCTAAGTTCTTCATGACATTTTTTTTTTCTTAGATTCCATATATATGTGTTAGCATATGGTATTTGTCTTTCTCTTTCTGACTTACTTCACTCTGTATGACAGACTCTAGGTCCATCCACCTCACTACAAATAATTCAATTTCGTTTCTTTTTAAAGTCAAGTTTTGATATGAAGGCTACCCTAGCATTATAAAACAAATTGGAAATTTTTTCTTATTTATTCTCTGAAAGAGTTTGTGTAAATCTGGCATTCTTTCTACCTTAAGTAGTTGGAAAAACTCACCCATAAAGCCATGAATTTAAATTTAAATTCATAATTTAAATAGACATTTCTCCAACGAAGACATACAGATGGCCAAGAAGCACATGAAAAGCTGCTCAACATCACTAATTATTAGAGAAATGCAAATCAAAACTATAATGAGGTATCACTTCACACTGGTTAGAATGGGCATCATCAGAAAATCTACAAACAACGAATTCTGGAGAGGGTGTGGAGAAAAGGGAACCCTCTTGCACTGCTGGTGGGAATGTAAATTGATACAGCCACTATGGAGAACAGTATGGAGGTTCCTTAAAAAACTAAAAATAGAATTACCATATGACCCAGCAATCTCACTACTGGGAATATACACAGAGAAAACCATAATACAAGAAGACACGTGCACCCCAATATTCATTGCAGCACTATTTACAATAGCCAGGTCATGGAAGCCACCTAAATGCCCATAGACAGATGAACAGATAAAGGTGTGGTACACATATACAATGGAATATTACTCAGCTATAAGAAGGAATGAAACTGGGTCATTTGTTAAGATGTGGATGGACCTAGAGAATGTCACACAGAGTGAAGTAAGTCAGAAAGAGAAAACCAAATATCGTATATTAACGCATGTATGTGGAATCTAGAAAAATGGTACAGATGAACCAGTTTGCAAGGCAGAAATAGAGACACAGATGTGGAGAACAAACGTATGGACACCAAGGGGGGAAAGCAGGGGGGATTGGGTGTGAGGTGGGATGAATTGAGAGATTGGGATTGACATATATAAACTAATTTGTATAGAATAGATGATAACTAATAAGAACCTGCTGTATAAAATAAAATAAAATTCCAAAAAATATATATATATGAGTCATCATAACAGCACCACACCTTCCTCATAAGCCTGTGGTGAGGAATGGCACAAGCTGGTATATCCACCATCCTCCACAGATGCTCACTCTGATTATTATTGACATTGTATATCCTCAATTCTGAGATGTATTTTTCCACTCATTCTCAAATCAGATTGTATCTTACAATTGACAGACACACACAATGAAGGATTTTTTTCTTGAGAAATGTTACTAAATATTAGTGTGAATTTCAATAGATATTATCTTATAATTGAGAAAATGCCACTTTTTTATTATGTACATCTAAGTGTTTTTTTTAATGAGCACATATCTTTGCATAATCAGAATAAACTAATAGAATTTTTAAAACACAAATAAGTTAAAATATAAAGAGTACAAAATAAACACATGAAGAGACTTTTATAATCAATCTATAAATTTTTTCTAGAAACAATATGAAATTGCTATTCAGTGGATAAAAATCAGTTTTTGCAAGCACACAGTGGCCTGGAAACATTCATAGGGAAA
>NW_006780574.1:2209161-2234332 GCF_000442215.2 Lipotes vexillifer
GAAAGAATTTTTCAAACATTACATACAATATGACTCATTTTTAAACCAAAATACTAATGATGAAGGGTTATGTTTTGCTTTATTCTTTTGGCTTCTCTGTATTTTCTAGAATTAATATTTTTTTACTCATTCAAAAATATTTATTGTTTGTCTCTTATGTACCTATCACATAGATATTAAACCAATAATTTCTTTGTCAATGTTAAAATGAGTGAATAGATGAATGAAAGTGAGTTTTTCAAAAAAAGAGTAGCTCTCCTGGATGTGAGCTGCTTCATCCATAAAATATAACTCTATTCTAGCAAGTTGTTTGGCAAATTTGTCCCACCTGCCCCTGCCTGGAGTCTTGGTCCTATCTTTGAAAGGTCCTACATTTGATAGATCCTTCATAGGACCTGCTTACTTGCTCTAGTTCCCAATTTCGAATTAGCAGCTGAGGTCAGTTTTTTTCTATAATGTTTATTTCTCAATGACTGTAATTATCTTTTATGTGGAAAGAAGGGATCAGCTTTCTCAGTGCTTCTTCCTGATTCTCAAAATGTTATGCCCACAATGGTCTCCCTCATCCCAAATCTGGCTCAGCTGCTTCCCATGTTGCCAAGAGAAAGTCAGTGGACCCAACACCTTTCAAAAACAAGCAAGTATAAACATGTTTTCTCGCCTGAACCTTAAATAATATGATTTTGACTGCACTGTAAGCTAAAATCCTCTAGATTGAAATATTTTCCTGAGCTTCCTGTTGGTTCCATACAACAGATGTGGGTACTCCATTGTAGGAGACTCTGCTTCGGAGCCGAAGGTTGGTGAGAAATTTCCTTGTCTAGCAGACAACATACAGACATGCAAGTCTGCATCTTTCATAAGTTTCAATCCATGTGACTGTAGCATACCATGCCCAAGATAATTCTCTGAAATCTGTTATACCTAAAACATATGTTCTCACTTATGGAGAGTATAATTTGAAATGGCAAGGATCCTTTGCTTCCTCTCTGCATCCCATTCTTTTTTCAATGGCACGATGGCATTTATTTCGAAGTGATTACAATACAGAACTTTTAAGAAATTTAGAGTTCAATTTAAATTAAAAGAAAGATATTCAGATAAAGAACATTCCCTGACCCTCAGCCTATAGTGCTTATAATTTCTACACAGCTAATTCACTTATATTCTCATTTATCAGTTTCTCCTGGGGCAAGTAAACAGACAAGAATCATTGGTCATCTTCACCCTAATAATGCTGGTTCCATTGCCAGCCTGAGATAGTTCTTGATCCACTGATATTTTAAAAGGGATTACAGGGACTTCCCTGGTGGTCCAGTGGTAAAGAATCCACCTTACAATGCAGGGGGTGGGGGTTCGATCCCTGGTCAGGGAGGGAACTGGGATCCCACAGGCTGTGGGGCAACTATGCCCGCGCTCCACAGCTACTGAGCTCACGCGCCTCAACTAGAGAGCTCACATGCGGCAAACTACAGAGCCCACGCACCCTGGGGCCTGCGCACCGCAACTACAGAAAGAAAAGCCGCACACCACAACTAGAGAAAAGCCTGTGCCTCGACGAAAGATCCCTCATGCCTCAACGAATATCCTGCGTGCCGCAACTAAGACCCGACGCAGCCAAAAATAAATATAAATAAATAAATTATAAATACATAAATTAAAAAAATAAATCAATAAAAGGGATTACATAAAACTCTTTTTTCACTTACTTTATCTCTCTAATTAGTGCCACCTCAAATTTATACCCATGCCTCTCTGATCATGGGAAATATAGAACTGAAAGGGAACTTAAAAAGTACCTAACTGAGGACTTCCAAACTCAAATGCCCTAAGAGCGAGGTAGAAAATATAAATGTGTGAAGCAGCAAGTTAAAAAGAACAGAATAACAAGCCTGTGGAAACTTGAAGAACAAACTTCTCAGAAAGTAATTACAAAAGTTAATTAACGCTATTCTGGTCCCCAAATATCCACATTTGTTAACTAGATTATTCCCAAAGTTAACTTTTGATTTAATATAATCTCTCATTATAGAGTGGAGAAAATAATACCCGATGATGATAAGTGACAAAACCACCATAAGTTTAGTAAAATGACTATAAAATGAGAAGGCTTCATGAAGTGATTATTTTTTTAAAAGGCCAGCAAGACCTGTACTGTCTGGCCCCTTCTTACCTGTCCAGTCTCATCTCTGGCCATGTGTACCCACTCCCCACCCCTACCTTTGGCCACCCTGGCCTTCTTCTAACCCCATACTCTGTTCTTGTCACCTGCCTCTAGGGCACTCTCCATGCTACTTGTCTTAGGTGATATCTTTTTTTTTAAAATTTTCTAAATTATATGAGTTTAGGAAATTATGTGTGTGTAGTAATCTGATTGCATTGACAGTATAATTTTTCACCTCATCCTCCATCTACACCCTTAGTGATATTACTTTACAGACTCTCTTGCTAAAGCATCAGTCTATTTCCCCACTCCTTGATTTTGGGTTGACATCAGTGACTTCTTTCAGCCAATGGATATTTATTAATAGATGTGATTCAGGCCCAGGCTTAAAAATCATTCTCATGCATTTCTGCTCAACTTGTCCTCTGCTGGTACCATAAGAACATGCCCAGGCCAGCCTGCAAGATGAAAGATACACCAGTTTTCCTAGGAGAAATCCTCTTAGTGCAGCCCACAGCCAGCTGACTTGTGAACAAGTCCAGCCAACCCTAACTGCTCTGCCTTGCAGAGTCACAGCAGGCCACAGTTGCATGAGCAAGCACAGATCAGCTCCCAAAGAGCAGACCAGAGCAGATGAAGCCCATGGACTCAGTAACTAAATGATTTATTTATTGTTGCATGCCACTGGTATTCTGCAGTTGTTACTCAACATAACTGTGTAAATAGATAATAGATACACCCACTTCATAATTTCTGAATACTCCATCTGTGACTGCTTTTAGTTGAGTCATGTTGACAGAGGGGCATTCAGATAGGTCTGCGGCCAGGGAGATACAGGTGTAGCACAGACAGCCGGTGAACCCTTGCTTAGGTTGTGAATAATTGTGGAGCTCAGATGGCAGGTGTAATTTGTTCCGAAATGGCTCCTAATTGATAATTATATAAGATCAGAAGGCAAACAGACTCAAGACCCAGAGCAGGCTTGGAATATGGTCAGACTGACGCCAACCAAATGATGAGAAATCCTAGTCAAAGGCAGCATGATAAATAAAATAGAGAGAAACATGTTATTCCTATAGGTAGTATGAGCGACTGATGGTAATAACTGGTTATAACTACAATGAGCTAGAGCAAAAAACTCATTTTTATCAGATAAACTCAGTATAGGATTGCCAGATAAAATAAAGGATGCCAATTTTTTTCATAGAGAGGCATTTTATTTTAAATATAGCAGTGTGTACATGTCAATCCCAAACTGCCAGGCTATCCCTCCCTCCCACCCTTCCCCCTGGTAACCATAAGTTCGTTCTCTAAGTCTGAGTCTGTTTCTGTTTTGTAAGTAAGTTCAATCGTATCATTTTTTTTGGATTCTGCGTGTGATATCATATGATATTTGTCTTTCTCTGTCTGACTTACTGCACTTAGTATGATAATCTTGAGGTCCCAGGGATGCCAAATTTAACTTTCAGATAAACAGCAATAAACAACAGGAGTCCCAAGTATTGCATGGGATATACTTCTACTAAAACTTTTCTGTTCACCTGAAATTTAAATGTAACTGGGCAACCTTTTTGTTTTTTGTTTTTTTGGGTTTTGGGTTTTTTTTTTGCCAAATTTGGTAACCCTAACCTGAGGTCCTCCTGAATGATGCTTACCTTGAAGCCTACTAGATCTCAAATGACCACATGTCATAACTCTATTTCTTCCAAAACACTAGCAGAGGCAGAGTTCTTCCCTGTAATCAGTCAGTAGATAATCTAATATATTCCAGATGAGGGCGTCAACTCCCACATCTGGGTGTGTGTCAATATACTATTGTTGTAGTAGCGATCTCATGTGTTTGTTTCCAGGTTCTTTCCTTCTATTCCTGTGTCCCTTTCTCCACTCAGTATCTTGGGCATTCCTTGTATAAAGGAAGTGATGACAGCAGAAATGATGAAGGAAAACAGACAATGGAATGGAAAAGATTTAAAGTACAAAAACAAAAGATTAAAGAGAAGTGACCAGAAAGAGAAAAGTTTTCTGCTGTCAAGAAAAAAAGGAAAAAGATCCCTCATGTCTGAGATAACAGGACAGTTGGATGGGTTACAGGAAAGTTAGAAATGAGCTGGTAGGTCCAGCAATGAGGGGATAAGGCCTGAGCAGATGCCAGAGAGGAGCAAATTCAGAACCTACAGATCACTGGGTCCCCATGCCTCCAAGAGGCACACGGGTGGATGACAGTGCTTACAGTATGTCATCTATACCAAAGAGCTATGGGAGCTTTACTTCTTGTTGGCGTTAGAGAGAGCCTTCCTTTGGCATCATCACTGTTCATCAGTCAGGCTACCAAGCTGTTTGTGCCCTGAGATCCTGCTTGGCCTGCAACCAGCCTACCCCATGTGGGCAATTCCCTGAATTTCTGAGAGCTGTCTCCAGATTAGAGCTGGGTGCTCTAAACCTGGAGGAGAGCTAGTGATTTAGAAAGGAAAGTCCACCAGCACCTGTCTTAGGAGGAACTAAACAGAACTTAACAGAACTAGCCAGAGGTCACCCATCTGAAACAAGAACAGTGGTAAAATATATCCCAGTTATACAGGGTGCCCCCTTGGGATGCTTCAGATTTTCTAAGACCCCAAACAATCCTGAAACTACAATTCAGCTTCTAAGAATGTGGGTTCTAAAATGAAAATCTTCTCAGAGGAGGAAAATTAAAAGGCAGAAAAAATAGCTTGTTAATTGGAAAGCACAAAGTAAATATAAGATCCCATATTGTAATTGTGAGACATAAACAGAAATATTTGAATGTGTATTCAACTCTCTGCCTTCAAGTCATCCTTCAACCAGCATTGTTAAGAGAAAAACATTAATAAAGGTCTTTGCATTTATAATGGGAAGCATGTAAATTCTATGAATAAACATAATAGGAATTCTTATTATCTTTTTTTTTTAACCTCCTCTATCCATCCTTTTGGAGACATGTTTATGGATTTCAGTTTCTTTTGTCAGCTAATGAAATCCTCTACTCTCTGTTTTTGGACTTCTTGAAATAAGAAATTCCTCCTGGACCCTTGAGAAAAAAATGTAAAATAGATTCCAAAAACATTTCGATTGCCAGTTATGTACTGAGAAAGGGTAGATTAATCCCCATGGACCTCATAGTTGACAAAGTCCTCACTTAATGTGTTTAGCTATAGTGCTACGAGGAATGTAATAACAACACTCTGGGTGCCTCATTGCTGTTATAGGACATAATTACCACCCTGGGGTATTGAAGGTAATCAGATACACCGGGTCTCCTCTCACTTCAGGGAAGAGGAATGGGCAAGTGTGATTATCTTTCTATAATACTTACAGCTATTATGTCTCATTTTTTAAATTCACCTCAATGAAATGACACTGTTTTGGTTTTCCTTAATTGACTATTATTCCCCTAGTCTCTCCTTTTTCATTTTGTTTTGTTTTCACTATGAAGAAAGCCAATTTGCTGTTCACAAACTTTATTGTGAAAAAGAAAATCATGGTGAGGACAAGGAACAGGAGGAAGTCGCCTATGCTGCTGGTGGGAGACCAGGTGTTAAAACAATTTTGGAAACACTTTCAGATCATCTAGTAAAGTTATGATGTGCATATCCACTCCAGTTTTTTCATATCCTAAAAAATTGGGTGTACGTGTATTCCAAGAGACAAAAATAAGGATAGTAGTTTTATTTATAATATCCCCACATTGGGAGAAAAAATGTCCATAAAGAACAGAATAGATAAATTGTAATTATATTCATAATTTGGAATGCTAGGTTGAACCCAAAAGGAATATTGCAGACATATGCAACAATGCAGATTCCCAAATATACAATTTTGAGTAAGAGAAACTGAACACTCAAGAATATATACCATCTGATTCCACTCATACAGTGTTCAAAAACATGCAAAAGTAAACTACAGTTGACCCTTCAACAACACAGGTTTGAACTGCAGGGCTCCACTTATACGTGGATTTTCTTCAATAGTAAATACTACTTACTGCATGATTTGTGGTTGGTTGGTTGAAGCCCCAGATACATGGATATCTGGATACATAGATACAGGGGACCATGGATACAGGGGAACCTCACATACAGAGGGCCAGTTAGAAGTTATAGTTTGATTTTTGACTGCTTGGAGGGTCAATGCCCCTAAACCCCTGTTTGTTCAAGGGTCAACCGTATAGTGTTGAGGCTTGCATTCTCAGGTTTTAAACTCTCAGAAGAGAAAGGGTAAGATAACTATGGAAGTCAAAATAGTTCCCCATTTTGGGGAAGAGTAGATCTGTGACTGGGAAGAGATCTGCTGGGGACAGGGTTTGGGGGCACCACTGATGTTTAATTTCTGGACTTAGTATTCAATATATTAACTTGTTGGTCAGTATATAATCCATTAAATTATATGGTTATGTTGTATTCACTTTCCTATATGTGTTTTATATTTCACAATAAAAGGGTTTAAAAAGAAATCTTTTTTGTTTATTTTTGTTAAACAATTTTCCCTAAACAGAGGAAAAAGGATTGACAATTACTGGGTTCTTACTAAGCCCTTCATATGCATAATCTCTTCTAATTTTAATAATAACTCAGTAAGTGAGTTATCTTCCCCATTGTACAGATAGGGAAAGCAGTTCAGGGAGGAACTGAACTCAAATGTTTGACCCAAAGTCCATGCTTTTTATACTCCATCACGCTGATTATATCTACACTCAGAATTGCTTTATGAATAGAAATTCTGGATATTTAACTGGGAGCCTAACTAAACACACACTCAGGATCTGTGCATTGATGCACAAACATTTTCAAATATTTTAAATGAAATCTAAGAGACAATTATTTAAAAATATACATAGCTAATTCTTCTCTAAAGCCAGACCATTCTATTGTGTAAATGTGTTATTTACTAGGCTAAATTATGTATCGTTCCTGTTTAAATGGTAAAACAATGTTGTCAGTCATTGGCTCACACAAAGAGGGTTCAAGAAGGAAGAGCACGAAGTCAAAATCTCAACTATAATTCCAAGGTCGTTTCTCTTTTTAGTTATTGGTCACAGAAATGAAAGAAACAAAGACAGAAGGAAAGTGCTGACCTAAATCAAATTGACTGCCACCTATTTTTCCAGCAAAGATGTATTTATTCAGGATCAGCAGAGAATTGCAATTTGGGGTCTGCAATCATGGTGAGCCATGTGCAAGTCCCCAGACAGCAAGGCAAGAGGAAAGCTTTTATAGAGAGGAAAAGGAATTTGGAAAGGCTATTGTAAACAAAGAGTTCATGGCTCTTCAGTGGCTGAGTTCTTGCCAGGAAAGGAGTCTTTCTTCTTCCTGTTGATGGGCACTGCTATCATCACAGGGCCTGAGAGCTCCCCATTTTGGTCTCCAGACTCTATTTAACTGAGGTTTCTGTTTATTGATTTTTTACAAAAGGTAATAAAATCTTGTACCCTTCTAAGGCTAGGAGAGGATGCAAAAGAAGACTTCATTCATTTATTCCATACATATTTATTGAGTGCTTACTGTCACAATTTTTTCTAGGCACTGGGGATACGATGATGAAAAGATACACAGGGTGTTGATGATTATGTTCTATGGAAAGAATGAAAATAAACAAGTAAACAAATGAGGTATCTTCAGAGAATAATAGAGGAAGGCTCTAAAGCAAACAAGAGGTAATAGGATGGAGAGAAATTAGTGTCACAATGAAGGTGGGGTCAGTAACGTAATCCAAGCACTCAATCAACAGGTGATATATAAGCCAAGGCCAGAAACAGGGCAGCCACACAACCATAAAAATCAGGAAAAGATACTTCAGGCAGAGGTAACAGCAAATACAAATTCCTAAGTTCGAACTGTACTTGGCATTTTCAAAAACAAACGAGCACAGTATGACTGAGGCATAATCAGTGTGAGGCTGTATCAGTTAGGATTTGATTCAGCTTCAAATAATAAAAATTCTAAAGTAACTAGCTTAAATAGAGGTTATTAATCTAGAATTAGAAAGGCAGCTTCACAAAGCCAGGTTCTTTTTATATTGTGGCTTCATCATCCACCTTATGATCTAAAATGGCCATGTGAGCTCTATCCCTCACAACTGAATTCCAGCTATGGGCAGACAGAAGGGATGAAAAAGAACTCTCTTCTTTTAAGGATGCTTCCTGGAAGCCAACACAACACTTTCATACATATCTCACTGACCAGAAAAAAAGTCAGGCAGATAATCCAACTGCAAAGGAGGCTGGGAGGCTTTCCCAGCCGGAAGCTAAAAACGTGTTTTGCTTTGTTTTGTTTTTTTTTACTCAGGAAGAAAAAGGAAACATATAGTTTTGATAACAAGCATTTTTGTCACAGGAGAAGAAGTAGGAGTTGAGTATGGAGAGGTGGATATGAGTAACTCATTTAGGGAGTTGTAGGCTATAGTAATTGGAATTTTACACTTGGAAGCTAGGACCACACAGTCCTAGGATAATG
The DNA here is from genome assembly GCF_000442215.2 of Lipotes vexillifer. Classification (NCBI taxonomy): domain Eukaryota; kingdom Metazoa; phylum Chordata; class Mammalia; order Artiodactyla; family Lipotidae; genus Lipotes; species Lipotes vexillifer. Next base: position 2,217,796 of record NW_006780574.1, read on the forward strand.
CCTTGCTTGAATAGAGGGGTTGCTAGAGAGAGCATCTCACCTATGTACTCTGCATATAATCACTTCTTCAAGCTTACCTCAGGGACTGATGATGCTTTTAGGGTGCTCACCATAACTTGAAGTCATTTGACTCTTCATTTTTTTATCTCCACCTTTTTCAAATTAGTCACCATGTCCTGTCAATTCAAGATAGTGTCTCTTGCACAAAGAATGGAAAAGCTTGACAGAATAGTAAAATTTTGAGTCCAACTCTGGTAACCTTCAACCATGGAAGAGAAAGGACAAATAGAGCATTGTGCTGTGGGTGTAAAAAGATATGTTGAAGTTCTAACCCCCAGTACCTGTGATGGGACCTTATTTGGAAATAGGATATTAAAGATGTAATGAAGTTAAGATGAGGTCATACTGGATTAGAGTGGGCCCCAAATCCAATGACTATTGTCCCTATAAGAAGGTCAGACAGATGACACAGGGACACAGAGACACACAGGAAGAATACCATGTGATGACAGAGGCAGAGATTGGAGTGATGCAGCTGCCAGCCTAGGATGGCCAAGGATTGATAGTCACCACCAGAATCTGGGAAGACACAAGGAAAGATTCTCCCTCAGAGACTCCAGAAGGAAACAACCTTGCTGATACCTTTATGTCGGACTTCTCCAGAACTGTGGGAAAACACATTTCTGTTGTTTAGGCCACTCACCCAGTTGGTGGTACTTTGTTATGACAACACTAGCAAATTAATGCAGATTCTGGTCCCATGAAGTGGGTGCCCCTATAACAAACATCTAAAAATGTGGATGTGGCTTTGGAATGGAGTAATGATTAGAAGCTGGAAGAGGTATGAGATGAATGTAAAAAAAAAACCCCAAATTCCCTTGAAGAGACTGTTGGTAGAAATATGTTAATATGTTTAAATGCATATGTGCAATATATTAAAGGTACCTCTGGTGAGGTGAGATCTCACTAGAAGTGAGCATGGTACTGGAATAAGGAGCATGGTATTGGAGAGATCTCACCAGAAGTGAGATCTCACCAGAAGTGAGCATGGTACTGGAATAAGGAGCATGGTATTGGAAACTGGAGGAAAAGTATAGCCAGGTTTCTCTTTGCTGCTTATAGCAAAATGTGAGAGGAGAAAGATAATGGAAGAAAAAATGTTTAAGCAAAAAGGAAACAAAACTTGAAGATTTAGAAAATTATCAACCTAACCATATTGCAAAAAAAATGAGAAAGTGTGTTCTGGAGAGAACACCAAGGGTGTGGCTGAACACCTTTTGATAAGAAGATTAGTATGAGTGTGACTCATAGATTGATCCAATCAATTATCTCAGCAGAAACTCTGCCAGCTTATTTTGAAGGGGACAGAGAAAGGAAAAAATGAAGGAAGGCTGTCATATTTCTGAGATTCTACAGGACAGGACATCGGGCTATCAGCTATTAACATGTGCTATCCTTCAAGAATAGAGAACACTGACCTCAAAGGTGATTCAGAGGTCAGCAGGGCTGTCATTGCCACTGTGAGCCCAGAGGGCATAGGTCCATCAGACAAATCTGTCTCCTCCTCGGTTTGGCGGTTGGGAGTAGGGGTAAGGTGGGGTACCACCTCAGTTTCAGCAGGCTAGGCTGCCACCATTCAGGGCCTCAAGGGAAAGACTGCCATCCAGAGCTACAGGGGTAATACTGCTACCCCGGTGGGCCCAGAAAACAAAGCACTGAGCCAAAGAGAAATGTTTCAAGACTTTAATCTAATGAAATTTGCCCTGTTGTGTTTTGGGCCTGTCTGAAACCTATGACCTCTTTCTTCTTTCCAATTTCTCCCTTTTAAAATTGAAATATCTATCCTATGCCTGTCCCTGAAACTGTATTTTGGAAGCAAATAAATTGTCTGGCTTCAAAGGTTCAAAGGTGGAGAGGAATTTTTGCCTCAGGATGAATCATACCTCAAATCTCACCTATATCTGATTTAGATGATGTACAGATGACATTTTGGACTTAGAGTTGATGGTGGAATGGATTAAGACTTTTGGGCTGATGGGATGGGGACGAATGTATTTTGCATGTGAGAATGATGAATTTTGAAGGTCCAGAGGGTGGAGTGTTATGGACTAATTTATGTCCACCCAAAATTCATATGCTGAAGCCCTACTCCCCAGTACCTCAGAATACAATTGCATTTGGCAACATATGCAGACACACCAAGAGCTCCCACGCAGAGGAAAGGCCATTTGAAAATACAGAGAGAAAGCAGCCATCTGCAAGTCATGGAGAGAGGTCTAAGAAGAAACCAAACCTGCTGACACCTTGTTCTTGGTCTACCAGCCTCCAGAACTGTGAGAAGACCAATTTCTGTTGTTTAAGCCACCCAGCCTGTGGTATTTTGTCATGGCAGCCCTAGCAAACTAATACAGGATTTGACAGAAGTCTAGGCTGAGAATCAGATTCTATATTCTACTTTATTATTTGGTAAGATCTTCCAAGTTACCTTTTAGCTCTAATGGAAGGGCCTAGCAATTCAGAAGAATAATCTGTGTGTGTAAGCTTGAGTGGATCATTTTCTGCATCACAAAAAGAAATCCTCATCACAATAGTTTCTGGTCAGGATCCTCTCAGCAGTGGCTCTGAAGGGAAATCATACAGTATATTCAATCTGAGTTCTCCATTCAAAGCACTCGAGGTCTGAAAAACATTAACACTGTAAATTGTGGATGAAAGAGGAATCCAGAGCTGCTGAAACAGAGAGGCAGAACATGCAGGTCCAGCTCAGGCCCTTCAGAAGCTAGTTTATTGGCCCTGCATTTAAAATCTTGATGGAAATGTTAACACTCCACTCAAGTTGTTTAACCTCCATCATGAAGATCACTGGGAGAACTTAAGTGACTACCAAGAGTTTTCCAGAAATGGTCCTCCAAAAGGAGGCTAATTTACTTTGGTTTTAAATACTGTGAAATGTCCAGGCCTACTTCTCATGTTAAAAGGACAGTAACACTCACCCTAAGTTCAATTACAACCATGATTGGAATCATGCCCCCGGGTACATACAAGATACATAATATCTCTCACACAACATTAAAGTTCACTATTACTGATAGAAGCAGGAAAAATTAACGATTAGCTACAACTTGACATGTTCTTTGTTCTCTCACCCCCATCACCCTCCACAATACACAAAGTATGTTGACACGTCCAGTCTTTGTTTTCATCATTATACCTCTCGAAACTGCTCTTTCCATCTCACCTACTAACAACTTTCATCCAAGCCCTCATCATATTGCATCTAATTATGATTCTGATCTAATTGGTTTTGAAAAAATATTATTCTCTCAAATACCTTTTCATTCATTTTCCTATTGCTTTTTATCCATCAGTTGAGTTTTGCAGACCCTGTCTCCCCACATTTCCAATAACAAAGTCAATACATTCTATGTTTGGCAAGTGATACCACTTTTTCCTTTCAGTTACTGACATGTTTTATCTGTAATGCCTCTGGTGACTAGAACAGGACTGAGTAAGTGCCACCTATGGTGGCTGGGGCCAATGTTCTGAGGTCCAGTAAGAACAAATGTTAGTTAGTGAGAGTTAACCTTCATTGAGCACTTAATCTGTGCCAGAAACCATGCTTGGCATTTCACATACATTCACTTGTAGGTTTTATAAGAAATCTATGAGCTAAATCCTACTGTAATTCCTATTTTACACATCAGAAAATCAAGATACTAAGAAAATAAATTGCCCCATTCACAAAATATCCTCAAATTCAACCCTTTTACTTGAGCTTATTTATTTGAGCCTTTTAGTGAAACTTGTACTCTCTGGTTCAAAATTTTAAACTTTCACAAGCAGACAATGGAACAGGAATTTTCCCAGGCAAATATCATATGTCCTTAAAAATCTTTAAGATCATGTGGTTAGCTACACAGGGAAGACGTAGGTAAGAGCCCTGGTCTAGGAGTAAGGAAATGTGTTCTGATTAGAAATCTGTTGCTGTGTTACTATGGGCAGTCCTTTCTCCTTGCTGGGCTTCAGCATCTTTATCTGTGAAATTAGGGTATTAAACTACAGTATCACTAAGGCACTTTTCAGTGATTCTTATTCTCCCCTCCTCCAGTATATATATATATCCTCTGCTTCTACTAAATCTATGTTAATTTGTACATGTCCGTGTGTGTGTGTGTGTGTGTGTGTGTGTGTGTGTGTGTGTGTGTATGGGGGGGTGGGGGGATTGTGAGAAAGAGGAAATATTTTTTTATAACGAGAAGCAGAAAGCTGGACTTATGATATGTAAAAAATATATTCGTTCCTTTTCCTCCCATAATGGTGTGCAATTATTAGTATCTTAGTGCCTTAAGGTTGTTGAGAGCCTGAGTCAACATCTCTACAATGATTTTGGCCACCCAGTCATGATTCCAAGATGGATGCAGCAGTAAGTAGGGGTAGGAGGGAAACATTTTTTGGGAATCCCCTGCCAAGCCTTCAGTTAACATCTTCTTGGGTACCACTAGGTTATATGCTTATTCCTAAACGTGGAGTTGGGTTTGGCTTCCTTGAAATCAAGGAGCTGAATAATCCTGTAACAAAATAGTAAGGCAGTGGCTTTGGGGAGGTATGCCACAACCAAACGTACGACACAGTCTATATTCTCACATACACAGCTGCCAGAGAAGTATTTCTCCAACACATAAATGGAAAGGTCACTTCTCGTTTTAAAGCCCTTCTATGGTTACTATTAAAGAATCAACTCTTAGACAAACATAGAATACTTTTTTATGATGTAGCTCCCTTCTTTCCAATTTTATCTTGGGAACCAATGGAAACATTCTCCTCAGTTTTCTAAACATTCCAAATGAATTCCAATCTCTGTTCCTTTGCTCACCCCATTGCTTTCCTGGAATGCTCAACTTTCTCACTTATCAAACTTTTACTGAGCATGTTCTATATGCCAGGTACACAGTAGGTACTAGGGCGTGCACATATCAATGAAAAAAAAAGATTCTTTTCTTCGGATTCAACAGTCCAGTTGCAAAAACATGCATATACATAATCAATTATAAAAAGTAACACGTCATTAGAATAGAATAAGCACAGTTTCCTCTGAAGTTACCTTAGTTCTATGCAAACTTCTGACTCAACTTAAGTCCCAACTTCTCTAAAAAGTCACTGATCTCAGTTTAGAGTGATCTCTTTTTCCAGCTGGACTTCGTAGAATATTTGTGCTAGAAAATTACTGTAACATTTCATATGTAAGTTACACAAATATAACTTTTCCCATTTTAAAAATACGGGCTTCGTAGCTCTTCTAAATTTTATCTTTTTAAAGTACAGAGATCTTATCTTAAATTTATTTCTCTAGAACTCATATATCACTCATTTTTTCATTCACTCAATTTATCACTCACTTATTTACTTGTTCCTATGAACACAGCAACATGCCAGGTACTGGGCCAAGGTGACATGAAGGAAAACACAAAAATAGTGAAGTCACAGTCTCCAGCCTTAATGACATTTTAATCCAGCAGTGAAGAGGGGGCAGATAAATAAGCATAATACAAAGCAGTTTTTAATAAGTACAGAAATAGAAATACAGAACTGCATCCTACAGAAATGCAAGATAAGGAAAAGGTGCAAGAAATAAAACAGTTTGAACACCTGGGAAATGACTGTAAAAGTGTCCCGAAGTGCCTTGTGGGTAGCCCAATCAGGATCCCACAACTGAAGAGCTACTTCTGTTATCAGGCAACAGGAAAAAGGCTTCCAGGGACTCTTACCTTCAGACAATTGAGGAAACTGAGGCATTTCCTCAGGACCTCAATAAGAATCCTACTACTGAAGATCTAGTTCAGTCATCAGGCAATAGCAAAGAAGCTTCCACGAATTCTTTCTTTCCAACACTTGAGGGCATTGAGGAGTTTCTCCAGGACATCAATGAGACATATGACACAAGAACCCCAGCTGCACCAGAGCCAGAGCTCTATGTACCTCTGACTGCCCGTAATGAGGACAGCCAAAAGGAGTCAATCCAGAATGAGGTGACCTCCTTTCAAGAGAAACCCTACAGTGGCATCCCAGATGATAGATGGCAGTGACATCCCAAAGACATTGATCACTGACTGCCAAGCAACAGACACCAATGCAAACAAGATGACAATTCCCATCAAGGGTAGCCAGATGAAGACCCTCAATGACTACCAGAGCCTCTATGGAGGCAAAATAACTTTCAGTGAGGACCAGACCCTCTATGGGGGTCAGATGAAGAGCCCCAGTGAATGCCAGACCCTCAGTGAAGCCCAGATGACCTTCAGTGGGGACCAGACCTCTATCGGGGTCAGATGAAGACACTCTGATGAAGACACTCCCCATGGAGTCTGTATGATGCCACATTCCTCATCATCATTGCCATATCCTGGATTTCTGTACATTTCTGGTTCCCATTTGATCCAAGGACAACCCCTAGAAAAGCAGAATTGGAATCTCAAGATTCAGAGATGTACGTTGCAGAAGAATTCTGACATTTTGAAGCCCGATGCACATACCAGGACTGTGGGAAATCGTATTCAAAATCTTCCCACCTGTGAATCCATGAGTGCCAACACACTGGTGAGTGAAGACTGAAGGATGGGAGTGTCAGGAAAATAACTAAAGATTTCTGCCTTTACCAAACTTTGGGATCATTTGAGATCATTGCCACCTCCCTCTAAGTCTAGGACCCAGAAGACCCTAGAAAGTGTTGGCAAATCTGAAAGGGTATAAAAAGCAGTCCTAAGAACAGACTCTAGTTCTGGGCCAGAGGCAACCCAGCTGCAGCCTTTTGTGGTTGACTGCCTGGGATGATGGAAGAAGTGGAGGGATCTGACCTCTTAGGATGGTCTTGACCCTACCTCTCCTGGGACTTCTCTTCATGAACTCCTGTAGGCCAACAGATAACCCCCTTCCTCAAACTTCTTTACTCACCACTGACCTGCGTCTTCCCCTCCTGGTTTTCTTTTTCTCTTCCTCTCCCTCCTTCACAGTTTTCCTCTCAGCCTTCTAGCCCATCCTGCCCTCCTTCTCTTCCTTCCCTATGCACCCCTTCCAGTCTCCTGTCTGTCTCTCCCTGTCCCACTGCAACAGGCCCAACCCCTTTTTCTTCTCCATTCATTTCCAACTTCCCTGTCCCATGCTATCCTGAAGTATGACAAGTCTTCCTTTCTTTCTCGGGTCCAGGAGGAAAGCCCTACAAATGCAATGTGAAGGGATGCACGTGGGCATTCTCCCATTCGGATGAGCTCAACAGACACAAGAGAAAGCACACTGGAGAGCGGCCCTACCTGTGTACCAAATGCAAAAGTAACTTTGCATGATCTGATCACTTAGAGCAGCATCAGAGGGTCCACAGATAAATTTCTTCCATAATGACCCATCCTGCCTCTCTTCCTTCCCTATGCACCCCTTCCAGTCTCCTGTCTGTCTCTCCCTGTCCCACTGCAACAGGCCCAACCCCTTTTTCTTCTCCATTCATTTCCAACTTCCCTGTCCCATGCTATCCTGAAGTATGACAAGTCTTCCTTTCTTTCTCGGGTCCAGGAGGAAAGCCCTACAAATGCAATGTGAAGGGATGCACGTGGGCATTCTCCCATTCGGATGAGCTCAACAGACACAAGAGAAAGCACACTGGAGAGCGGCCCTACCTGTGTACCAAATGCAAAAGTAACTTTGCATGATCTGATCACTTAGAGCAGCATCAGAGGGTCCACAGATAAATTTCTTCCATAATGACAAACCCATCAGCCTATGAGGAAATGAGCTGAGCTGCAAGATTCTGCCTGCAAGGCTTTGCTTGGTACCTAGCTCTGTGCCAGCACATAGTAGATGCTTAATATTCCCTGTAAACTTTTAAGGTTTTCATTTATTTTTTTCTGAACATACAAAAATACACATATGCATTTCAGTAGAATCAGAAGCACTCTTCATTCACTTTCCTGTACGTGGTGAATGTTTTCATCGTCAGTGTGCTATGTATGAATCCTTATAGATCACTGCCTGTGCATTTATTTCTATGTGTACATCTAAAGATGTTTATATGTAGACGATTGTAGTGTATGCATAGTTCAGATGTGTGTAAAAAATGTAGTATTTCATATCTGAGCTCATGTTTCTTTGGAGGCCTATTTCTATGGCATTAAGAGGAGAGGGACACTTGGTCACTTCTAGTGTCAAGTGGTCTCAGAATAAACGAAACTCATTTGGATGAACTTAATCTATTAAAAAAGAAAGAAAGAAACTGTGAAACAAGCTAGGGAAGGCTTAACATAGGAAAGATAAGTCGATAGCAAACCGTGAAGGGATGTGGGAATTTGAGCTTTAATCACTGGACTTCAGACTGGGGGTAAAGGCCAGGGAGGGTGATCAAAGGTTTTCAGCCAGGCAGTAACATGGTCAGTTAAAATGATTAAATCCGGTAGTGGTGGGACACGGGTAGAAGTGGGATGGAAGAGACCACCACTAGAGAGGGATTTAGGAGGTTCCTGCAGCAAATTAAATGGAAGGGAAAAGAAACTTATTCAGTTCCCTGGCCAAGCCCCCTTTGATACCTGTAACATAGATGGTGTGTGTTATTTTCATTTAGCAGAAGTTACAAAAAGAGAAGAGCAGGTGGGGATGTTGGATTCCATGACTGGACATGGGCAACATGGAACCAGAGAATCTGAGATGAATTCCACCTCTTACTGGTAGCTGTAACATCTTCCCTGCACCAAAATATTTCCCCTGTCCACTGTCTCTGTTTCTAAAAATACACAATTTGCTCTTCCTCCTTTGCTTCCTTTATTCCCAGTTAACTCTCTCCTTCTACTTTTCTGGATCCCACATAAAAATCTCATGCAATTGCCCTTTTCACATACTATTCAGCTGGGGATCATATTGCTTAATCATGCTAAGCTACGTTCTGAAGTACAATCTTCTTAGGAATTAACAGTCACATAATATCGATCACAGCAAGGAAACATCATGTCCCCAACAGTGATGACCAAGAAGCTACACAGTGAAGGAAAATCTTATTCAAAACCCAGAAAACAACAAGTTCATAAGAAGGCTGGTGATGTCAATTAAAAGTTCATTCATCAGCACACACAATTGCCTTTATTCTTTGATCTTTCAGGGCTCTGAAAATCTGGCTTAAACCACAGCACTTGTCAGCTCCAGGACACAGGGATTTGACAGCTCCCAAGTCCATTACAGCTTTGTCTCAGATCAATGAGGTGACCTTAAAAGAAACCCACTTTCCAGTGCTCCAGTTTCCTTGCAGACAAAATGGGAATGATACCAAGTTTTCATACTTGACTAGAAGCACGAGGGCAAAGCCCACTGAGGACATAAGGTGTTAAATAACAAACAGAATGGAATATGTAATTCAATCAATCATACCCCGACACTGACTGTGCCCATTTATTATCACTTTTCAATTTCTAACGTGATGGCAAAATGGAATTTCCACTAATTTTTCAAGAACTTGAATCTGATTCTTATAATCCTGGGCTTTATGTTGCTGATATATTGTAGATATAATTTTTGTGTGCTCCAAGAGGCTTTCTGCTTGCAGGGCATTGCTGTAAGTTGTGGATAATTTATTTTCTCCTGCTATTATATTGTGTAAATTACCATGTTGGCAATATTTTAGCCTTTCACACTTTGAATCAGTGCCCAGAATAATTCTAACAAGATTTTGATTCTCTGAAAGCAACCTCAAGGAAGAAAGCCCTTCAAAATGCCTGCGTATTCATTTAATCTACAGCTGCAAGAAGAATCTCCTCCAGGTCAATTATAAGGTGCATCTGAACGGTAAATGATACTTATCTCATCTCCCTGCTGATCTCTACATCCTCCTTTGCTGCCAGAAACAATTGCAGCATCTTGCCAGTGGAGCACACATTTCCCAGCCTTTCCACCTTCAATGGAAAGATGCAAGTTCTAGAACTGGAACCAAATTTGAAGCCCACCAGAAACCTCAAAAAGGAATTTGATTCCAGAGGTCCAGCCATATAACCAAGTCTGTGGTTTCATTTCATCACCCAAAGAGGATATTTTGGTTTTCAGCCAGGAAATGTCTGATTTCTTAGTATTAGGAGTAATCAGGAACCGTCAAAAATGGGCGTTAGACTGCCGGGTGAAGACAGGCACAGAAACAGACACAGTGCCATGTGATCATGGAAGGCTCAGTAAGGACACGGTCTCCACACAATTTTTGCTTTGATTCTGAACAGAGCCTCACATAGCAATAGGAAACGAGGAAAACAAAAAGCTTCTATATTTTTTTACCTCCCCCAATCCCACCACTACCCCAGTTTAATAGGAAAAAAGTTTCTAGAACTCACTAGAACCCCAGGGACTCAACCCTGCCTCTACCAAAATCTGCAAGCTCAGATGCAGGGCAGAGAAAAATGTATTCCCTCTGTAGATTTCTAGAATGTTTCAACCCTGACTACCTGATTGTCTTGGGAAGGTATTCTTTCCTAATATTCTTGACAATAACAAGGTAGTATGTTGTTAGTGCTAACTAACTCCATAAGGTTCTTATAAGAATTCAATGAGCAAATAAATGCCTGTGTTCCTTGCCCAGCATATGCCACAATAAAAATTTTCAACTGTCACCATCCATAAGGTACCATCATCACTGACATAATCTTAATAATAAGGATCGTCTAACAATATAGGGAAACAGGTTACATCTCAATATAGGTAGCTGTTTTTTCCTTAAGAACCTCCTGCTCCAAGTCAGGTTTGAGTATGGGCACTAGGGAAGGACAGGCCCAGCTATAGGGAAATTAAATAGATTCATTTCCCCTCACACGCTCCTCAAAAATGCATATTAACTTTTATTTATTTTAGCTAAGCTGTCCTTTTATCTATTTATGCCTCTATCTAAAACTGCAAAAGTAGTCTGAGAAAGGGAAAAAAAGGCCATTAGAAATACTTTAAAATTTCTTCCAGTTTATCAATGAACTTAATAAGCTCCCCAGATACATCTTACAAAGTAAAGAAGCCTTCAAAAAATATTATAGTAATTTTGTTTTCTCCAGTGGTACAGAGCATTCTAGGTAACTGGTAAGATACATCATCATAAATTTTACAAGTTTCAGTTAACAGTGAAAGGAAAAATTACAAGAGAAAACACTTTCTTTTTGATGCCTTTTAATATATTTGGATGGAGCTCCATTGCCAGATTTTTCACTGGAGCAGAGTTTTCACCTCAAATTGCAGCTGAATGATGACAATTCCACATGTTCTTCCTCTAACTGCCTGGCAGACCAAGCAGTTTTTGACAGAGCCAGAAACTTGCCAAGATTTTTGATCAAAAGAATAATTCACTAAATTGAGATCACTGTCATTTTTTGCTATCTTTACTCATTTAGTGAGTGCTACTGTGAGAAGGGTTCTGCCATGTACACCAGGAATAGGAAACAAGTGAAAGAGCTTGAGTTTTGCCATCAAAATCGTAAATCTCCTCTGAACAGCAAAAGAAACATCAGACTCTAGGACAGAAGAAGCATAAAACTTGAACCACAGATCCATAGTCAAGAACAATATCTAAGGTGGAGTACACCTTAATGGTCATCTAGTTCATGTGACTGTTCTTAATGTTCAGTTGGCTTTCTGCAGACCAGATTTCAAAAATTCCTTATCCCAAACTTGTAACAGGCAGGAATGGCTTTTTGTTTCACAACCGTCCAGGCAGGGCATAGTTTTATTTACTAGGGCGGCATTTCTCTAATTGCAGTCCAAGGACCCCGTGCACAAGTCCCACCACAGCTGCTTGATTAAATCCCAGATTTGGGGGCTCCACTTCTAAATCATCTCAATCAGAATCCCTGTAATAGGTCCTGAAAATCTGAGTTTTTAATGAATTATCTAGGTCAATCAGAGGAAAGTATGTACTTTCAATGAGAACTGACATTGTGACCCAGAAACATCAAACCTACAAGTATTCATTATGTAGAGAATCATTTCCAAGGCAGTATTGGGGGATTCCAAGAAAAAGAGGTCATGCCCAGCCCGCCTCAAGCAACTTAAGTGCAATCTGATATGAATAACTACAAAATAACAAAACTGCTTAGCCCTGAAAGAGGTGAAAGCAAAGTGAGGGTCTTCACTAAGGAAGTGGCCAGTTGCCTGCTGAAGACCTGCGTCACTTGTTCCCTGCTCAAACTGTTGCCTGCTTTGCTTTTCTAGTGAAATTCAAGAGCTGTAACACTAGCCTCTGTAGGCAATGGAGAGCTGCAAAACTGAGGCTGTTTTCCCCTTAAATGTCCTGGAATTCATGTTTGTCACATCCACAAGAAAAGAAATGAGGGTTAGGCTCCTGTGGAATGTTAAAACTTTTCCACAAGGAGATGTGGCTGTCTGGATAGCATAGACGCCAAGCACCATCTTCTGCTCGTACCACCCTGCAAGCCTGCCCCACGTCTCCAGGGTCTGGAGCAGAGGCCCATCTACAGCTTCAAGCAATGTAGAGCTGAGCGTACAATTTAGATGAAGTGTGGCGTAGATAAAACAAGTCTATCAAAACGGATTCTGCTGCCTTCTAGCAGACGCTCTAATCAGTTTTTAAGCTGTTCTATATTAACGAACTACATAGACATCATCTCTTAGAGCTTACCTTCTAAGAAAAAATTCCAATATTTAATATGACTGATTCATAAAATTATGATTTCCTGGAGCAGGAAAGAAATACAGTCAGCCCTACATATCCACAGTTTCCACATCTATGGATTCAACCAACCAAGAATCAAAAATGTTGAGAAAAAAATTTCCGGAAAGATCAAAAAAAGGCAAAACTTGAATTACATTGTGTTTACACCTATATACATAGCATTTACATTGTATTAGATATTATAAGTAATCTAGAGATGATTTAAAGTACATGGGAAGATGTGTGTAAGTTATATGCAAATACACCATTTTATATAAGGGACTTGAGCATTCGTGGATTTTGGTATCCTGCAGGGGGTCCTGGAACCATTCTCCCACAGATACCAAGGGATGACAGTATAGGAAATTGTTCATAGCTTCAAATATAGGCTTTAAACCAGATGCTAGCTTGTCTGAGCTCATTATTTCATACACATTAGATGATCCAGAAAATTGGGTTTGATACATTTTTATTTGGATTGACGGATGGATTATGGGGACAAGAACTGCAAAGCACACTTGGACTCCAGAAATGGTGGCAAATACTTGTCCCCACATTACTCAGTAATAAAACAGTGCCCCAGGCAGGTGTTTTCCCAAACATTGATCGTTGAGCCCAGTGAGAGAAAAACTGAGTTCCTTCTTTCTGGAACATAAGGAAGTAGCTGTGGATAATATTTCTGCTTCATGGATTCTTAGAGGTGGTGTCAGTAAATGTTTAGGTAGGTATCTGATCCAGCATTCTGTAGGCAACACAGGAGTCAATGTACGTCTGTATTCCGCGCACGGGTTTTCATATCTATAGATCAGAACATAGAAACTAAGCTGGGATCCCAGAGCTCAGTGGGAGCCGCAGGGGCAGTCTGACATACGGAGACGAACATTGTCTGTCCCTGCCAGAGCAGTTTCTCACTGAGCCAAGCTCCCATCATCAAGTGTCATTATCTGTAGGAAATGAGGCAACAATTCTGTAAAAAGGGGATATTTTGAACCATGTCTGCAAAAATGTAAAATACGAAGAAAAATCTTTCCAAATAAACAAATCTTCAGCATAAGTAAAAACTGAATAATAAGACTGATTCTGGGATTGATACTGAGAGGAAGACAGAGAAAATGAGAAAGGGCTAGATCCTGCTGGGGAACCCCTTTTGCAGATTAAGCAGGAGGGTCAGAGCCTTTTCTCCCCACCTCTGAACCATGGTTTCCATGACATCCACTGCACTCAGGAGCATAAATTCTACCCAAAAGGAGACGATCATAAGGTTGCTACCTGAAGCCACTACAAGTACTGCATTTTCTAATTAGCTTGAATGATAAGCAGAAAACAGCATGGTGTGGGAAGACTTAGACTAATAAATATGCCCATAGCTCTTGACACGATCCAAATCTTGAAATTATTTGAAGGTCAAGTTCACACAAGAACACTTTTTTCAGTCAGACTGAGGCTGCAACTGTCTTCCATTTCTCTAAATTTTAAAAGCATTAGTGTTGAAGAGTCTAATATCTCACATAGTCTTTACATTAGGATACAGACACCCAGCAAAAAGATGCGTGCACCAGTGACTTACAATCCTTTAATACAAGTACACATTATCTTTCCTATCTGAAGGTCCTAGTAGCCCACCACCCCTACACTTTCATCTAGGGGTTTTTCTGGCAGTAGTAAGGTGAACAGCCTGGAGCTATCTGTGTTCTCCTTCTCTATGCCCTTGATTGCCAAGGGCAGGAGTCGTGAGAGCTGCTGCCTGTGTTAAATGGTGTGCCTTCTGGCTATGGAACAAAGTTTACCTAAGTGGTCAAGGCAGAGATCAAACATGCAAATGAGTCCTAGCTTAGTAGTGAAGCTGCCATAACTAAAATAAGCAGCCAATATAATAAAAGAATCCTATGAAAAGTATGTTAGTGTATTAAAAACCAACGTCCTTATTAAATACCTACTCGCAGAGGCCATCATGCTGTTCACTGTCAAGTAATTAAACAGGCACTAACATTAGGGGTGATTTTCAGCTGTCAGAGGCATTCCTCTCATTAAAGTCTGCCTAATCACTACATCACTGCCCAAAAAAGTGAAATTCAAACTGGCTGAAGGCATAAAGAAATCTATTTCCATCTTGCCTAATTATCAGAGGTGTAAATGTGTCTGATTTCAGGATTAAAGGAACAGAATCCCCATGACAATTATATACAGCAAATTTCTTTTGACAACTGCGAAGGAAGTTTCCCAAATCTAGGGAAAAATGTTTGTTAACATCTGTATTCAAAGTGTTGGGAGTTCATTTATGCAAGGTTTGCACATAAGTCCTGAGCACATCTTGTGGCTTTATCCCAACCAAGACTACTCAATTTTTTAATCTTTCATTTCCTTTAAGACTCCTCAGTTTTCTTGGTTGAAGAAATGGTTTCTGAATGTAAAGTTTCTTAAGCTCAATTTCACCACACACGGCAAGCAGAATACCTATTTCAGAAGCTTATAAATTTCCCCCAAATGGCAAACAAGTTCATCACACTTGGTTTGCTGTTTAGTTCTGCATAACTTTTTGTTAAGAAACATAGTAAAAGATTACAAAGTGTACAGTCTTCTAGTAATTTAGCAATGAACTGCATTTATTGAGCCACAAATGTCTTACAATCAATCATTCAGCAAGAACTTAACAAATCCCTCACCTCTGTGCATCCTGATCCAAGGCATTACAGGGCAACCAACAATCCTAAACTGCCCCTTTTTCAAGCTACTATGAGAATAAAAAGTAATGTATCAAAATATTTTTGGCACCCTAAGTCAGAGAGGTTTTTATATATTTTATACTTATTTTCCACCATTTCTCTTCTCTTCCCAACCTTGCCCTCCATATTTAAATATTTAGCTAGGCATACACGTTTATGACTTTTCACTTTACATATAAGAGGTGACAGCATTAAGAAGAAGAAAAATACATTTCTTCTTAGTTTTAC
This sequence comes from Lipotes vexillifer, assembly GCF_000442215.2. Classification (NCBI taxonomy): domain Eukaryota; kingdom Metazoa; phylum Chordata; class Mammalia; order Artiodactyla; family Lipotidae; genus Lipotes; species Lipotes vexillifer. The sequence continues at coordinate 2,233,408 of NW_006780574.1, forward strand.
GATTTTTTTACTTTTCTTTTCTTTTTTTGCAGAAGATTCGTACACAGACAAAAGATTTCGCCAAAATATCACAGGTAAGAATAAGCCTGAACTGCTCCCAACCCTCATCTATTCAGATTAGAATATAATCCCCAGGACTAGGATGGGGAGAAAGAGACTGAAGGGAACCAACAAGAGCATAAATATTGATGCATCCCAAAGAAAAGGATCCTATACCCTGCACAAAAAATAGAAAAATACTAGGAAGGCTTATGGGATCAGAAAGCAAAAGACCTGTACCTCACTTCTCAGTTAAAGACACAGGGCTCCTTCCCAGATAAAGACTTGGGAGATGAATGGTCACCTGCTATGATACATAGGCAGACAGGGCCTTCCACAGCCTTACCAGGATTTCTTCTCTTTTCATGGTGCAAGAGCACAGGATGGAGGCCATATGCCCAAAGGTGACATAGAGACAGCAGAGGGAGCAATGGCCTTGTGAGGGCCACATTCATAAGATACAGAGACATCTCCCAAGAACCCTAATTAGATGGGAAGCATAACTGAATATGCCACCCCACAATATGACTGAAGGAGTTCAAGACTTAACCACCCCCAAATATGCTGCCTCGGTATATTGATTATTTTGAGCTGCAGACACTTGAAAAACAGCAAATGCAGGGAGAGGATTTTTCTGAACTCCCCTTATCTGCCTAAGGACAGATCCTTCAAAAGGAACTCAATTGTCATAAATCTCCACCCTGGGAGTTTTATCAACCAGGGAAGATTGATTTTTAACACAAGAGAGGAGATGTTGAAACCATACCTGGACAAACTTTGTCACAAACTATCATACTTCCCATCTATTCTTCTAAGGACCCATTCATCCTCCCTAAAACTCCAACACTCTCCCCTAACAGGCCTTCATCCTCTCTCCCCTTTCCCT
>NW_006780574.1:2234522-2234873 GCF_000442215.2 Lipotes vexillifer
CTAAGATAATATTTAAGCCTCAATTCTAAGCCACCTTGGGGAGTTACTCATTTTTTTTCTGGCTATCTCCCATGGAGACGTGAGGTATACATATATGTAAATAAACTTCTGCTTGTTTTTCTCTTGTTAATCTGTATTTTATTACAGGAGTCTCAGCCAAGAACTCAGAAGGGTAGAGAAAAAATTATTTTTCCTTCCCTATAACTGAATGCTCAGGGACTCGATGAGGCATAGAGTATCTTAGCAGACTCGAGTTTTGACACAGAGCAATGAGGATCTAATGGCCCAACCAAAGTATTTTCCCAAGGCTTTGGCATCAAGTCCTCTAGAATTTGGACTAAACTGTAGGGA
>NW_006780574.1:2234883-2248526 GCF_000442215.2 Lipotes vexillifer
AGTATAACTCCTCACTGGGATTGTGTGTTGACCAGCCCAGTGAGATGATCAAAAGGGAAATTCACTAGTTATAAGTGATGAAGAAAGTTGTACTTCTCTCCTATCTTAAAATAGTAGGTTTTAGTCAGCACTCATAATCAGCACTCTGGCATAAAAATAGTCAGCACTCTGGCATAAAAATCATTAGCTCTCTGGCACTCTGGCATAAAAATCATTAGCACATAATCAGATCCTGCCTTACAGGTAGTAAGAGTTCTGGGATCTATCTCACTTTTATGGAAGGCCACCTACATAACGACATTGTGTTATGAGTTAAACATAAGACACTCTTTAAGAGTGATCTGGGGGCTTCCCTGGTGGTGCAGTGGTTGAGAGTCCACCTGCCGATGCAGGGGACACGGGTTCATGCCCCGGTCCAGGAAGATCCCACATGCCGCGGAGCAGCTGGGCCTGTGAGCCATGGCCACTGAGCCTGCGTGTCCGGAGCCTGTGCTCTGCAACGGGAGAGGACACAACAGTGAGAGGCCCGCGTACCACGGAAAAAAAAAAAAAAAAACAGTGATCTGGGAGGGTTCACAAAGAAGAATAAAGCAGAGCTGGCCAATGGAGGGCAGGTAATGTTCATCTAAGCTGGCTGTCAAGGAAGGGAAATTAGAGAGGAACAGAAAGGGCAAAGAAAGGAAGAAGAAAGTGGGATTGGCATTACATGCCACAGAGTCAGGAGAGTGGCCAGCTAGGAATAGAACGTGTATGACGTAGAATAAGATGAAAATATTTGACAGTAAGGTCACGTGGGCTTGAACAACATTGCATTTTGCATGACCATATGAGAACAGCCGTGAAAGACTCAGTCTATGTTAGGAATCTCTTAAATATGATCATTTCCAACATTAATAAGCAATTTTAAAGAAAGGGTCTTCTGAGAATTGGCACACTAGATCGTCTTCTCCTTATCCCAAGTGTCTGTCTGGCTGCAGGTACAGATAATAAACTGCAGAGTGAAACAGCATAATAGGCAAGGAGGGAGACTTCGGAGGAGGGTCTTTCATCACCAGCACTTCGAGAGAATGGCATTTACATGAAATTGATTTTCAGTGGTGAAATTATGCTTGTGATGTTCCGTTGTAAATACTGACAGCATTAAAAGGAATGTCTAAAAGATGAGCACTAAAATGTCACCAGAAAAAAGCTGACCAGTATTTATGCTAAGTTCCTCAAACTGCAACCCTTTTTTACATAAGTAGTGATGCCTCATGAAACAAAGCAGATAAGTCTCTAGAGCTATGAAGTGAAAGAAAATAAGTATGCCTACCTTCTCTGTCATGTAGGAAGATACCCACTGCCTCTCATCATAATGACACAGGGGTTTTTTCCCCTCTCCTTTGAGGATTTTCAGATAGGAAAGCTTACATCTCTCCCATATTGAACTCAGAGGATGAACAGACAAAATAAATCACCATAAACATAAAGGACTATTAGAAATATTAATAGATTCCTGGTATTGAATAGGGTATCAATTCTCGATGGGACTTTGCCATTTAAGCTTGAAACATGTTTATTTATTTAATGACAGATTAGACTGGCCACTTGATAGTGATGGGAGGAAAAAGAAATCAGAGTCTACTGCTTCTCTGTTAGTTGTGGTAAAACAGAGGCTAAACAGCACAATCTGAGAATTTTCATTCAGCTGAATTTCTGGAAGCTTTTAGTTGAGAACTTTATCATTTTCTGCCTCGACATCTAGCAGTTTCATTAGGGACTATTGTTAGCCTGTGTGCTAATTCAAAAAAATAAAGGTTGCAGTCTTTTGATCTCCAATATATTTCTTAGAATTACATGCAATTATCGTGAAAGAAACTGAAGAATTGTCCTGGAATTCATTTTAAGAATATTATTACTCACATAGTACACTTATTAAGTAATTTAGAGCAAAATATTTTATTGGATTACTAATTATATTACAGAACATTATATGATATTTTTGAGTTTGTGCTAAAATATCCTTGGAATGAATCATAATTCTAGGATTAATACTTACAGGTTTTGAAAAAAAAGAAAGGTTTTCTTTGAAATATTGCAATTAGTGCTTTGCACTGCTACCAAATTATACTTTCTTTTTCCAGTTATTCTAAGAAATGTAATTTAGAGTGCTTTGTGCAGAATCTTATTATAACTTTGAATTTTGACATTTTCCATCAAAAGAAAAATTTATTGAGAAACACCAAATGTGATAAGTTCTGAAGCTGTTACAGAGTTAAATACCTTCTGCTATGTTCAAAAACAAGCATATGCATAAAGGTACATTTGCCATCTCATATAAGAGTCTGGGAATTTCAGTAAGAATCACAATCAACCATTTATCTGGATTCAGCCAAGTAGTAAAGCTACTTGTTTGAGTTGAGGATTTATGCCAAAGTGATGGAAGAGTTTATTAAAGCAGAATAATTGGCAGAAAATAGGCCCCCTCTTCAAAAGCCCTCAGAAAACTTTTAAGCTAAGAAACAGTTCAGTGTTCAGTTCCTGAGTATCTATTAGACTGTGGCTTCCTAACGTGAAGAAGGTAGATGAAATCAATGAAAAGCTAATCAAGCAAGTTGCTGGCCTCAGGGAGGGAGTTACCATGACTTGGCCAAGGTCACCTGAGACAGACTAAATTTTGGGCACAAGCCTCCTAACTCCAACCTCAGGTCTACACGCTATGAGTCTCCTGATTTCCTCAGAAAAGAAAATGGTGGGATTTTGTTCATTTGTTTATTTGTTTAGTTATCTATGTGTTTGCATATATGCCATGCTGGCAGGCTGGATTTGTACAAACTGGCTACTTCTTGGGAAAGGAGTTGAGAGCACAGGTTAGAGCTCAGGGTGGCCTCATAAAAGGAACCTGAGGTGAAGCCTAAAGCGCAAGGTTTAAAAGCAGGATCAATAAACGTTAATGCCAGTGTGAAAGAGTACAAAGTACACTAGAAAGGGAACAGAGATATGCAGGTTTCAGTTGCAAAATTAAGGCTCTAGTCTCTTGTGACTAGATGTCTTCAGGCGAATAATTTAACCCCTAGATCCTGACCACGTAAAAAAACAGGAATCAGGCTAAAATCACTGTATATTACATAAGATCTTTTACATTTGTTCTACTTAGGAAAAAAACAAAACATGATTTTGACTTTTCTTCATTTTTTTCATCAGTTAAATACTTCAGATGTTTTGATTCATCCTTAGCCTAATTAAGGTATTGTGCCTCATAAATACTAAGTTCTCAATACGTGCTTGTTCAATGAATAAAGTTATTCCTGAACAAATGAATAAGCGAAATGATACCCATAACATAGGGTATCATTTCATAATTAATAATGAAATCAATAGTAATCATATTGATTACTTATGCTCACCACTGTTTCTTCATGACATACCTTACAGGTTTGTCTGAATATAAATGGGATATAGCTATTCTTCCCAAACTCCATTCAATCCTGAACTTCCTCTTGCCACTTATTTTAAACACTGTCATGTTCTGGGGCTGCAATCTATTTGTACCATTGGTAAAATCAGTGTCTCCCATACTCTGTCAGCTTCTGAAAAGTAGAAAATGCATCTCTGTAGATATTCGTTAAGCAATTAGCCATAAATTTGCTTGTTTGAGAAGCAGGCAATTGGATGATGCTGATGAGTTCATCCTATTGTCCCTAAAATTCCCAACCTGAACTGGCTAGTTACTAAACTAAAAATATTTCTAATCCTTCGCTATGAGATTATCCTAAAAGTAACTGAATTGACAGGATTCACCCCAACATGCAGTGAAGACAGAACAGTCCACTTGATCATGGTCAGCGTGCTTCTCCCTTATCTCATGCTCTGGGCCCAGCTCCCAGGCCCCATTACTTAAAATTGACAAGAGTTCAGAGGAGAGAAAAATCACTATAAGTCTAGAACAGATCATTCAGAGTCCATCCTCCTATTTGAATTGTTGGTAGGGTCCTAGAGAAACCACACCACCGTGGCAGCACAGGAAGACCAGAAACTGGGTACCAAAAACTAGATATGGAAAGTCTGAAGGGAGAATTGAGGAATCCTGAAGACAATCTTTTCCCATTTTACATTTTTCCAAGGATCAGCTTGACTCATTAAGTTGAGTATGACTTTTACCATTCAAAAGAGAGACAAGGTATGCATACAATTGGTTGAGGATTAAATTGGAAGGTAAAGGTCAAAACATTTACTATGTACCTTAATTTAACCTTGTTACCTTTTTTAGACATAGACTTTAAGCCAATTCTAAGTAAGTGTTCAGATTCTAAATCCAAGTTTGAATCACATCATGGTTCATTGGGCACACATTGGGAAGTGCCTGACAGTCTAAAAATTGAGATCCTGAGAGAAAACTGAGTTTGTTTTTCCTATAGTTTAGCCTTCATATGTTTTAACAGCCTGGAGCCAGAAATGTGATTGTATGTATGGAAGGTGTATGAAGGAAAAGTTAGCAGTGGAGCTAGATCAGCAAGCATTCAATTGAAGCCCAAATATTTAGCATTTATGCTCCTTACCAAGTGGCAAATGCTTATAAACATAATGATTTTAAGTGGCTTCATCTAAAGCAATGGTGCTTTTAGCCACTTAGTCTAACAGAAACTCATTCAGAAGAGACGACGGAATCTCTGCTTGATTAGGGACAAAACAGTAAGACGGTTCGTCCTCAGCTGAGTTAAGAAATGGAATGATAAGTGTGAAGTATAGCACCACACTGGCCAAAAGGAGGAATATACAACCAGATGCTCTGTGTGACCAGGTCTGCGTGTGGCCAAGGGTCCAAGGGGTTGTGTTTGGAATGGGATGGGCCTGGGAAACATGGGCTTGGAGACCAGAAACGTGAGGAAGGAAAAAGAACAGAAAGAGAGGACAGAGAAAAGGTGGGAGGGGACAAGCAGGACAGTAAGGCAGGCAAAAGGAGGACGCCAGTCCTGCCAAGGGTCGGGGGGAGAGGTGGGGGGCAGTCATCAATTAGCACCACACTCTCACAGCTTACTCAGCTACTTTTGTGTTCCAAGTTCCCTCTAATATCCCTGCACTATCTGCTAAGTGCAAATCATTTTTCTAGTTGTCAACTCTCCCCTTTACTATTTTAAGGGTCTAATGAAATGAAAATTATGGGGGAAGAAAAGAGATTCATAATAAAGTTATTTCAGGAACACAGACAATAGCCACACACCCCCTGGGTGTTGAGCCGGTACTCTGCCAGCATCTTTCTAAGTCATTTTCAAATAAATAGAGCTCAGGGATTCCATCAGCAACCAAGAATACATAAAGGAAAGGATGCAGAGTACTCTAAAGACCCCTGTAACCTCCAGTCACCATGGTCTTTCTTCAAAGTTTACACTCATCTTACTTAATTATATTTTCTCCTGAGAAGCGTACACTGTTAAGCGAGTTGGAAATGAAATCAACTCACCTATATGTCTTACTTTATGCCAAAAGAAACTGAGCCCCAAAACCATTAAATGAGTTGTCCCGGGTCACACACAAGTCTGGTGATGAAAATGGGATCATGCCCAATTTGACCAGCACTGCTGAAGGATTAAACATAGTATCTATGCACAATGAACATTTGTGGGTCAGTAGACTAACCATGTTTTCTTGCTCATACAACAAAAAAAGCTTTTAAAAAAAAAAAAAACCTGGGTATTCCCTGGTGGCGCAGTGGTTGAGAGTCCGCCTGCCGATGCAGGGGACACGGGTTCGTGCCCCAGTCCAGGAAGATCCCACATGCCGCAGAGCGGCTGGGCCCGTGAGCCATGGCCGCTGAGCCTGCGCATCCGGAGCCTGTGCTCCGCAACGGGAGAGGCCACGACAGTGAAAGCCCGCGTACCGCAAAACAAGAAAAATAACAAAAAAAAAACCTGTTACTGTGTTTTCTTTTTCCTAATCCATGGCTCTTTCATCTCCTGAGACTGCATTAGAGAGAATACAGAGCTTATAAACAAGTCTTAGAAATGTGATTTCTTTAATGTTTATAGTCTTATAATGCAATGTGTATTAAAAGATAATTAACATTAGTCTTAATTTGAGAACACAATGAGGAATTCACTTTTATGGTTCTTTCTGTCTTAATCAGTAGGCTGAATCTTAAAGAGATTCCTTAAATGAAAATAAATAAATGACCAGAGTTAAGAGTTGGACAATGTGTTTAAAACTTTGAATATAATCATCAATCTATTGTTTCATACACTTTACTATTCAATGAAATAGCATTCCACTTAGAAAGTCTTAAATGGGAAAGTGAAAGAGTAAATACAAGTTAAAGGGATGACATCAGTACATCATACTAATAATACGAAGAAGAAAGTATGACAAAATACAATCATTAGTCCCTGGCCTGAGAAAAATATAGCTTCTCTTCAGTTTAGTTCTTTCTTTTAATTCTTTCATTAATGTGATTCTCAGTCAGAAAAATTTCCACTGATGAAATGTATACTCAGTAAAAGGTTAAAGTTAAGAAAAATGTAAAGCATAGGAACTTACTGCCATCTTGTGGAATGTGTTATATTCTGAGACACATTTTCTCTTTTATTTTCTGGAATGTCGTTTTCCATTACTATTAGTTACAAAATGACTAAAGAGTTCCCCAGCAACTAACCATAACTAATATCTATCTACAAAATAAGACATGAGAAAATTCATGCATTTTGCAACAAGATTTTTGATTCCTATAGTGGAACGTTTGTTGTTTTTCCTCACCGTCTCTTGTTTCCAGTCAGTTACTTATCTAATTTCTTTGTTGAATGGATTTATCATTTAATTTAGTATATTTTACTTTCCATTCTGAATTCACGAAAATTCAGAATGGAAGAGAGGCAAAGAGAGAACAAAGCACACATTCTATTCTGGGAAGTCTCAGGGCAGTCCAGGCATCCAGAGCAGTGGCGGAGGGTAGGTCCTTACTACACAGAGTTTGGGTCTAAGACTGATTGGCATCACCTGAGAGCTTTTAGAAATGCAGAAATATGGGCCCCATCCCAGACCTTCTGAATCAGAATTTGCATTTTTATGAGATCCCCAACTGATTCACATGCACAGTAAAATCTGAGAAGCACTGGCACAGGCCACCATATTTCATTCCACTTACTTATGGCACTGATACGCATGCACAGGCACACACACAAGGTTGCTCAGTGTTGTGAGAAAAGCCAAGCATCAAGACACCTGGATTCAAGTCCATGTTATTTAATTTTGTGCATCTCAGTTCAAGCCCCAGTAATTTAATTTTTACGGACCTGAGAATTTTATTTGTAATATAGAGGAAGGTGTTCGTAAGACGATTGTAATCTCCCTTCTCATTCTAAATTTCTCTGATTTACTACTTATACATCAGTGATTCTTTGGTTAAATTTCCATGCATCACTTATTCATGCATCAGCAAATTGTTTGTCTCAATAATTCTGATTTCAACATAATGATTAACTTTTAAATTCATAGCTTGAGAACTGCTTTGTCCCAGCAGAAATGTTTCATCTAGTAAGCAAGGCATCTTTAACATTTGAAATTATTTACCAACATTTTAAAAAATTAAAAACTTCACCGCAAACCTTTGAGTTTTCTGATTCTCTCTTGTAAAAAATCAGAAGACCTGTCAATGCTGAGCTCACTCCACACGGAATCAGTAACTTACAGCAGAATCTCAGTTTGCCCCAGCTCCCACCCAGCTCTTTTCATTCACTTTAATGCCCGGCCCCTTTGGGCCTTGGGACCAGTAACCTCTGGCTCAAATGGTATTCTCTGTCGAATCTTTTAACATGTCCAAAAGCTATAACAGAAAGACTCAATGAAAACTTGTGCTCCTTCACAAACTCTAATCTACATCGCTGAATAGTATATTTCTCTGAGGTATTAATATTCTTCTTATGCGCCACAGTTCACTTTTATGACTATTAAGTATTCACAGGACTAAGTTGAGAATTGGCCTGTCCACATGGGCACAATTTACTAATTTACCTACCTCTTAGCCAACTTTTACATGGCCACATGTATAAAAACACAGAGAATTCAATTCCTTTCCTATTCAAAGGTAACCACTAAGTACATTTAAACAAGCAGAAATAGCATCATTGCCATCTCTAGAGGAAAAAAATAAAAACCTGTGATCATAGGATTTTTCATGCAACAAATATTTGTTCAACAATGTGCAGGGCGATAGTACAGTTTTGAATAAGACAGAACAATTCCTGCCCTCGTAGAACATGGGAGACATACAGTTGAATAGGTATTAATTCCAGGAATGTGTGATAGTGATTATGACAGAGGATGCCACGTGGCTGATGACGGAGGATGGGAGCTGGGAGTGTTCAGGGTACCCTAACAGCCCTTAAGTTGGGACCTAAAGTCAACTAGCAGCCATGCAGTGAACAAGGGGGGGAAGGAGAAGGTTCCAGGGAAGGAGGGAACAGCACGCGCAAAGCTCACGGGAGAGAGATAGCGTGGCAAGAAGCACCAGAGTGGAAGATAAGCAAGGTGGCTAGAATGAAAAGAAAGAGGAGGAAGGCCGACATGAAATGAACCTGAAAAGACAGGGCAGCTTCTAGACATTGGATGTTCTCCCAGAAGCAGTGGGAGGCCACTGAGGGCTGAAGTGAATGGTCAACTTTGGGCTTTGAAAGTATCACTCTTGACTTAAGTATACATCTAGGAGCTTGGATAGCCACAGAAATTACAGGCATCCAGGGACTTCCCTGGTGGTCCAGTGGCTAAGACTCCGTGCTTCCAGTGCAGGGGGTGCGGGTTCGATCACTAGTCTGGGAACTAAGATCCCACAGGCTGTGCGGGGCGGCCAATTAAAAAAAAAAGGAAATTACAGGCGCATCCAATAAATTAATAAATGCACCACCATCACATTCACAATATATGTTGCCTAATTGATTAAATATATTAGTTCATCATGCCCTAGAAGCACTGTGGCATAGTAATGGGACATATGTTTCATATTTTACAACCTAGTTTTTTTTTCAACCCTGTCATGAGTCTCTGAGATCGTATGTATAACCTCATTTGGGAGGAATGCTGAAAGCCTAAATGTGAGCCCTGTTGATTGTGAGGCAAGCCAAGCCCAACAGCTTCCTGGGCCCACTGAGACAGCTCCTGGGTGCGTGGATGAACCAGCGTTACAGCCCGTGACACTTATTCATGGGTGCACATGAGGTTGAACACATTATCCCTTGACCTCCGGGCTGAAAGCCAGTCTTGTCTGGATGAGCCTGCTGTTTCAAAGCAGTCCACAGCTGGGTGACTCATTTAGGAAACCACTTCAGTGTTTTTAAAACATTCCTTCTGTTCAACCTCCTTTTTTTATCCCACTTAAGGCAACGTCTCAGCACTGCTTGGGCAACCTGCTGCTGGATATTCACTGCATACTTCAGTCTAAGCAGTGGTGGATTTTGATTACCAATAACTTAGAGAAATGTGAGATCTCCAAAATTAATTTAGACTTATTTTTTCAAAGCTGCACACATTTTGCCCACCTTCCCCCAGCCCCAAATTTTCCTTCGTTATCCAATCGTACAGCCACTTGAAAAGGTAGCAGTTGCTTCCCTGTTTTCATGCCGTTATTACCATGTGCTAGCAGTTTTTATGCCAATTACCTGCCGTAAGAGCCTTACCCTAGTCAAATTGTGAAAGGGATGCTTCTACGACCACAAAAATACTTTTCTCTGCTTCAGCTCTATACATCTGAACCAGAAAACTCACCTTAAGTGATGAAAAGCGTGGTGTGCAAAGCGAGTCTCTGGGTGCCTGGGGAGACATTCACATCCCAGGTAAATAACTCTTTAGGCCCCCTGGTCAGGACTTATCAGCCAGAGTCCCTTCCCGGCAGGTAGGAGTTGAAAAGCAGGCAAAAGCAGCTGGGTGCAATGTAGCTTCAAAAGGCAGGCAGATAACTAGATGTATATGCCTCGAGGCAGGTCCTCGACAAGAGGAAACCTACCAGACAGGCAACAGTTCTTACCTGCCTAGAAAATAAGCTGGAAGCCACAGGGGCTGAAGATCCAAGTCAGGAAACTCCTTCAGCTCATCCTGGAAGGCAGGTCAGCACGAGGCCAGCAGGACCACTGGGCGTGGAACTACAGAAGCCCTCCCTAAGGCTCCTTTCAACACTGTCTTTCAATGTATCGATGTTTCTGGAAGAAAAATAATTTATTTTCATGAAGTACTAACTCAGACTCTGAGGTGGTGCTGAACTGTCTTGCTCTGAAAAGATAAAGGAGAGGGTGTAAGTGTGTGTATGATTTTATTATGTCAGGAACAAATGCAGCTGATAGATCTGTTCATGTATTTATGAATATTCTATTTATACACATGGTTGTGTTATCTACATGCAACCCGGTTAATTATTCTTATCATCTGATCTTGAGTTCACAGCCTATGATTTCAGGAGAACTTATTTTTAAGAATATAGAAATCAAGTATGAGAAAGGAGACAGAGCTGGCAGATTTTTTAAAACAGACACAACAATAACAACTTATAGATTCCTGAGTTTCTGCAGGTGGAATGGATCAGAGATAACAGTGATTATAAGAGATCCTAAGTCTGTCTTGTAAACCCCAGTTGGAACTGCCCACAGTTAGGTTTTTCTGTGAAGTCAATTTAGAAATTTGGAAGTCTCAAATAAAGAGACCAAGAAAGAGCTGATCAGATAATTGTGACTGACTTAATGCCCAATGAGACAGACACAGTGAAGGTTAAATCAATTGCTGGGTGCAATGTTGCTCTAAATTTCATGCCTTTAAGACAAATTCAGGAATGTAAATCTGTTTGCACTACACAGTGTATTTCACAGGAGTTTTTGGCTACCCAGACTTTTCTGAAGCTAATGGAATCCCAGCCCCTAAGTGCTATCAATGTCCCAAACTAGACCTATCTCTGCCACTGCTAGAAGCAACAACCATTTCTAAGAGCCTGTCTATGACTATCAGTCTGGGAGGTGACTGCTTCTATAGAGAAAGAGGAGAAAGATCAGAGGAACCAAGGCCTGTGTGATCTTTGATAAAGTCCTGGACAAATCTAGGCAAGTCCTCTCCACTCAGACATGTGAGTAGGATGCTAGAACACCCAGGAGAAAGTCAAGTCTGAGAAGCAAGAAGTATAAAGAGATGGACACAGATGGGAAATATCTTCCTAGCCCACCTATGCTTAATAGCAACTTCTCCCAACATATATAATGAAGTATGATATGAATAAGCAGTGTTATCACACAAGGAAATCAGATCATTGGGTGTTTCAGGATGAAATTGTGAGAAAAAAATTACAAAAGGTATATAGTCCAGACCATTCAAGACCGGATTATAGAGACAATACATAGAAAAGGCACTGATTCAAAACACATATGCAGTAAATAGCTCCTATCACATTCTGAGCACATCATCCATCCATCCATCCATCCATCCATCCAAGAAATGTTTATTAAGCATCAGCTAAGTGTTAGACTCCATTCTTAGCACTGGGGAATGCAGTGAAAAAGATAAAATCCACAGTCTTAAAGTACACATGTTCTAGTAAGAGAGACAGAGAAAAACATATATAGGAATACATAATATGAGAGCAGACTGAGATAGGGTTTTTGAGGTAAGATCAATCAGGATAAGGGTTAGGCAGAGGAAGAACAGGTGACAATGGTAAGTAATAGCTCTCCTACAAGGGGGTTCAGGAAGACCCTTCTCAGTGACACAGCTGTCGGTTCACAACCTCAAGAGTTCCCTGGGGGGTGAAATTCAAAACTGGCCCACGTACATGGAGGGCGAGGAAAGACAGAAGAAAGACGCAGACCACTCCAGATCTGTAGGTAGCAGGGTTAATAAGGAAGGGAAATCACATACAAGGCTTGTCATGGGTGGGCACAAGACAAGTTGATCTCTATACCCACACCCTAGAATCTTTAGAAGTTCATATAGAGGGGCTTCCCTGGTGGCACAGTGGTTGAGAATCTGCCTGCCAATGCAGGGTACACGGGTTCGACCCCTGGTCTGGGAGGATCCCACATGCCGCAGAGCGGCTGGGCCCATGAGCCACAACTATTGAGCCTGCGCGTCTGGAGCCTGTGCTCCACAACAAGAGAGGCTGCGATAGTGAGAGGCCCGCGCGCCGCGATGAAGAGTGGCCCCTGCTCGCCACAACTAGAGAAAGCCCTCGCACAGAAACGAAGACCCAACACAGCAAAAATAAATAAATATATTAATAAACTCCTACCCCCAACATCTTCTTAAAAATAAATAAATAAAATAAAAGTTCACATAGAGGCTTTCAGTCATATATACCATCCAGATGGTCTCAACAACACATTACTCCTTAAAGGCTACGTCCTTGAAACAGTTTCTAGTGTGAGAATGGTGGGCAGAACATACTTTCCAGAGATAGGAGAGAGAGTGAAGAGCCTCCAATTGCCCAGTTCCAGCAGTTACATCCTCTCAATGACCTCCTCCAACAATAATGGAGCAAGCCCAGTGAATAACTAGAGGAAAATAGTCCTAGGAAGCAAGAATAATGAGGGTCAAGCTCAGAGAGTCTGACAAGCTTGGAAAGCCCAAGGAACAGGAGCAAGGCACAGTGGGCAAAGGGAGAGTGGCAGGGGCTGAAATGAGATAGGTGGGGCAAGGGCCAGCCTAAGGGGGGCTTCCAAGGCCATGGTACAAAGTTTAGACTTTTTAAAGTATATAATTGGAAACTATTGGAGGGTATGGGGCAGAGGAGTGGGGAGTGGCATGATTTGATATTTGTTTTTACAAGATTATTCCATCTCCTGTATGGGAAACAGACTATATCCCAGAAAGAACGGAAGCAGAGACCAGTTAGGATGCTCTTACAATAGCCCTGGAAGGAGACAATGGTGGATGGAAATAGACTGATAGCGTAAGTAGGGGGGTTTTGATTATACCTTCAATTTCTCAGGACCCGAGAAAGCTGGCAGAACTATTATACTTCAGAAATTGCTACACCAATGATCCCAACACAGGCCTTTATATTCCATCAATTATTTCGCTGCTTTGAAGTAACATTTACCCTACTACTAAGTTCCCCAAATGCCTGATGATAAGAATCACTAGGGACTTAAGTACACTGTCTGTACCCTCCGCTGGAGTTTCTGACTCTGTAAGCTTGGTTGGGTCCAGAAATCTGTTTAACAAATTCTCCAGGAGATTTTAACAATAGGCACACTGACGAGCACTGGTTACATAACTGAATGTCTTCATTCTCCAAACTGACATAGATAACTCCACCTCCCAGTGAAAAATTCAGTCCTTAGGACTAAGGGTATTGAGGATATCACCAAAGACATTGCCTCCAATTCTGGATGCAGTTCAGAATTACACAAAGGCCTTTATAAAAATGCTTTTGTATCAACAGATCAGAGGTGGGCATGTAGTCTCACTTCTCCTACAGATTTCTTCTATTTCCACTTGCTACTGTCGTGGTTCAGATTCTTATTATTTGTACTTATTTTCATTTTAAAAATTCTATCATGAATTGTATTGCCAGCTTAATCTTCGTAGTACCCTCTACTGAAAATAATTCTCTCCTACTTAGAAACTGTCCCTGTATTGCATTTTCAATAAATCCCCAAAACTTTGGTTCAACGTTCAACAAAACCTGCAATGCATGACTGCATTCC
>NW_006780574.1:2248536-2250235 GCF_000442215.2 Lipotes vexillifer
TTTGTAGTCTTCTCTGTTCCTATTCCCTTAAGAATCCCCGTTCTGACATTTTTTTGCCAGCTGTAACAAAAAGGAGTTCACATTTTCTATTGTTGCTCAACGTCCTTTTCTTTTTTCTGGAATTCTACCTATTAAAGCTTTCCCCCTTCTTCAAGGCTAAGCATGGGCCCCTGGCTCCCATTAACTGTCTCTGAACATTCAACCAGAAATGATTTCTCCTTTACCTCAACCCTTATGGAATGACTGCTTGGGATATTTCTAAGGCTTATAAGGTGCGATATTGTGGCTGTGCATTTAATTTACATTGCTGAGTGATGACAAGTATTTTTTTTTCCAGGAGGGTATATCACAGTTAATATGCATTTATTTGTATCACCCAATTTGCTTTATGTAGATCAGGAATTTAGGCCCTCCATGGTGTTATCAGAAACCAGAGGGAGCTGTCTAAAGCGAAAACCTAGAGTGTCTCAGGAGCTCCCCATCACATACTGGATCTATCTGTCCTCCTTAGCCTGACATGGAAGGTGCATCAGGACTGGGGTCTTGCCTACCTCTTCAATCTCATCTCTTTTTATTCATCTCCTCTTACTTGATGTTCCAGCAAAATCACACTGCTTTTGTATTCCCCAACACAACACAAGGGGTCTTTATTCATATGCTTGCACAGTCCTTTTCCATGAAATTCCTCTTACACTTCTTCATCCCATGAACTCTTTTCCATTCTATAGCCCTCAGCTCAGTAGCCCCCCTCGCCACCAACTCCAACCCTTGCACTACCGAGTTAGAGCACTCCCATCTTTCTCACAGAATTTATGAAGAACTGCGTAAAGAAATTCTCTTTATCAATTTCCCTGCCAATAAGCTTCTTAAAGTCAAGAGATTTAGATTTTTTAAAATATTCAGTATCTGACAAAAATCTGGCTCTCTATCAATAAATATATCACTGCATAAGTATGCATTCAGTGAACTAGATGAATATGCAAGAATAAACACGCTGACAATGTTTCCTAAGTTTGTTTTCATCCTTCTTATTCCCCAGGTGATTCTGATGTGTAGCCATGGTGAGATGCACTGCCTTAGGCCAAATATAACTGGCAGTAAGTAAAAATCAACTGAATTCTGTGGTTGGACAACAACGGAATCGTAATAAAAAGCAAAAATGTCTAAACCTTAAAGCCTAGTCAAAACTAAAGTTAAAGAGTTAAGCAACTTTGTTAATAGGCTAGAGGTGTGAAACCTTCGAAAACAAAGTTGTCTGGCTTGAATTGTGCCTACACAGTCTATAGATTGATCTAACTCACTGAAAAATTAATCTCATTTTCACTTTTTTCAGCCTCAATAGGACACAGCTGCACTGATGCTTGTCTCAATTGATGGAGTGAAGAAGCTTCATCTTTATTCAGTGAAGCAACTGCCAAGATAAATGACCTTTGAGAGGTAATAAGTTCATGAGCATCACCTGTGTTGTGCAAAACACTAGTTGCTTTTTCTTAAAGTTTAAACCTATTGGAAAGAACGTATGAATTAAGTATGCAGCTTGCGGGTGAAAAGTTTTGCTGCAGGGTGATGAAGTGCACCATCAAGGTGATACATTCCGAACATTGCCTTCTAATGACACAAGGGAATCACAGAGCAAATGGAAGGGAGGAAATTATGACCCACGGCCGGAATTGGTAACACAGGATTTGTAACACAGGAA
>NW_006780574.1:2250245-2276300 GCF_000442215.2 Lipotes vexillifer
GCCACATGAATATGCTCTATACTTACCTTGGAGAATAAGATTTTGGGCAAATAAAACAAATACCAAACTACAGATTTCTCTGTATATAAACGTACTCTGCAAACCAGGCCATGATGGAAACTCGTGATATATTTGGGAAACTATTCTCAAGAGAAAAAGCAATGTGGCTTATAGACTATTACGTAACCTAGTTTTGAGTGAGTGAGTGAGTGTGTGTGTGTGTGTGTGTGTGTGTGTGTGTGTGTGGCTGGGTGTGGGTGTATCTGGCCTTTTTCTCTGCCCTTCCACAGCTGTCTCACCCTTCTTCCTTATGTTCAAATTATAACTTTCTCCCTAATCAATTTGATTCAAGAGCTGCTTGTGTGACTACTAGCAGAGCCTTTGTGCTGTGCTCCAGAGGAGGTGCTCTCAGCTGTTCTCTGTCAAACGGGTGGCATATGCTCAGTGTAATATGCTACCCAGGGAAGGCACACGGTGTCTAGGAATTAGGAAGCCATTTTCCTAGACTCATCAAGGTTTGACCTTTTAACAGAAGATAGTGTTTACTTTAAGGTGGTATTATATGAGAAACTGAGGATGAAACACTTGAGTCCTTTCACCTGGAAAAAAATGTGGGATGAAAATAAACTGACAGAAAGAGAAAGACAAATACCATATGATATCACTTATATGTGGAATTTAAAATGTGACACAAATGAACTTATCTATGAGACAGAAACAGAGTCACAGGTACAGAGAACAGACTTATGGATGCCAAGGGGGAGGAGACGCCAGGGAGGGAGGGATTGGGAGTTTGGGATTAGTAGATGCAAACTATTATATATAAAATGGATAAACAACAAGGTCCAACTGTACAGCACAGGGAACTACATTCAATATCCTGTAATAAACCATAAAGGAGGGGGAGGCTTCAAGATAGCGGAAGAGTAAGACGTGAAAATCACCTTCCTCCCCACAAATACATCAGAAATACAGCTACACGTGGAACTGCTCCTATAGAACACCCACTGAATACTGGCAGAAGACCTCAGACCTCCCAAAAGGCAAGAAACTCCACACATACCTGGGTAGGGCAAAAGAAAAAAGAATAAACAGAGACAAAAGGATAGGGACGGGACCTGCACCAGTGGGAGGGAGCTGTGAAGGAGAGAAGGTAGGAAGCCCCTTCGCGGGCGGAGACTGCGGGATGCGTAGTGGGGAGGGGAGCGCAGCAACAGGGGTGCGGAGGGCAAAGCGGAGAGATTCCCGCACAGAGAACCGGGGCCAACCAGCACTCACCAGCTCGAGAGGCCTCTCTGCTCACCCGCCGGGGCGGCTGGGGCTGGGGGCTGGGGGCTGAGGCTTGGGCTTCGGAGCTTAGATCCCAGGAAGAGGACTGGGGCTGGCGGCGTGAACACAGCCTGAAGGGGTTAGTGTGCCACAGCTAGCCGGGAGGGAGTCCAGGAAAAGGTCTGGAGCTGCCGAAGAGGCGAGAGACTTTTTCTTCCCTCTTTGTTTCCTGGTGCGCGAGGAGAGGGGATTCAGAGCACCGCTCGAGAGACGGGCGCGAGCCGCGGCTAAAAGCGCGGACCCCAGAGACGGGCATGAGAGGCTAAGGCTGCTGCTGTAGCCACCAAGAAGCCTGTGAGCAAACACAGGTCACTATCCACGCCTGCCCTCCCGGGAGCCTGTGCATCCCTCCACTACCAGGGTCCCGTGATCCAGGGACAACTTCTCTGGGAGAACGCACGCACGCTGCTGCAACGTCACGCTGGCCTCTGCTGCCGCAGGCCCGCCCCGCACTCCTTGCCCCTCCCTCCCCGCGGCCTGAGTGCGCCAGAGCCCGCGAATCAGCGGCTCCTTTAACCCTGTCCTGTCTGAGCGAAGAACAGACGCCCTCCGTCGACCTACACGCAGAGGCAGGGCCAAATCCAAAGCTGAACGCCGGCAGCTGTGCAAACAAAGAAGAGAAAGGGAAATCTCTCCCAGCAGGCTCAGGAGCAGCTGATTAAAGCTCCACAATCAACTTGATGTACCCTGCATCTGTGGAATACCTGAATAGACAACGAATCATCCCAAATTGAGGAGGTGGACTTTGGGAACAACGATATATTTTTTTTCCCCTTTTTTTCTTTTTGTGAGTGTGTATATGTATCCTTCTGTGTGTGCTTTTGTCTGTAGAGCTTTGTTTTTACCATTTCTCCTAGGGTTCTGTCTGTCTGGGGGGTTTTTGTTAGTTTTTTGTAGTTTTTAGCACTTGTTATCATTGGTGGATTTGTTTTTCGGTTTGGTTGCTCTCTTCTTTCTATCTTTCTTTTTAAAATTATTTTAAAATTTGTTTTTTAATAATTTTTATTTTAATAACTTTTTTATTTTATTTTATCTTATTTTACATTATTCTTTCTTTCTTTCTTTCTTTTCTCCCTTTTATTCTGAGCCATGTGGAGGACAGGCTCTTTGTGCTCCAGACAGGAGTCAGGGCTGTGCCACTGAGGTGGGAGAGCCAAGTTCGGGACATTGGTCCACCAGAGACCTCCCAGCTCCACGTAATATCAAACTGCGAAAATCTCCCAGAGATTTCAATCTCAACACCAAGACACAGCTCCACTCCACGACCAGCAAGCTACAGTGCTGGATACCCTATGCCAAATAACTAGCAAGACAGGATCACAGCCCCACCCATTAGCACAGAAGCTGCCTAAAATAATAATAATGCCACAGACACCCCAAGACACACCACCAGATGTGGAACTGCCCACCAGAAAGACAAGATCCAGCCTCATTCATCCACCAGAACACAGGCACTAGTCCCCTCCACCAGGAAGCCTACATAACCCACTGAACGAACCATAGCCACTGGGGACAGACACCAAAAACAACGGGAACTATGAACCTGCAGCCTGCGAAAAGGAGACCCCAAACACAGTAAGTTAAGCAAAATGAGAAACACACAGCAGATGAAGGAGCAAGGTAAAAACCCACAAGACCTAACAAATGAAGAGGAAATAGGCAGTCTACCTGAAAAAGAATTCAGAATAATGATAGTAAAGATGATCCAAAATCTTCAAAATAAAATGGAGAAAATAAAAAAAAAGTTTAAGAAGGACCTAGAAGAACTAAAGAGCAAACAAACAATGATGAACAGTGCAATAAATGAAATTAAAACTTGTCTAGAAGGGATCAATAGCAGAATAACTGAGGCAGAAGAATGGATAAGTGACCTGGAAGTTAAAATAGTGGAAATAACTACTGCAGAGCAGAATAAAGAAAAAAGAATGAAAAGAATTAAGGGCAGTCCCAGAGACTTCTGGGACAATATTAAACACACCAACATTCGAATTATAGGGGTCCCAGAAAAAGAAGACAAAAAGAAAGGGACTGAGAAAATATTTGAGGAGATTATAGTTGAAAACTTCCCTAATATGGGAAAGGAAATAGTTACTCAAGTCCAGGAAGCACAGAGTCCTATACAGGATAAATCCAAGGAGAAATATGGCAAGACACATATTAGTCAAACTATCAAAAATTAAATACAAAGAAAAAATATTAAAAGCAGCAAGGGAAAAAACAACAAATAACACATAAGGGAATCCTCATAAGGTTAACAGCTGATCTTTCAGCAGAAACTCTGCAAGCCAGAAGGGAGTGGCAGGACATATTTAAAGTGATGAAGGAGAAAAACCTAAAACCAAGATTACTGTACCCACCAAAGATCTAATTCAGATTTGATGGAGAAATTAAAACTTTTACGGACAAGCAAAAGCTAAGAGAATTCAGCACCACCAAACCAGCTTTACAACAAATGCTAAAGGAACTTCTCTAGGCAGGAGACACAAGACAAGGAAAAGACCTATAATTACAAACCCAAAACAATTAAGAAAATGGTAACAGGAACAAACATATCAATAATTACCTTAACTGTAAATGGATTAAATGCTCCAACCAAAAGAAACAGACTGGCTGAATGGATACAAAAACAAGACCTATATATATGTTGTCTACAAGAAACCCACCTCAGACCTAGGGACAGGTACACACTGAAAGTGAGGGGATGGAAAAAGATATTCCATGCATATGGAAATCAAAAGAAAGCTGGAGTAGCAATTCTTATATCAGACAGAATAGACTTTAAAACACTTTAAAACAAAGACTATTACAAGACACAAAGAAGTACACTACATAATGATCAAGGGATTGATCCAAGAAGAAGATATAACAATTGTAAATATTTATGCACCCAACATAGGAGCACCTTAATACATAAGGCAAATGCTAACAGCCATAAAAGGGGAAATCGACAGTAACACATTCATAGTAGGGGACTTTAACACCCCACTTTCACCAATGGACAGATCATCCAAAATGAAAATAAGTAAGGAAACACAAGCTCTAAATGATACATTAAACAAGAGGGACTTAATTGATATTTATAGGACATTCCATCCAAAAACAACAGAATACACTTTCTTCTCAAGTGCTCATGGAGCATTCTCCAGGATAGATCATGTCTTGGGTCACAAATCAAGGCTTGGTAAATTTAAGAAAATTGAAATTTTATCAAGTATCTTTTCTGACCACAACGCTAGGAGACTAGGTATCAATTACAGGAAAAAAATCTGTAAAAAATACAAACACATGGAGGCTAAACAATACAGTACTTAATAACCAAGAGATCACTGAAGAAATCAAAGAGGAAATCAACAAATACCTAGAAACAAATGACAGTAAAAACACGACCACCCAAAACCTATGGGATGCAGCAAAAGCAGTTCTAAGAGGGAAGTTTATAGCAATACAATCCTACTTTGAGAAACAAGAAACATCTCATATAAACAACCAAAACTTACACCTAAAGCAATTAGAGAAAGAACAAGAGACCCCCAAAGTTAGCAGAAGGCAAGAAACCATAAAAATCAGATCGGAAATAAATGAAAAAGAAATGAAGGAAACTATACCAAAGATCAATAAAACTAAAAGCTGATTCTTTGAGAATATAAACAAAATTGATAAACCATTAGTCAGACTCAACAAGAAAAAAAGAGGGAACACTCAAATCAATACAATTAGAAATGAAAAATGGGAAGTTAACAACTGACACTGCAGAAATACAAAGGATCATGAGAGATTACTACAAGCAACTATATGCCAGTAAAGTGGACAACCTCTAAGAAATGGACAAATCCTTAGAATAGCACAATGTTCCAAGACTGAACCAGGGAGAAATAGAAAATATGAACAGACCAAATCACAAGCACTGAAATTGAAACTGTGATTAAAAATCTTCCAACAAACAAAAGCCCAGGACCAGATGGCTTCACAGGCGAATTCTATCAAACATTTAGAGAAGAGCTAACACCTATCCTTCTCAAACTCTTCCAAAATATACCAGAGGGAGGAACACTCCCAAACTCATTCTATGAGGCCACCAACACCCTGATACCAAAACCACACAAGGATGTCACAAAGAAAGAAAACTACAGGCCAACATCACTAATGAATATAGATCCAAAAATACTCAACAAAATACTAGCAAACAGAATCCAACAGCACATTGAAAGGATCATATGCCATGATCAAGTGAGGTTTATCCCAGGAATGCAAGGATTCCTCAATATACACAAATCAATCAATGTGATACACCATATTAACAAACTGAAGGAGAAAAACCATATGATCATTTCAATAGATGCAGAGAAAGCTTTCGACAAAATTCAACACCCATTTATGATAAAAACCCTCCAGAGTGGGCATAGAGGGAACTTTTCTCAACATGATAAAGGCCATATATGACAAACCCACAACCAACATCATCCTCAATGGTGAAAAACTGAAAGCATTTCCACTAAGATCAGGAACAAGACAAGGTTTCCCACTCTCACCACTATTATTCAACATAGTTTTGGAAGTTTTAGTTTTAGCCACAGAAATTAAAGAAGAAAAAGAAATAAACAGAATCCAAATCGGAAAAGAAGAAGTAAAGGTGTCACTGTTTGCAGATGACATGAAACTACACATAGAGAATCCTAAAGATACTACCAGAAAACTACTAGAGCTAATCAATGAACTTGGTAAGGTAGCAGGATACAAAGTTAATGCACAGAAATCTCTGGCATTCCTATACACTAACGATGAAAAATCTGAAGGTGAAATTAAGAAAACACTCCCATTTACCACTGCAACAAAAAGAATAAAATACCTAGGAATAAACCTATGTAAGGAGACAAAAGACCTGTATGCAGAAAATTATAAGACACTGATGAAAGAAAGTAAAGATGATACAAATAGATAGAGAGATGTACCATGTTCTTGGATTGGAAGATTCAACATTGTGAAAATGACTCTACTACCCAAAGCAATCTATAGATTCTATGCAAACCCTATCAATCTACCCCTGGCATTTTTCACAGAACTAGAACAAATATTTTCACAATTTGTATAGAAACACAAAAGACCCCGAATAGCCAAAGCAATCCTGAGAAAGAAAAACGGATCTGGAGGAATCAGGCTCCCTGACTTCAGACTATACTACAAAGCTACAGTAATCAAGACAGTATGTTACTGGCACAAAAACAGAAATATAGATCAATGGAACAGGATAGAAAGCCCAGAGATAATCCTATGCACATATGGTCACCTTATCTTTGATAAGTAAGGCAAGAATATACAATGGAGAAAAGACAGTCTCTTCAATAAGTGGTGCTGGGAAAACTGGAGAGCTACATGTAAAAGCATGAAATTAGAACAGTCCCTAAAACCAAACACAAAAATAACCTCAAAATGGATTAAAGACCCAAATATAAGGGCAGACACTGTCAAACTCAGAGGAAAACATAGGCAGAACACTCTATGACATAAATCACAGCAAGATCCTTTTTGACCCACCTCCTAGAGTAATGGAAATAAAAACAAAAATAAATAAATGGAACCTAATGAAACTTCAAAGCTTTTGCACAGAAACCATAAACAAGATGAAAAAACAACCCTCAGAATGGGAGAAAATATTTGCAGATGAAGCACCTGACAAAGGATTAAGCTCCAAAATTTGCACTTAGCTCATGCAGCTCAATATCAAAAAAGAAACAACCCAATCCAAAAATGGGCAGAAGGCCTAAATAGACATTTCTTCAAAGAAGATATACAGTTTGCCAACAAACATGAAAGAATGCTCAACATCACTAATCATTAGAGAAATGCAAATCTAAACTACAATGAGGTATCACCTCACACTGGTCAGAATGACCATCATCAAAAAATCTACAAATGGGGCGTCCCTGGTGACACAGTGGTTAAGAATCTGCCTGCCAATGCAGGGGACGTGGGTTTGTGCCCCAGTCCGGGAAGATCCCACGTGCCGCGGAGCGTCTGGGCCCATGAGCCATGGCCGCTGGGCCTGCACGTCCAGAGCCTGTGCTTTGCAACGGGAGAGGCCACAACAGTGAGAGGGCCACGTACCACACACACACACACAAAAATCTACAAACAATAAATGCTGGAGAAGGTGTGGAGTAAAGGGAGCACTCTTGCACTGCTGGTGGGAATGTAAATTGATACAGCCACTATGGAGAACAGTATGGAGATTCCTTAAAAAACTAAAAATAGAACTACCATACGACCCAGCAATCCCACTACTGGGCATATACCCTGAGAAAACCATAATTCAAAAAGAGTCATGTACCAAAATGTGCATTGCAGGTCTATTTACAATAGCCAGGACATGGACACAACCTAAGTGTCCATCAACAGATGAATGGATAAAGAAGATATGGCACATATATACAATGGAATATTACTCAGCCATAAAAAGAAACGAAATTGAGTTTTTTGTAGTGAGGTGGATGGACCTAGAGTCTGTCATACAGATTGAATTAAGTCAGAAAGAGAAAAACAAATACCGCATGCTAACACATAGATATGGAATCTAAAAAGAAAAAAAAGGTCATGAAGAACCTAGAGGCAAGACGGGTATAAAGGCACAGACCTACTAGAGAATGGACTTGAGGATACGGGGAGAGGGAAGGGTAAGCTGGGACAAAGTGAGAGAATGGCATGGACATATATACACTACCAAATGTAAAATAGTTAGCTAGTGGGCAGCAGCCACATAGCACAGGGAGATCAGCTCGGTGGTTTGTGACCACCTAGAGGGGTGGGATAGGGAGGGTGGGAGGGAGGGAGACTCAAGAGGGAAGGGATATGGGGACATAAGTATATGTATAACTGACTCACTTTGTTATAAAGCAGAAACTAACACACCATTGTTAAGCAATTATACTCCAATAAAGATGTTTTAAAAAAAACATAATGGAAACGAATATGAAAAAGAATATATAAATGTATAACTGAATCACTTTGCTGTACACCAGAAAATAACACAGCATTGTAAATCAGCTATACTTCAATTTAAAAAAAAACTAAAATAGGGACTTCCCTGGTGGCGCAGTCCTTAAGGATCCACCTGGCAATGCAGGGGACATGGGTTCAAACCCTGATCCGGGAAGATACTACATGCCACGGAGCAACTCAGCCTGTGCTCCACAAGTACTGAGCTCGCACACCTAGAGCCCGTGCTCCGCAATAAGAGAAGCCACGGTAATGAGAAGCCCACGCACCACAACACAGAGTAGCCTCCACTCGCAGCAACTAGAGAAAGCCCACGTGCAGCAACAAAGACCCAACTTAGCCAAAAATAGATAAATATAAATTTATTTTAAAAAATAAAATAAAATAAACTGATGAAGCCCCGAATACCAGGAGCTGTTATAATTAATTTACATATGTCTACTCGTTTACTTTTTATAACAACCCTTTAAAATCCCACTTTGTAGATGATGAAAATGAAACAGAGAAATCACAAACCTGGGTCACCCAGATAATAAGTGACAGAGCCAGGATTTGAACCTAGGCAGTGTGGCTTTGTAGTCCTGATTTATCCTCTTAAATATATTATGTTAAACTCCTATAAGTGATCTTGACTGGGCAATGTAAAGAGTCATAAACCCTTAGGAAATTTCTAGCTAAGGTGGTAGTTTTCCTGATATAAAGAGTCTAAAGACAATGGCATATACGTTTCTTTCTGAGATAATTACAACGTAGTCTATCCTCTCAGCAGACTATTATAGTGGTTAAATTTCTTTGTGTCCTTTCTGTTACCTTACAACAAGTAATAACAAAACCCTCAATATTCTTTCAGCTCCACCTTTCATTTCAACACTAGTTCTATTTCCATCCTCAACGGTGGCTGTGTGGTTGACTTCAACTCAAACAAGTTTAGCTTCACTCAAAAGCTTCATTGAAACTTTCTTGCTATTAGCCCCCATTCTAAGCACAACACAGGTAAGCTCTCCATATAATTTTTATTTTTCTAGTACAGGATGGGTTAAGTATTCACTTAATCAGGTACTCAGAATCAACAACGCTTTTCAAATATTTGATGTTATTTTCAATGAGGGCTATATGCATCTACATGGGGAATCCTGGGCCGATTGGTCTAAGAGATCTGAGTAGAGTGAAAAAGGTATTAGACCAACAGGTTGAATAAATCCCCATTAAAGGTAGTTCATTAATTCATTTTGCAAAGGACCAAAAACCATTATGCCAAAACCAAAAATTACTCTGTAAATCATGGGCAAATTTCCTGTAAATATATGCCTTGGTCTCTAAGCAAGAAAGTATGGAAGGATAAGCTCAAGTTTGTCCCTAATGGTAATAGAAAAACAACTCAGAGTGTGTCTTTTGTGCCTGGTCATATGACATACAGAGCTACACTAGGAGTGGCCTAAAATATATGCAAATATAACTCAATTGACAAGAGTTTAGAAAGGTTGGACCCAAGACAAATACATTGAAGGATAAGGTGGTACTATAGGAGATTGTAGGCCACAGGGAGAAACTGGCATATACGGAAAGGCTGAACTTCCTTCCCAGACTCATCCCTCATATCGGTGGAAGAACTCCAGGCATTGGAAAGAAACAATTGTTCATGGTGCCATTTGATGTCAAGTTAATAAAAGCAGATCTTCGTTACATAAACCTTGGCCTGGTGGTTAGAGTTTAGAAAAAGATGGTTGGAGAAAAGGTGATATGAGAAACCCACTCCTCTAAACTATGCAATGGCTAAGGGGGAAACCCTATACGTCAGAGCAATTTAGCCTTGCGCTCTTATACAGTGCAAATGGGTAAAGAAAACTACATAAGCACTCACAACACATGGGTTTCCACTGATTCTGTCTCATTACAAATTAGATATATTACTAAAGAACTTAACCAAAAGTCTGCTTCAATTTATGTGTAAATCTTTTGTATTCACCTCAGAGGGAATAATGGAAAAGTTAATATAGGTCATCAAAGGAGAATCACTTCCTGCTACCCTCCTTAGCTCTGTCTCATTCACCCCAACAGCAGGCAAGGAAGATATCTTTATCATGAAATACAGGGCAGAGAAGTAATTCATCTGCAGATGTCAATCCCTTAATTTCGCCACCTCCCCAGAAAATAATGATGGACCCATCATTAGACACATTCCGTGGCCCAAGGATAAACAACCTCACAGAAGTTCACAATTAAAGTTTAAGGCCAGTGTAAGCATAAATAAGTGATTTACATCTTTGCCCAATGTTTCTCGGTGCTCATGGCCTGCTTCTCATATTCCCAAGTTGTTAAGCTTCCATTTACTTCCTCACTTCAAGATAATTAACTTTGTGCAGTGGCTTTGTGACCCACTTTGGACACCTTACCCTGGCTCTCCACTACTGCCGTTGTCCATGCCTTTCCTGATCTCCCTTCCAAGAAATCATAATTTAATCTTTTCCTGCATCAAACAAGAGATGCCTCTAGGCTGCTCTGATTGTTTGCTCTAAGAGTTATACAGTCAAGAACAATAAGCACTACAAAGAGTTGCTGTGTCTCCATGGTCAGAAAATGATCTAGTCTATTCGCTCCAGTGACTATAATTCTTCTTCTCCCAGGTCCCACCAGCCAGGGAATACAATAAATTCATAGTCATATTTTCCAAACCAAAAATCTCTGGCTCATCTCTCACCAGGGTATATATGGAAAAACAGGCAATTTGTTTGAGAAATCAAACACAGACGTACTCAACAGGTGTCTTAACATGCATGCTGAACAGCTATAGTAAAATACATTATATGCTACATGACATCAACTATTTCTTCTTTTGTGGCTCACAAAAATACTTAATAGCTCACCTTTCTTTGTTATGCTGCAAATAATTGCTCCACAGAAGTGGGTAACATGCCCTTGGCTCACAGTTTCAATATACTCTATAAACCACAGAATCGACTCTCTTGTGCTCAGATTTTATTGCAAGATCCCAAGTGATACTGCATATAATTTAAACTATTCCCATTTAACCACTTCCCTATCCCACCCCTCTGGGTTTCACACACTGGGGTTTGCCTAAAAGACAATTCTGGTGCCTTTTCTCTTCTTCTTCTTCTTTTTTTTTTTTAACATCTTAATTGGAGTATAATTGCTTTACAATGTTACATTAGTTTCTGCTGTATAACAAAGTGAATCAGCTATATGTATATATATCCCCATATCCCCTCCCTCTTGCGCCTCCCTCCCACCCTCCCTATCCCACCCCTCGAGGTGGTCACAAAGCACCGGCCTGATCTCCCCGTCCGATGCAGCTGCTTCCCATTAGCTATCTATTTTACATTTGGTAGTGTATATATGTCAATGCCACTCTCTCACTTCCTCCCAGCTTACCCTTCCCCATCCCTGTGTCTCCAAGTCCATTCTCTACGTCTACGTCATTATTCCTCTCCTGCCCCTAGGTTCGTCAGAACCTTTTTTTTTAAATTTAGTTTCCATATCTATGTGTTAGCATACCATATTTGTTTTTGACTTAGTTCAATCTGTATGACAGACTCTAGGTCCATCCACCTCACTACAAATAACTCAATTTCATTTATTTTTATGGCTGAGTAATATTCCATTGTGTATATGTGCCACATCTTCTTTATCCATTCATCTGTCAATGGACACTTAGGTTGCTTCCATGTCCTGGCTATCGTAAATAGTACTGCAATGATCGTTGTGGTACATGACCCTTTTTGAATTATGGTTTTCTCAGGGTATATGCCCAGTAGTGGGACTGCTGTGTCATATGGTAGTACGATTTTTAGTTTTTAAGGACCCTCCATACTGTTCTTCATAGTGGCTGTATCAATTTACATTCCCACCAACAGTGCAAGAGGGTTCCCTTTCCTCCAAACCCTCTCCAGCCTTTATTGTTTTTAGATTTTTTGATGATGGCCATTCTGAACAGTGTGAGGTGATACCTCATTGTAGTTTTGATTTGCATTTCTCTAATGATTAATGATATTGAGAATACTTTCATGTGTTTGTTGGCAATCCGTATATCTTCTTTGGAGAATTATCTATTTAGATCTTCTGCCCATTTTTGGACTGGGTTGTTTCTTCCTTTGATATTGAGCTGCATGAGCTACTTGTATATTTTGGAGATTAATCCTTGTCAGTTGCTTCATTTGCAAATATTTTCTCCCATTCTGAGGGCTGGCTTTTCATCTTGTTTACTGTTTCCTTTGCTGTGCAAAAGCTTTGAAGTTTCATTAGGTCCCATTTGCTTATTTTTGTTTTTATTTCCATTTCTCTAGGAGGTGGGTCAAAAAGGATCTTGCTGTGATTTATGTCAAAAAGTGTTCTTCCTATGTTTTCTTCTAAGATTTTTATACTGTCTGGCCTTACACTTAGATCTTTAATCCATTCTGAGTTTATTTTTATGTACGGTGTTAGGGAGGGTTCCAATTTCATGCTTTTACATGTAGCTGTCTAGTTTTCCCAGCACCACTTATTGAAGAGGGCGTCTTTTCTCCATTGTATATTCTTACTTCATTTATCAAAGATAAGGTGACCATATGTGTGTCGGTTTATCTCTGGGATTTCTATCCTGTTCCATTGATATATATTTCTGTTTTTGTGCCAGTACCATACTGTCTTGATTACTGTAGCTTTGTAGTATAGTCTGAAGTCAGGGAGCCTGATTCCTCCAGCTCTGTCTTTCTTTCTCAAGATTGCTTTGGCTATTTGGGGTCTTTTGTGTTTCCATACAAATTGTGAAATATTTTATCTAGTTCTGTGAAAAATGCCATTGGTAGTTTGATAGGAATTGCACTAAATCCATAGATTGCTTTGTGTAGAATAGTCATCTTCACAATGTTGATTCTTTCTATCCAAGAACATGGTATATCTCTCCATCTGTTGGTATCATTTTTAATTTCTTTCATCAGTGTCTTATAATTTTCTGCATACATGTCTTTTGTCTCCTTAGGTTGGTTTATTCCAAGGTATTTTATTCTTCTTGTTGCAGTGGTAAATGGGAGTGTTTCCTTAATTTCTTTTTCAGATTTTTCATCATCAGTGTACAGGAATGCAAGAGATTTCTGAGCCTTAATTTTCTATCCTGCGACTTTACCAAATTCATTGATTAGCTCTAGTAGTTTTCTGGTAGCATCTTTAGGATTCTCTGTGTATAGTATCATGTCATCTGCAAACAGTGACAGTTTTACTTCTTCTTTTCTGATTTGCATTCCTTTTATTTCTTTTTCTTCTCTGACTGCTGTGGCTAAAACTTCCAAAACTATGTTGAATAATAGTGGCAAGAGTCGACATCCTTGTCTTGTTCCTGATTTTAGAGGAAATGGTTTCAGTTTTTCACCCTTGAGGACGAATTCGCTGTGGGTTTGTCATATATGGCCTTTATTATGTTGAGATAAGTTCCCTCTGTGCCTACTTTACGGAGAGTATTTTGTTTCTGTTTTTGTTTTTGTTTTGCTGTACACGGGCCTCTCACTGTTGTGGCCTCTCCCATTGCGGAGCACAGGCTCTGGACGTGCAGGCTCAGCAGCCATGGCTCACATGCCTAGCCGCTCCGCGACATGTGGGATCTTCCCAGACTGGGGCATGAACCCGTGTCCCCTGCATCGGCAGGCGGACTTTCAACCACTGCGCCACGAGGGAAGCCCTACGGAGAGTTTTTATCATGAATGGATGTTGAATTTTGACAAAAGCTTTTTCTGCATCTATTGAGATTAACATATGTTTTTTATCCTTCAGTTTGTTAATATGGTATATCACATTGATTGATTTGCATATATTGAGGAATCCTTGCATTCCTGGGATAAACCCTACTTGATCATGGTGTATGATCCTTCTAATGTGCTGTTGGATTCCGTTTGCTAGTATTTTGTTGAGGATTTTTGCATCTATGTTCATCAGTGATATTGGTCTGTAGTTTTCTTTTTTTGTGACATCTTTGCCTGGTTTTGGTATCAAGGTGATAGTGGCCTCATGGAATGAGTTTGGGAGTGTTCCTCCCTCTGTTATATTTTAGAAGAATTTGAGAAGGATAAGTGTTAGCTCTTCTCTAAATGTTTGATAGAATTCACATGTGAAGCCATCTGTTCCTGGGCTTTTGTTTGTTGAAAGATTTTTAATCACAGTTTCAATTTCAGTTCTTGTGATTGGTCTGTTTATATTTTCTATTTCTTCCTGGTTCAGTCACAGAAGGTTGTGCTTTTCTAAGAATTTGTCCATTTCTTCCAGGTTGTCCATTTATTTCACATATAGTTGCTTGCAGTAATCTCTCATGATTTTTTGTATTTCTGCAGTGTCAGTTGTTACTTCTCCTTTTTCATTTCTAATTCTGTTGATTTGAGTCTTCTCCCTTTTCTTCTTGATGAGTCTGACTAGTGGTTTATCAATTTGTTTATCTTCTCAAAGCACCAGCTTTTAGTTTTACTGATCTTTGCTATTGTTTCCTTCATTTCTCTTTCATTTATTTCCAATCTGATCCTTATGATTTCTTTCCTTCTGCTAACTTTGGGGTTTTTTTGTTCTTCTTTCTCTAACTGCTTTAGGTGTAAAGTTAGATTGTTTATTTGAGATTTTTCTTGTTTCTTGAGCTAGGATTGTATTGCTATAAACTTCCCTCTTAGAACTGCCTTTGCTGTATCCCATAGGTTTTGGGTCATCGTGTTTTCATTGTCATTTGTTTCTAGGTATTTTTTGATTTCCTCTTTGATTTCTTCAGTGACCTCTTGGTTATTTAGTAGCATATTGTTAAGCCTACATGTGTTTGTATTTTTTACAGATTTTTTTCCTGTAATTGATATATAGTCTCCTAGCACTGTGGTCAGAAAAGATACTTGATACAATTTCAATTTTCTTAAATTTACCAAGGCTTGATTTGTGACCCAAGATATGATCTCCCCTGGAGAATGTTCCATGAGCACTTAAGAAGAAAATGTATTCTGTTGTTTTTGGATGGAATGTCCTATAAATATCACTTAAGTCCATCTTGTGTAATGTGTCGTTTAAAGCTGTGTTTCCTTATTTATTTTCATTTTGGATGATCTGTCCATTGGTGAAAGTGGGGTGTTAAAGTCTCCCACTATGATTGTGTTACTTTCAGATTCCCATTTTATGGCTGTTAGCATTTGCCTTATGTATTGAGGGGTTCCTATGTTGGGTGCATAAATATTTACAATTGTTATGTCTTCTTCTTGGATTGATCCCTTGATCATTATGTAGTGTCCTTCTTTGTCTCTTGTAATAGTCTTTGTTTTAAAGTCTATTCTGTCTGATATGAGAATTGCTACTCCAGCTTTCTTTTGATTTCCATTTGCATGGAATATCTTTTCCCATACCCTCACTTTCAGTCTGTCAGCATACATACAGGTCTTGTTTTTGTGTCCATTCAGCCAGTCTATGTCTTTTGGTTGGAGCATTCAACCCATTTACATTTAAGGTAATTATCTATAGGTATGTTCCTATTACCATTTTCTTAACTGTTTTGGGTTTGTTATTGTAGGTCTTTTCCTTGTCTTGTGCTTCCTGCCTAGAAAAGTTCCATAAGCATTTGTTGTAAAGCTGGCATGATGCTGCTGAATTCTCATAGCTTTTGCTTGTCTGTAACGCTTTTGATTTCCTCATCGAATCTGAATGAGATACTTGCTGGGTAGAGTAATCTTGGGTGTAGGTTTTTCCCTTTCATCCCTTTAAATGTGTCCTGCCACCCTCTTCTGTCTTGCAGAGTTTCTGCTGAAAGATCAGCTGTTAACCTTATGGGGATTCCCCTGTATGTTATTTGTTGTTTTATCCCTTGCTGCTTTTAATATTTTTTCTTTGTATTTAATTTTTGATAGTTTGACTAATATGTGCCTCAGCATGTTTCTCTCAGGTTTATCCTATATGGGACTCTCTGCACTTCCTGGGCTTGATTGACTATTTCCTTTCCCATGTAACGGAGTTTTCAACTATAATCTCTTCAAATATCTTCTCAGTCCCCTTCTTTTACTCTTCTTCTTCTCGGACCCTTATAATTCAAATGTTGGTACCTTTAATGTTGTCCCAGAGGTCTCTGAGACTGTCCTCAGTTCTTTTCATTCTTTTATCTTTATTCTGCTCTGTGGTTGCTATTTCCACTATTTTATCTTCCAGGTCACTTATTCACTATTCTGCCTCAGTTATTCTGCTATTGATTCCTTCTAGAGAATTTTAAATTTCATTTATTGTGTTGTTCATCATTGTTTGTTTGCTCTTTAGTTATTCTAGGTCCTTGTTAATAGTTTCTTGTATTTTCTCCATTCTATTTCCAAGATTGTGAATCATCTTTACTATCATTACTCTTTACTTTTCTCTGGCTGCAGGTTCGTAGTTCCTGCTGTTTATGGTGTCTGCCCCCAGTGGGTAAGGTTGGTTCAGTGACTTTTGTAGGCTTCCTGGTGGAGGGGACTGGTGCCTGTATTCTGGTGAGTGGGGCTGGGTCCTGTCTTTCTAGTGGGCAGGGCTGCAACCAGTGGTGTGTTTTGGGGTGTCTGTGAACTTAGTATGCCTTTAGGCAGCCTCTCTGCTAACGGGTAGGGTTTTGTTCCTGTCTTGTTAGTTGTTTGGCATGGGGCGTCTAGCACTGGAGCTTGCTGGCTGTTGTGTGGAGCTGGGTCTTAGCATTGAGACAGAGATCTCTGTGAGAGCTCTCGCTAATTGATATTACATGGGGCCGGCAGGTCTCTGGTGGCCCAATGTCCTGAATTCGGCTCTCTCACCACCGAGGCTCAGGCCTGACACCAGGCCGGAGCACCAAGACCCTGTCCGCCATAAGAAAGAAAAAATAATAGTAATAATAAAAAATTGTTTAAATAATAAAGTAATAAAAAAAGAAAAGAGCAACCAAACCAATAAACAAATCCACCAATGATAACAAGCGCTAAAAACTATACTAAGATATTCATAAAAATCAGAAACAATTCAGTCACAGACAGCAAACCCCAAGTCTACAGTTGTTCCCAAAGTCCACTGCCTCAATTTTGGGTTGATTCCTTGTCACTTCAGGTATTCCACAGATGCAGGGTACCTCAAGTTAATTGTGGGGATTTATTCTGCTGCTCCTGAGGCTGCATGGAGAAATTTCCCTTTCTCTTCTTTGCACAGGTCCTGGGGTTCAGCTTTGGTTTTTGCCCCACCTCTGCATGTAGCTTGCCCTCAGGCTTCTGTTCTCACCCAGAGAGGACAGGGTTAAAGCAACAGCTGATTAGGGGGCTCTGGCTCACTCACACAGTGGGGAAGGAGGGTTACAGTAGTTATAATTAGATTGTGGGGTGAGCCTGCAGTGGCAGAGGCCAGCGTGAGGTTGCACCAGCCTGAGGCATGCCGTGTGTTCTCCTGGGGAAGTTGTCCCTGGATCCCGGGACCCTGGCAGTGGCAGGCTGCACAAGTTCCCAGGGGGTTGTGGATAGTGACCTGTGCTTGCTCACAGGATTCTAGGTAGTTGCAACAGCAGCGTGTTTCATGCATCTCTGGTGTCCAAGCTGATAATCACGGCTCCCACCTGTCTCTGGAGCTCATTTAGGAGGTGCTCTGCCTTCTGTGGGCAGACAGGGAAGAAATCCCCTCTCCTCGCGCACCCTGAAACAATGGTCTCTTGACTCTTAGCCAGGTCCAGAGTTTTTCTCGGACTCTCTCCTGGCTAACTGTGGCTCACTAGCCCCCTTCAGGCTGTATTCACTCAGCCAACCCCAGTCCTCTCCTTGGGATCTGACGTCTGAAGCCCGAGCCTCAGCTCCCAGCCCTCGCCCGCCCCGGCGGGTGAGCAGACAAGCCTCTCAGGCTGGTGAGTGCCGGTTGGCACTGATCCTCTGTGCAGGAATCTCTCCACTTTGCCCTCTGCACCCCTGTTGCTGTGCTCTCCTCTGTGACTCTGAAGCTTCCCACCCCCGTCCATCCCCCTGTCCTCACCAGTGAAGGGGCTTCCTAGTGTGTAGAAACTTTTCCTCCTCCACAGCTCCCTCCCAGAAGTGCAGGTCCTGTCCCTATTCTTTTGTCTCTGTTTTTTCCTTTTTCTTTTGCCTTACCCAGGTACGTAGGGAGTTTCTTGCCTTTTGGGAGGTCTGAGGTCTTCTGCCAGCATTCAGTAGATGATCTGTAGTTGTTCCACATGTAGATGTATTTCTGATGTATTTGTGAGGAGGAAGATGATCTCCATGTCTTACTCTTCCGCCATCTTGAAGGTCTTCCCTTTTCTCTTCTTTTCCCATGTTCCCTATTGGATGGCTACTCACTAAGCCTTTTTATATAAACTCTTTCTTCCCTTAAGACAAGTTCCTTCTTCATCACACATTGCTATAGGTGACTGTGTATAGATAAATTATGTCCTTCAATAAAAACTTTAGAGAGCATTGTGCTGGGCCAAGGTCAGCCTCAATACTGTGATTTAAAAAATTTTTTTAAATCTACTAGTTAGGATGCAGAAGGTCTCATGCTTGTGTACTCTCACCACCCCACAGTCCCAAAGTCTAAAGTACTTCTAATCTCACAAGTTCACAATCCACTTCAGCCTTTACTTTTCTTTGTACATAATTCCAGATTTCAATTTAAAAATTATAAGATATGTGAAAAAGCAGGAAAATGTTATTGTGACCAATAATCAAGAGAAAAATCAGTTAATAAAAATAGATAGCTCAAATGCTGGAATCACAAAATAAGAACAAAAACACTACTGATAAATTTGTATAAGAATCTACAGAATATTAAAAATATAATGAAGAAAGAAATGTAACATTTCAGGAGAGATTTAAAAACTATAAAAGAAACCCAAAATAAAAATCCTGAAACTAAGAAATAAATATCTGAAATAAAATATTCACTGGATGTGTTTAAGAGCATACTGAACACAACAGAAGGACCAATAAACTTGAATACAGAACATTAGAAATCACTCAAACTAAACTAGATAGAAAGAAAAATATTTAAAATAATTATTGTAGTATAATAACATTAAGTAGTCTTTTGACATCTCAGGAGGAAAGAAGAGGAAAATGACACAGAGAAAACATTAGGCAAAATAATGGCTACAAACTTTCCAAAATTAATCACAAACATCAAGTTAGACATCCAGGAAGGCTAGTAAACACCAAATAGAATAAATACAAAGAAAACCACACCTAAGAATATCATACTCAAATGGCTTAAAACCAACATAAAGAAAATAATCATAAAAGAATTCAAAGAATAGACACATTAAAACAGGGGATAAATGTAAAAACTGAGAAATAATTTCTTAAATGTAATAAAATATTTACAATTGGGGAATCTGGGTAAAAAGGACCCCAAGGATTTTGCAGGTTGCACAGAACTAGCAGGGTTTTTAAAATTTTGTTTTTGTTGTATAATTACTAACATATCTATACATCTAAAAAAACCCAAAAACACAGAAGCTAACAACTTAATACAACTAAAATGTCACAAAATATACTATGACTTAGAAGAGCTTAGGGGAAAAAAATCTTAAAATAAGTCAGGAGAATTAATTTTGAGTTATAATTTCCACAATTTATTTCTTGTTTATTTTATGAAAATAAAAATATCTAATAAATCATTTTAATTTGCATTATCTTGAATAAAAATTTGTATGTATATTAGAAAGTATAATCCATTTTGACATAACACTTTTTAGGATTTCATCTTTTCTTCTTTACCCTTATTGTTTGAAATAAAGTTTTATTTACTTCGAAAAGAAAAAAGATATTTAAGTTCATTTGATAGTTCTCATAATTTTTTTGTCAATTTGAAATTAATTATGAAACTCTTGAAAAGGTAGAAGAACTTCCTTTAAAAAGTTCAGTAAAAATATACCCAAATATTAACAGAGTTCATAATCTTTGGGATTTGGGATTATGAGGGATATTTTATTTCATAGGTTTTCAAAAACAAGCAGTTTATAATCAGAAAAAAAAGATTTGTTCATGAATTCAAGCTATCAATATTTAGTAAGTGCCTATGATATCCTCAGCATTAATCTAGGTACTTTAAGGATGTTAAAAAAAAATGTTAATGGGGGAGAGGGAGAAATAAACATGGAGAAATGGGATGGAATAATAAGACCTTTATTACTGCTAAACATTTTTACTAATGATATAAACATATTGACAGAATGCCAGGGAAAAAAGAAAGGAAAGGAAAGGAAAGGAAAGGGAAGGGAAGGGAAGGGAAGGAAAGGGAAGGAAAGGGGGAGGGGAGAGGAGGAAAATAAAATGATGGACAAAATATACCACACAAAATTTAACTGCATAACACTTGTGAAGCTATAGTAATAGCAGACTAATTAGACTTCAAGCCAAGTAGTGGGTCACTTCAAAAGGATAAAAGGGTTAAAATAACAAATGTATATACATATAATAAGAAAGCTTCAAAATACATGAAGAAAAAATTGACAACAATAAAGGGATGTTTTCACATCTCTCTTTCAATACTTGATAGAGAGTACACACACACAGAGTGTGAATTAGTAATAATAGTTAAATCAAATGGACACAATTGACATTTATAGAACACTACACCCAAACAAAACAGTATACACATTTTTTTCAAATCACATGGAACAGTCACTAAAATATATTATATACTGTATATAGCATAAGCCTCAGTAAAATTCAGATTTTAAATTATCAAAAGTATATTCTCTTACTACAAAAAAATTAAATTAAAATCAATATTATTAAGATATATAGAAAATACCAAGTATATGCAAGATAGCTAATTCTCTTTTAAATAACCTATGGATCAAAGGTGACACCAAAAGTGAGTTTAGAAATGATTCATAATTGAAGCTAATTAAAACACAAAAGACACAATGTATGGAATGTAGGTAAAACAGTTCCAAGTGTAAATGCTATAGCTTTAAATGAGGAAAAACAGAAAGAGTTGAAATTAACAATCTAGAACTTCCACATTAAGAGGCCAGTAAAACAATAAAGTGAACGCAAAAAAGAAAAAAGAGAAAAAAATAACAAATGCAAGAGCAGAAATTAATATGAGAAAAAAATACAAATAACAGAAAATAAAGACAAAAATTTGATTTTGAAATTATTTAAAAATTGACAGGGCCTCCCTGGTGGCGCAGTGGTTGAGAGTCCGCCTGCCGATGCAGGGGACGTGCGTTCGTGCCCCGGTCCGGGAGGATCCCACATGCCGCAGAGCGGCTGGGCCGGTGAGCCATGGCCGCTGAGCCTGCGTGGCCAGAGCCTGTGCTCCGCAGCGGGAGAGGCCACAGCAGTGAGAGGCCCGCATACCCAAAAAAAAAAAAAAAAAATTGACAATATCTAGCTAGATAGATCAAGAAAAAAAAAGAAAGGAAGCACAAATTACACAAGGAATAAAAAATAATATATTGCTGTATATTATGCAAACATTAAAAAACAATGAGATTATGAAAAAAACTTTATGCCCATAAGTGTGAAACTTATACACAATGGATAAGTTTGTCATAAAACTGACGCAAAAAGGAAAAACTCAGATTTCTGTTAAAGAAATCATAGTAAAATCTTCCCACCTGCAAAAAACCCTCAAGGTCCAGATGACTTCAGTGATAAATTGTACCAAGTGTTTAGAGAATAAATAATGCCAATCTTATAATAATTCTGTAAGAAAAGAAGAGGAGGAAGGAATACCTCCCAATTCATTTCATAAGACTAACATAACCCAGATACCAAAACATGACAAGCATATTACAAGAAAAAATTATAGACCAACAACACTTATGATGCAAAAATCCTTAAACAAAATGTAATCAAATCCAGCGATTTATAAAAAGGATAATTCATAATGATCAAGTGGGATTTATCCCAAGATGCAAGGTTGTTTTAACATTCAAAAATCAATCATTGGGATTCTCTACATTAACAACAGAGTAGAAAAAGCCTAAATTGATGCAAAAAAAAGTACTTGACAACATTTAACAAATATGATAAAAACTCTCATCACATACGTATGATAACATCTTTAATCTATTAAACGACATCTATGAAAAATCTACAGCTAAATTATTTAATGTTGAAACATTGAATTGTTTCCCCCTAGGATCCGGTGAACAAAGCAAGAATTTCTGCTTTCACCATTTCTATTCATCATTGTACAGGAACATTAAGGGAAGTAAAAAGGCATAAAGATTGGAAAGCAAGAAGCACAACTTCCCTTATTTGCATAAACTTGATTCTTTACATGATAATCATAAAATGTCTACTAAACAAATTAATACTTAAAATTAGAGAGGTCACATACTGCAAAATACAGTATTTATTTCTATTATTATATACTAACAATAAATTGGAAAAAAATTTTTAAGATTTTTTTTTGATGTGGACCATTTTTAAAGTCTGTATTGAATTTGTTCCAATATTGCTTCTGTTTTATGTTTTGGCTGGGAGGCATGTGGGATCTTAGCTCCAGGACCAGGGATCAAACCCACACCCCCTGCATTGGAAGGCAAAGTCTTAACCACTGGACCACCACGGAAATCCCAAGCTAGAAGATTTTTTTAAATACCACTTACAATTGCACACAAAAAAATAAAATACTGTTTACAATAGCATCATATCATTATTACAAGCAACAATAGGAATTATTTTAATAAAAATCTGCAAGATTTAAAATAAACATACAAGAATATTGAGAGAAATTTTTAAAGACCTAAACAGATCGATTGAAGCTCTCGGTATTGCTAAGATTTTATTTCTGTCCAAATTGATATGTAAACTCAAAACAATTTTTGGCACAATCCCACCAGGACTTTGTCTACAAAATGACCAGCTGATTTTAATTTTTATGGAAAGTCAAAGGAACTCAGAAAGTAGAAACCATCTGGAAAAAGTCGATGGAAAGACACTAGCTGATTTCAAAAATTACTCTGAAGCTCTGATAATTAATACATGTGGTATAAGAATATGGATAGAAAAATAGATCAGTGGGCTAGAATAGATTCTAGATCTGGAGTCACAGACATATGGTCAATTGATTTCAATAGAACTTTTAAGATAATATTGAGGAAAACAGTCTTTTCAACAGATGATGCTAAAACAACTGGATATTCATATGGAGAAAAAAATGCACCCTATGGCCTACCTCACAGTATACATCAAAGTTAATTCCAAATGAGCCAAAGACCTAAATGTGGAAACTAACAATCTAAAGTATCTAGATGAAAACACAAGAAATTTTCTTTGCTCAGAAACTGCAAATATTTCTCAGAAAAAAAACTAACCACATTGATAAAATAAACTTCATCAAAATTTAAAACTATTGCTCTTCAAAAAGCAAACCACATATTGGGATAAAACATTCTTAATATATATGTATGACAAAGAACTTGTATCCAAAATATATTTTTAAAAACCTCTTAGAATTTAGTAATGAGAAATAAGCAACCCATTTAAAAATGAGCAAAAGACTTGAACAGATAATGCATCAAAAATAATCAAATGGCCAATGACCATATTAAAAGATGCTCAAAAGCATTAGTCATTGGAGATATGCAAATTCAAACAATAAAACACATACTAAAATGGAAAAAATGTAAAAGACTGACCATGCCAAATGCTGGAACAGATATGGAATAACTAGAATTCTCCTGTGTTTGTGGTAGGCATGTGAAATGGTAAACCATGTGGAAACTGGTGTTAAAAGATTAACTGGGCCATGTTTAAAAGTTTGAGAGTTTATCTGAGCAAAAAATTGATTTAAATCAGGCAGCAACAAACCAGAAGTGGTTAGGGGTGCTCTAGGAGAGCTCAGGGAGAGACTTCTATAGAGAAAAGGCAGAAGCAAAGTAAGGCAATGACTGATTGGATATAGCTTAAAGCCTATCTAGCTGTTTGTGGTTGGTCATCCTTAGCATTTTTATTTCATAACGTTAAGGTATTTACAGGCTTAGATTTTGGTTTGCCTACACGGGTTGCCAAAGCACTAGAGTCGTCTCCTTATTTAATTAATTTAGAAATTTTCCTAGAAAAGTAAACATATGTTTGCCACATGACCCAGCAATCCTACTCCTAGGAATTTGCATGTTCACACAAAGACTTGTACACGGATGTTCATAGCAGCTTTATTCATAACAGCCCCAAATTGGGAACCAACCAAGTGCCCAGCAACTGGTGAATGGCATAACAAAACTAATCAAAAATAAAAGAAATAACCTATTGATACGCATAACAGCAAGGATGGGTGTCTCAAAAGCATGTAGAGTAAATAAAGCTTGACACAGAGTACATGTCATAGGACTTAAATTTTGTAAAGATGTAGACTAGGCAACCAAGCTATGGTAATAGTAACCAGATCAGCTCAGAACAATGATTGAGAATATGGGAGTTGCCTACAAAGGAGTGTACAAGGGACATTTTAGAATGATGGAAAGACTGTATATCTTGAATTGGGTGTCAGTAACATGCGTGTATTCATTTGTCAAAGTCATCCAATTGTGCTCTTACAGTGTATGCATTTTCTCGTGTGTAAATTATACTTCAATAAAGTGATTGAAAGTTGGAGAGGGAGGGAGGGAGACAGAGAGAGAAAGAGAGAACTACAAGCAGATATTCTTCATACAAATAGACCCCAAGTTGATTTCCAGATGTGCATATCTAAACTCTTGGGTCATTTTATCTGGGGT
The DNA here is from genome assembly GCF_000442215.2 of Lipotes vexillifer. Classification (NCBI taxonomy): domain Eukaryota; kingdom Metazoa; phylum Chordata; class Mammalia; order Artiodactyla; family Lipotidae; genus Lipotes; species Lipotes vexillifer. The sequence continues at coordinate 2,275,204 of NW_006780574.1, forward strand.
CCTTGTAATTCTCTAATGCTTTGGAAAGGCAATTTCCCATTCTGAGAATGAATTGGGGAAAACCACTTTAATTGATTTGATCAACAAACCCAAACCTGCCTCTATTTAAAGAGAAACCAATTTGAACATTCTATAACTGCATGCACATCCTGCCTTGCTTGAAGGGGTCTGCCTGGCAATGCCATAATACATAACTCTGTTTCAAATGAGACTGTGGTTACCAAGGCAGAACAAGACATTTTCTACGTTTATTTGCATTAACCAATAGTCAGACTGGCCTTGGGGTCCAAAGCTATTAATGGAAGGCTCTGTGGTCTACTGAGCTGATAAAAATGATGTGGTTTTCTGTATACATAGAGATAACTTTTTGATAACTAGGATCACTAACCACTGCTGCTACAGAGAGATTTAGACAAGCACTGTCTCACTCTCTGATTAGAAGGGATTTAAAATCTAACATGGATAATGTTGGCATGGCTCAAGCACATAGAGGATTTTTAAAAGACAGAATAGAAATACTAACCAACACACAAAATGATATATTTCAATTCTCTATGTAACCAAATTTTGACAGATATATTTGAGATTAGTGAATGTGGAAAAAGTCATGGGAAAAAAACCTACCTTACTAAAAATGTTTAATTTCGTTGCTGCTTTATTTATTGAGTAAAAAAGTATAGCATCAAAAAATGAAATTAACATCAGACATATAGGAGACATATGACAAATTAGAACAAAGCTGGCTGCAAAAATGGGGAAATTTTGAACTTGAATACTGAGTCATGATTTTATAAATAACTGGCACCATTCCTCACCCCTTTGCCCACATGTAGGAGAGACCCCCGGTGTACACTGGGAATGTAATGGAGGTAAAACAGTAGGACTTTTGATTTCACGATTGCACACTGGCATCATGGGAGTAGATGGGGCTGCATGTCAGGCCCAGCTCACAGGAGGTCACCATCACAAAAGGTTACGCACCCAAAACGTATTTCAACATTATTCACAAGCCCTCCTCAGGTTAGTTCTCCTCATATTACCTTAACATGCTGCATATCATAAAGAGAAATGGGGAGCTGTTATCTTAAGATGTAGGG
>NW_006780574.1:2276893-2279808 GCF_000442215.2 Lipotes vexillifer
AGGGAAAAGAATGCCCAGAAATAAAACCTTAATTCTCAGTTTGGAGCTGTTGCTCTCTTTGGATCATCTGCAATTAGGCTCTTATTTCACTTCCTGCTAACCACCGTGTCCCTCCTGGGATTTCTCAAACATTCTAAGCATGATCCTGTCTCTTGCCAAACGGAATGTTTTTTCTCCAGAGAGCCACAGGATTTGACCTCCTTTGGTTTTTGATCAAGTGTCATCTTAGTGTGACACTCCCCATCCACCCTATTACAAACCTCATAACGAACCAGCATCTTCCTAGCTCCTTCCCCGCTTAACTTTTCTTTGTCCTCATCACCATCTCTCACTCCTGAAATGTGAACTCCATAATAGAAATACTTGTTTTGCTTATTGCTAGTCCCCTAGAATTGAGTCACGCTCACCATAGGCACTCCATCATTGTATAGAGAGTGAATGTTTCCGCCAGTGTGACCTGAAAATCTATGGGTTTCTATAACACAATGGTTCTCAGCGGTAGCTACACATTAGTATCCCCTGGGCTTGCTGTGGTTCCAGCTCTGACCAAATGAATTTGCATCCGTGTGGGGGGCCCAGGCACATGGGTATGGTTTAAAAGCACCTCAGATGATTCTACTTGCAGCCAACTTGGAGAACTACTGAATGCAGTAATACCGACTATAAAAAAAACTTCTGAAAAAAAAAAATTCTACCCTTGAAGTCAGTAGCTCCACTATCATCTATAAAGAAGCATTTAATTTTTATACCTGTTCACCCGGGCATCTCCTAGAATCATAAAAGAACTACGTTAGACTTTTTTTTTTGAACATTCAAGGGCTCACTATAATATAATAGAAGTTACTGTGAGGAAGCTTTGCCACTACAATTACCCTGGTAAGAACCACGTAGATCTCTAACTAGGTCAAATACAAGCCCTTGACCAGGATGTTTTCTTTGCACTCTGTACCAACTGTGGGACAAGAACAGTTTAAGGCAGGAAGACTACACAGAGAAGGCAGTTCCCACACTCAGCTTCACGTGCAACACTCTGCCCAGAAAACTAATCGCTCTTGCCTCCCTTTTAAAGAAACTGGGCAGCATGGATTGAACGTTATTATATGAATTTTAATGATTAAAATTCAATGAATTAAGATTTATCACACCAGCCCACCTTTAGCTGTGGAAGAAAATATAAAGATGCCCAGTGCCCCCTCCTGTAACACAATCCTAGAAAGAGCTGGCTGTTTTCATACCACAGTCATTCTTTCCAGGGTGTTTTCTTTTTTCCATTTTGGTGCACTCAGTAAAAACTTATCAAGTGCTGCTGTAGGTCAGAGGTTAGCACTAAAAAGTCCAAGATGAATAAGACATGGTCCCTGTTCCTGAGGAGTTGATAATGTAGAAGGGGGCACATGCAAACAAATGATTATAATGTGAGCTGGTGTGTCCAGTGGAATACAGGAGGGAATCTGTCAGGACCTGAGGTATAAACGGGGAGAGATCGGTAAAAACTAAGTCAAAATTGAAGACGTACGGGCAAAGAAAGTATCCCTCCTACCTTAGACTCCTAGCCCCTAGTCCTCTGTCTACAGGCAAAATCTGTTACTGTTTTCATATACAAAGTTTCAGAAATAATCTATGTACCTATAAATGTATTTGCTTTAAAATGTCGCAAACAGCATTAAAAGCATGAATTCCGGAAGCAACCTGCCTGAATAAGAATTCTAGTTCTACTGCTTACTACTTAGGTATCTTACTCAAGGAATAGTCTCAATTTCTTCATTTCTAGAACGTGCATAACAATCACACCTACTTTGCAGAGTGTTACAAGTATTACACAAGTCAACTAATAGTACCTCTGGAATAATGTGTATTCTATGCCTTGCTTTTGTCATTTAATGACATGGGTTGTAGACACTTACAGTTCAACCCGTATAGAGGCATCTGAGTGTTTTTAACCTGTTTATTTTGTTCCCACTTCATCGATTCTTTCCACAACTTTTTTTTTTCTCTTCCAAAAGGACCACCAATAGTTTGAGTTGATCTGTCCACTCTTTTTCTTCATATTTTCAATAGCTTAATCTTTCCTATTGTATAGCATTATATTTTGTTTTGTTAATACTTTCCCTAGCTTCTCTAGCTAATATTTCAATATTTTAAATATTCAAAAATCTTCTTTTGCTCTTGCTGTAGTGTCACCACTGAGATAACTTGCAACCTGGCTCAAACTACATAGCAATGTCCAGTTTTTTCTCAATCTACTTTCCACTTCTCTCACATTTGACATGTATGTGCTCTGGACACACATATACTAAGGGGCTAAATAAGCAGCATTCTCCTCTACTATATTTTTTTTACCTACACATCTATCAAGTATAGAATTCTAGTTATGGAATGTCACTACCAATAATTGTAGCAGATACTAAATTAAAGCTCTTGACATGGCTAGTTCCAATCCAGCCATTGTGAAATCAGAAATTCCCAGAAGCACCATGCTTAGTGCTGCACACATAAAACAGGATTCTCTGAGAAATGAAGGCTGAGATTGGAGATCCTTGGAGATACAGCTGCTCATTTGAGAAAAAGAAGCACACTATTTTTATCCATTTATTATTATTATTCAGGCTGTAAGGAGATTCCATTGTGAAAAAAAGACATGGTGTTCATTAATATAGGGCCAAAAAGTGTGGACCCAATGTTGTTAATCTCCACCCTTTGGAAAAAAATGGTGAAAGTAGAATCCTAGTGGTGCTTCCATATTAATCTCTTACCCAGGAAACTGGGAAGTAAAGAAAAAGGAATACAGTCATAAGCTTTGTGATGTCATCATAAGACTCTGTCTCCTCATCAGTAAAATGGAGACAATAAACAGTATCTATCTCAGAGGGCTGCTGTGAAAATTAAGTGTTAAAACGGTAGGAACACAGGGAAAG
>NW_006780574.1:2279866-2285354 GCF_000442215.2 Lipotes vexillifer
AAATTAAGTGTAAAAACGGAAGGAACACAGGAAAAGAGGTCACTGAGTATTAGCGCTACAATCAAATGATTTGCAGCCAAACCTTCCAGTGATGAGAATTTATCTGTTAATCCCCTGGGAAAGGAATAAGATGGAGATCTCAGTGCACCGTGTCTAGGTAATATCCAGCATAAGAGGTCCCAGAAAGGCAGGCTGGATGGTGAAGCTAGCAGGCTGAGCCATAATTTAGCTGCACTGAAAAGAAAATCACTGAGCAGGTTTGGGCCCAAGGATAGTCTCTGTATTTAGGGGTAGAGCAACCTGGCCAGAGGTTCTGAACAACAATCCAATAAAGTAGGCTGAAGATAGATTCACCTTGAGATTAAGTGAATTGCTCATATTTACACTGAAAGTCAGTGGCTAAACCAGGATGAGGATTCAGCCCTCCTTTCTGGAGATGGGATCCCAATGATCAGCCACAGTGAGATTCCAGGAATAGAGTGGAGGCAGCGCGCTTTATTCAGAAGAATGCCAAGTTTTCAGCCAATCTCTCCCTTAATAATGGAGTGAGTGGGGAATGTATTGAGGTGGTTCTCCTTCACAGCTGGCCTCACATCCCCTTGCCTGCCAGGCAACCAGCCTCACAGGGTCTCAGTAGGAGAAGGATAATAAGATCACCCCTTGGGAACACTCCATCCAGTTCTGGAGAAAGGACGTGTGGAATCATATGCGGAAATGGGGACAGTGGTATGTTTCTCATATACCTGCACAAACCTCTCCTTACAATTCTGGTAGCTAATCCAAATTTCTTTTTTTAATTCTCAGTAAATATCTTTGTTTGATCACTAAGCTCCTGTTTTGACTATGTTAACCCTATACTGCTTTTATCACACTTTGATACTCACATATGTTTGTATACTGTACATTATATTTACTTAAACTCGTTAGGATTTCTGTAAACTGAAACTACTCACACTTGTTGAGATTTTAAATAGAGATAGTTGTATATAGACAACTCAGAGTATAATTTTTGCTTTATCTTCTTGGGCTTCTGTTTCCTCATCTCCAACTGTCGGGGCATTAGATTACTTCCAACTCCAGAATTCTATGAATCTAACTCCTCTCGTTAGATCTGTACTGTGTGAACTTAGCTAAGCTGGCCCTCCATTTCCCCAGATTCTCTTCATGGCACAGCTCCTGATTAGCACGGGGCTAAGAGATCTTCTGCAAGTGATTGAAGGCAGAAGGGATGAAGTGGGGAAAGTCAGAGCAGAACACAAGATACTTTCTCAGCACCGACACACTGTGTTTACCTGTTGGCTCACTTTGTTGGTGTGAGGCAGCATAAGGGCCCACAGAAATTCAGACTCCTTCTAGATCCTTTTTCAGCTTCTCTAACTCCTCGGTCAAGGTGTGTTTAGCTTCATGACATAGGGCACCTGCTTCTCCTGCAGGATACTCCCGTCATAGAAGACGGAGGCTTGGAGGTGGTGAGAGACCCACACAGGTTCCAGTCTGTCATGGGGGCTCCCCTCATCCTCCCTGCTTCTAGTTGTTCTTGATTCCCTCACTTCACATCCATCTTCCCTTCCTGACTGCCTGCCCTCAGACTTCAGGATCCTGACACAGAAGAAACAGTTCCCCATGACTGGTTAACCAGGTCCTACAGTTCCACAAGGTCGAAGACCTATAATACATCCAGAGATAGATGACAGATACACAAGGTCGAAGACCTATAATACATCCAGAGATAGATGATAGATAGATAGATAGATAGATAGATAGATAGAATTCCCAGTGGTTCTACCTTCTCCTTCTCTCATCAAATTCTAACTCCTTTCATGTCTTTTCATTTTATTATCAAATTCAACTTAGCTTCTTGAGGGCAGAATGCTGCATATACTGTTGCCGAATGCCTAGAATACATACTAACACAATACCGGCATATAGTAAACTCCGAATCAATGCTCCCTATTGTTAACTGTATGATGGTTCTTCTTGATACATTTTTATTTACATAAACCAACCCCCAATCAAGTTTTCCTAACTTTGTGGAAAGTTTCATCTTTTAAAACGTAGTAGTGGTAGTAATAATAACAGTAAAAACTTGTATTTATTGATATACGGCATTCCCTGAATGCTGGACACCTAGGTATATTACCTAACTGAATCTTCACGACAACCCCCTACGGAAGTCACAAGCAGGCAGGACATCTCAAGTCTGTATTCTTAACCACTATGTTATCCTGCCTTCTAAAGCCATGGTTTATCACATACAGATTTTACACTCTCTAAAATCACACTAGGGACTTCCCTGGTGGTGCAATGGTTAAGAATCCACCTGCCAAGGCAGGGGACACGGGTTCAAGCCCTGGTCTGGGAGGATCCCACATGCCACGGAGCAACTAGGCCCGTGAGCCACAACTACTGAGCCTGCGCGTCTGGAGCCTGTGCTCCACAGCAAAAGTGGCTGCGATAGTGAGAGGCCCGTGTACGACAATGAAGAGTGGCCCCCGCTTGCCACAACTAGAGAAAGCCCTCGCACAGAAACGAAGACCCAACAACAGCAAAAATAAATAAATTAATAAACTCCTACCCCCAACATCTAAAAAAAAAAAAGAATCCGCCTGCCAATGCAGGGGACACGGGTTCGAGCCCTGGTCCAGGAAGATCCCACATGCCGTGGAGCAACTAAGCCCGTGCACCACAACTACTGAGCCTGCACTCTAGAGCCCGCAAGCCACAACTACTGAGCTTGCGAGCCACAACTACTGAAGCCCATGCACCTAGAGCCCATGCTCCACAAGAGAAGCCACTGCAATGAGAAGCCCGCACACCGCAATGAACCCACTCGCCACAGCTAGAGAAAGCCCGCGCGCAGCAACAAAGACCCAACGCAGCCAAAAATAAATAAATAAAATAATTAAACATAAATAAATAATAAAATAAAATCACACTAATCAAAATTTCCAGTGAATGGAACTTCTCTTTGTAGGATTCATCTTCTTAAGTAATATATGTGTCAGGCGGGTCCCAACAGGAAACATATGGCACAATCAAAATAGGATAATTACAGAGGATATATTTGAAGAGACTGTTTACAAAATTGAAGGTGTAGGGGAACTACAAGGGATGGTGCTTAAATGGTGCCTTCCTAGTAACAGAGTCATAGTCACTATCACCCCTTGGATCTGTAGGGACTGGGGAGGCCAGTTTCTAGAGGGAGAAAGAATTATAAAATGAGCCACTGGGAGGGAGAGGTCAGGGGTCACAACTAGCTCAAGGTGACCTTGAGGGAAAGAGCCAGGGAAAGACACACTATTACTGCTCTCTCTACTCTCCAACCTCGTCTCAGGGCTGCCCCATTGGCGAAACCCAACTGCAAATCAGACCGGTGGCAGATATCCATTGACGTGATGCATACAGATCAGCCTGGCAGAATCAGAGAGTAGGATGGAGAGGGGTGAGAGAATTAGGGGCATGCAGAAATATTCTGACACAGGTTCACTCTGAAATGTTACCAAATAAACAGCATGGGGCAGCTCACATGCCCATCACTATCTTCCTCCCTAGGATCTGAAATATTTGTCTCTCAGAAAAGACCCATTAAAACCTATAAATTGGGTAATAGCACAGATTCTTTCCCTGTGAAGCAATTAAGCTATGTCTAATATAGGTAAACTTAATTTTAAAATTTCTCCTTGATGATGATGAATTCCCATGTGATTTCCAAGATACCTACCACATGCTCATAACTCAATTCTGCTCCAAGTTCATCCTAATGACAGCTAGTTTTTCCTAACATTTAACTGTGTCTTTAAAATCAAATCTCCAGGCAGCTTCCCTGGCGGTGCAGTGGTTAAGAATCTGCCTGCCAATGCAGGGGACCTGCAGGTTTGAGCCCTGGTCTGGGAAGATCCCACATGCTGCAGAGCAACTAAGCCCGTGTGCCACAACTACTGAGCCCACATGCCACCACTACTGAAGCCCACGTGCCTAGAGCCCGTGCTCCACAACAAAGAGTAGCCCCCGTTCACCACAACTAGAGAAAGACAGTGCACAGCAATGAAGACCCAACGAAGCCAAAAATAAATAAATGTAATAAATTAAAAAAAAAAAAAAGCAAATCTCCAGGTCTCCAGGTAATCATGTCACACAGAGTAAAAACTGCATTTCCAGGCTTCCCTGGTGGCGCAGTGGTTGAGAGTCCACCTGCCGATGCAGGGGACACGGGTTCATGCCCCAGTCCGGGAAGATCCCACATGCCGCGGAGCGGCTGGTCCCGTGAGCCATGGCCGCTGAGCCTGCGCATCCGGAGCCTGTGCTCCACAATGGGAGAGGCCACTACAGTGAGAGGCCTGCGTACCCAAAAAAAAACTGAGCCCACATGCCACCACTACTGAAGCCCACGTGCCTAGAGCCCGTGCTCCACAACAAAGAGTAGCCCCCGTTCACCACAACTAGAGAAAGACAGTGCACAGCAATGAAGACCCAACGAAGCCAAAAATAAATAAATGTAATAAATTAAAAAAAAAAAAAAGCAAATCTCCAGGTCTCCAGGTAATCATGTCACACAGAGTAAAAACTGCATTTCCAGGCTTCCCTGGTGGCGCAGTGGTTGAGAGTCCACCTGCCGATGCAGGGGACACGGGTTCATGCCCCAGTCCGGGAAGATCCCACATGCCGCGGAGCGGCTGGTCCCGTGAGCCATGGCCGCTGAGCCTGCGCATCCGGAGCCTGTGCTCCACAATGGGAGAGGCCACTACAGTGAGAGGCCTGCGGACCCAAAAAAAAAAAAAAAAAAAAAAAGACTGCATTTCCTTTTTCCCCTCGCACTGCAACCCTTGGCTTTCCAATATTGGACACATGCCATGCATTTTGCATTAGCTTTGTGGCAAATGTCTGTGTTACAACCTAAGCACCAGTGCTCGTTAGCCTCTTCAGGAGCTTGGAGACGAGAGCTGGAAAGGTACAACTTGGAAAATAATTCTCAGCGAGCAAGTAGCAATTTGCCAAGCAGACAAAAAGAAAAACAACAACAACAACAACAACTAAGGAAAAGGGAGGAGGAACCTCAGAGAAAGTTGTCTGAGTTAATGAACAAAGTCTGAGCCCATGAGAGCAAAGGAAAAATTTTAAAGAGGTGAAGAGCTCCCCCCATAGCACTTGCTGCAAAGAATAAAAATGGATGTGATAGGTAGGGTTCTGTGAGCTGTTTCCTGTAGGTTCACTGCTGCTTAGCACCTAAGTCGAGAAAGAAAGAGCCAAGGGGTTGGGGAGTGAACCAGGGCCATCCTGACAGACGGAGGGGAGGGCAGATCATCAGGAGGCCAGGTCATATTGAGAGAGAACTAGGCACCCGGCCCGGATGCCGAAGCCTCTGCCCACCCTACGCAGAAAAGCCTCCAGTTAAAAGGATATGACAGCTAGGGGGCTTCCCTGGTGGCGCAGCGGTTGAGAGTCCGCCTGCCGATGCAGGGGGCGCGGGTTCGTGCCCCGGTCCGGGAGG
>NW_006780574.1:2285518-2316166 GCF_000442215.2 Lipotes vexillifer
CCCCCTTGCTAGGGGTTTAACAGACAAATGAGAAATTGTAATGGTTCTTTGCTATTATTTTATTCTAAAAAAAAAAAAAAAAAAAAAAGGATATGACAGCTAATGCAGGTCTCTGTTGAAAGACAAGCCCATACCTGCCCTATACCTGCCCTCACCCAACACACATACATAAAATCATGAATGCCCCCAGGCACACACACCTGATCCCCTACTTGATTTACACCTTCCATGCTTGCATAAGCATAAAAACGTTACATTTTAGCCAAACCTGAATACCACCGAATATTGTGTGAACGACAAAACAATCAAGTCCACCAGGGTTCTTTATGTTTACCTGGCATAACAGAGCCTGAGAAATATTTAAGGAGAGTCTTGCCAATGGGCCACTACAATTCTGGTCACCAATTCCAACGTGTGGGTGGCTTTTCGCACACCACCACGCAATTCTCATACACCAGCAGGGTGTCCTAAAATTCAATTCAATTCTGACGCTATCTATGTGGAGATAGCATTAGATCCCACAGGTTAAGGGCTGAGTCCCCCATGGTGACCAACCCCCCATTTCAGACACCAATCACAAGTCCAAGTTATCACCTGTGCTTCTGAAAGACCAGTTATAGCTTGGTGGTTTCAATGATCCACCCCCTCCTTAGGTTGTATTAATTTGCTAGAGAAACAATTTTACTAACTAGATGACCAGTTTATTGTATAAGAATATAACTCAGGAACAGCCAGATGGAAGAGATGCACAGGGCAAGGTGTGGAGAAAGGGTAAAGAGTTTCCACACCCTCTATGAGCACGACACTCTCCCCAACTCTCCACGTGTTCATGAACCCAGAAGTCCCCCAAATCCTCTTCTTTGGGGTTTTTATGGAGGCTTCATTCCCTCCATAAAAGGGAATGAGGCATGATTGATTAAATCATTGGCCATTGGCGACTGATTCCATCTCCAGCCCCTCTCCCTTCCTGGGAGGTCAGGAGGGTGGGACCTAAAGTTCCCACTCTAATCACGTGGTTGGTTCCTTGCAACTAGCCCCACCCCCACAGTTAGATGCTTTCCTTTCTTTTTTTTTTTGCCACACCCTGTGGCATGTGGGATCTTAGTTCCCTGTCCAGGGATGGAACCTGTGCCCCCGCAGTGGAAGTGCAGAGTCTTAACCACTGGTTAAGTCCCTAGGTGCTTTGCAAAAGTCACTTCATTAACATAACAGAAGACAAATTCTAAGGGTTTTAGGAGCACTGTGCCAGAAACAGCATGAAGACTAAATGTATCAATATAATATTTCTTGTTCTAAATCACAAGATCACACCCGCAAAAGCAAGAAATGACATTTGAATCATAGCGGGCTGTAGACAAACTGGAAACTTGTTTTCTTCATTATTGGAGTTTTTCCTATTCGTAAAAGGCTATACAATCCCAAAGTTTGCCCAATCTGTTTAAAAAAGCAAAGGCTGATATAACATTAAACAGATGGTCTGTCAGTATGCAGAGTCCTTATGAGAATTCTTTTAACATAAGCATCATTCCATGAACCAAGGAAGTGGTGCTGTACAGCTCCATAAACGAGAACCTTCATTAAGAGGCTATGTATGTTCTTTCCTTCTTCTTCCCGGGGCAGGGAAAATAGTTGAGAGAAATGTCTGGTCCTGCAGTAAAGAGAACTTAACAGAAACTGCTGCCCTTGCCTCCCCATCGGATAGCAGGTAGAATGGGGTCAAGGTTTCACATGCAAGCATTTTGCCGGTCCTAGAGAATACTAGAAAGTACTCGTTTTCATCATCCTGTCCTCACGCTCCTTGTTTGATACCACTCCCTGTTGATACCTCTCATTAGGAACCTGTGTAAAGTCATCCTATCCATGCCTTATCCAGGACCACACTGCATTCCAACCATCTTCCTAATTACCAAAAATCTCCTGACCTGCACACCATTCCCTAAGAGCTTTATTGGCCAATAAACAATCTGATAAAATAATTTTGCAAGATGGAGTTCAAATATATACGTTTCAACCCAGGTTTGTAAATATCTGTTTGTTTTTTTTTTCCTAAAAACTAACTTCATCTGATTCTGGAATGACCATTAGTACAAATGTTGGTGGCTTGGTACTATGTAACTGTGTTTGCCATTGTGTGGCTGCATTGTGTTGGCCAGTGGATTCTTGACTGTGTGGTTCTGGGTTGTGGTTGGTCACCAGAGAAATAGTCATAAAAGTTGGGGGTTAGAGATGAAGCAGCAGCAATTTTTACACTCAGGATGTCAGCTACCATGGCTGTAGCTTGCAGGTGCCATCACTGAACTGGAGCTCACCTTGTTGACTGGGGACAAGCCTAGCCTCAACAACTCCATCTCCTGCCATGTAGCCCCTTCTGACTTCTCCCCGCCCTCCGCTGGATGTGTGTGTACTTCCATGGTGAAGGCCCCTGCTTCCCTGGCGGGTGACCCACATCGTGGAGATCAGAGGTGGTAATCATCAGAGTGGGTTCCACTTTGTCCTCATGGGTTCTAGCTGGTCCGTGAAGAGTGCAGTTTGCCCTTGCTCTTCCCAGCTTCATGTTCTGATCTCTTTCTCCACTGCCAGCCCAGCTGATGAATAGTCACTTCAGGCCCAACACCTGGCATAGAGGGAACAGCCTCACGCAGACCACTCCCACAATTTCCTAAGGCTCGATTGAGCACCCACTGATACACTGAGACACGCGTAGATCTGACAATTAAAGGTATCCTGACTCCTTCCAGTTTAAAAACAGACCCTGGGTGAACACTCAGATAAAAGATCAAGGTTGTTCCTTGACTTTCAAGGTATTATTTTTCCCATCTTAGTGAAACCTGTATGCAAAGAAGCAGGTAACGTACCCACATTGGCATTTTGCCGGTACAAAAACTCCAGGCCTCTTATTGTGCACTAGGTCTCTCAGCATCAAGGTATCGACCCATCCTATAGCATCCAGGACATTTGGATAAGCACACAGAGCCATAGGGAACTGGGCACATGGCCCAAGACCCTCTCTAGACCCTTCCTGCTGCCAGTTTTCCTCTCTGTTCCTGTGCCCTGCTGGCCTCAGCTGCTTGTCAGAAAAGAGGACTTCTCTGAGGAACACCAGCCCTGATGCTCCAGATTGTGCCTAAGTTACCTGAATTTCGGCCTTATCCCTATTTTAGAGATTTTGGCACGACAGGGGAACCAGAGCACTGGAGTCTACATTCACTCTCTTCTCTCCCATCTCAACTGATACTCTTCTCTTCCTCCTCTCTGTATCCTATGACTTCTATAAAAACTCTACTACCTGAGTCAGCCAGGCTTGTTCTTGTTAGAAGAAGGGTGCTTCTGGAATTTAGCAAACTTTCTTCTCTCTCCTTAAAGCCTTGCTCTGAAAACACTTATTGGGACCTACAAAATGCCAACTGGAAACTAGACTTGGACGATAACCTCTTTGTTCTAGGCTTCCCTGAAGTGATCAAATAAATAATTGCCCCTGAAGCAATGTCATTTAGGTACTGGGGACAATTTAGAATAAAAATACATCAGTATAATATCTCAGTATTATCCTTGCATTGTACCTTCCAATCTTCTAATTGTTAAATGCTGTAGGTTATAAAGATAATAGATGGAAGTGAAGTAACAAATTCTGATATCCATGGATGCTTAGATTTGAAAAAGACCTCAAGGTTGATGGTTGACTAACCACTTCTGGTAGGAATTGAGTATGTCAGTTCATGAGAGAGATTGGAAAGGGGAAAGGCTATAAACAGATGAAACTTTCTTTTTCTTTCAGGTTACAAACAAAAGGAGGTAGGCGGTCCAGGCTGATAAGGCCAACAGGGACCAAGGCTGCTTCTGTCCTGCTCCACTCTAACAAATGTCTCTTTCATCCTCAAGGCCATGTCATCATCTTAAATATAGCTGGAGCTACAGCTAACACATCTGGATTGCAGGCAGGAAACCAGAAGAGAGAGGGGAAAGGCAAAAAAATATTGCCAGAAGTTCCATCCAGTGATTGCTCCTTACACCCGATTAATCACATTTATCTGCAAGGGAAGCAGGGAAACATGATATTTCATCTGAAACAATAATCCCAGATCCTGTCAGTAAGAAAGAAGAGAATGGATACTGGCTAAGCCTTGAGCTGTCACTGCCATACCATACCTCTACAATGGTCATCCAGCTTCTGGCTGATTATCTTCAGGAATAGGGAAATCTGCCACAACCAAAAGCAAACCAATTTAATAGCAGAGTGACCTTTTCTTATGTCTACCTGAAATCTGACTTCATGATGCCTCTACCTAATCACTAGCTCTGCCCTATGGCATTGAGGAGAACAAAGAGTATTCCTCTTCTATACTTGCCATTCAGATACCAGAAGACAAACACACATTTTCCAAAAACTTGCCTTTGTAGTCCTTGTTATTTCGTTTTGTTGTCTTTGTTCTACCAGACTTCATCTAGAGTAGTCTAGATTAATTTGTTCTGGATTCACTTCCCTTTGTAAATGTTCCTCTTAAGGCAGGGATGTCAAGATTGAACATGATACTCTAGGTGTTGTACCAGATCTAAGGAACTGATTGAAATGGTCACTTTTCTTAGTCAGTAAGCGCACTGAGTGGCAATTAACTAGTCCTCTGTGATGACAATGGCATTAATACAGAAGAATTTCTATAAAATTGGGATACAAGGACTCTATCTTTGCATTTTAACATAAACTATGCCACATGGTCATTTAGCCTGCTAAGATGCAGAGCTAGGCTTCCCTGGTGGTGCAGTGGTTAAGAATCCACCTGCCAATGAAGGAGACACAGGTTCGAGCCCTGGTCTGGGAAGATCCCACATGCCGTAGAGCAACTAAGCCCATGCGCCACAACTACTGAGACTGTGCTCTAGAGCCCATGCTCTGCAACAAGAGAAACCACTGCAATGAGAAGCCCGCGCGCCACAACGAAGAGTAGCCCCCGCTCGCCGCAACTAGAGAAAGCCCGAGTGCAGCATCGAAGACCCAATGCAGCCAAAAATAAATTAATTAATTAATTAATTTTTTAAAAAAGATGCAGAACTAGCTGTAAATATACAGGCATTTACAAAGGCACAACACTCCACGGCTATAACAGTTACATTTCTGGGAATCTAATTCTACAGCTCAGAATGACAATAATATGAATAGTAAGGCCAGAAAAATACTCTCAGCTGGAGCATTCTTACTTTTCACCCTGGCCAAGTCCTCCCTTCCCTAAGCCTGGACCAGATCCTGACTTTACCATATGCTGCCTGGACTTTAAGCAGTATGTTTATTTCTATCTGACACAGGAATGGCACTCAAGAGAAACTAAGTGCCTGTGACTTAAACAACTGAGTGAAAATTTGGAGGGAAAGCATCCCCAGATGCAAATGGAAGAGGCACACACATGCAGCTCAGCTGTAATTGCTGGAAGGCTGGATTTGCTGAGGAATTGAGATGCTGACAATAGATTCCCACGTAAAACCAGGAGTGTTGAACCTACCAAACTTCAGGTCCCACTGAGGAGGCGTAGTGGGATAATATTCTCCACCATATGGTTGCCATTGATCTCCATCCTTCCAGAGAAACCCAGCCAATTCCATAAATCCAAGCTACCAGAGAACAGCAACTCCATCCATCTCAGACCCTTCTGCTCCCCTGGCCAACTGAGGGAGGGGCTGGCATAGCTTGGTCACATTACAGGAAAGTCAGGTGTTCATCAAACCACTCAGAGACAGTGAAGGAGGTCTTGCCTATCAGGAAACCAAACCACAAATCCATGTGTTCAAAGTGTCGTCCAATTAGCGTGTCCCAGATGCTCGGAAAACATCTGGGCATGCCTGTCAAGGGAAACTGTCTATTGAGATTATGACACCTAGTATGAGTTATCATTGGTTTTCCTGGTAGTTTTTCCCACATCACACCTGAGTAATTTCTCTTCTTGTATTGACCCCAAACTATTCAATTCTGTGCAAACAACATGGGTAGCTTTTGCATGCTAGAATCTACACTAAGTACTTTGACTATAAAGTAAATGACATAGTCCCTGTCCTCAAGAAATTCACAATCTAGTGTTAGTGAAAAGACAGGGAAATAAAATCAGCAAACTAGTTTAAGCCAAAAAAAACATGTGTGTTGAGAGGGGGGCAGAATTTATTGGCAGCAAAACTAGATGCAGTTGGTTTCTGCCACAGATGGTGGAATACAGGTGTGTAATCAATATCATCAGGACTCTAGCAATGTCCTGGATCCTGTCTCCTGTTTTACCTTTATTCTCAGGCTTAATTTATTCCCAATATATCAATAATTGCCCCTCCACAGCTTTATACAGATCTCAATACCCTCAGCCTTTCAAGGAGAAAATGCTCCTTACAAATGATTCTAACAGGGCTTCCCTGGTGGCGCAGTGGTTGAGAGTCTGCCTGCCGATGCAGGGGACACGGGTTCGTGCCCCGGTCTGGGAAGATCCCACATGCCGCAGGGCGGCTAGGCCCGTAAGCCATGGCTGCTGAGCCTGCATGTCCGGAGCCTGTGCTCCGCAACGGGAGAGGCCACAACAGTGAGAGGCCCGCATACTGCAAAAAAAAAAAAAAAAAAGATTCTAACAAATATCTCAGAAAAGAGTTTTCACTGTCCAGCTTAGTTCACATGCCCTGACCACCTTCCAAAAATGGGAAGGGGCTTGGGACAGACTGTTTCATCTGTACTACATGGTATGAAGGAATCCCTAAAGGAGAAGAGTGGTTCCACTACCAGAAGAAGAATAGACAACTTGACAGACCAAGGCAAGACAGGATCTTCACACATGGGATCACATGGAGTAAGAGTGATACAAGACAAAAACACAATAATATGAGGAAAAACTAGAATACAGAGCATATGAGCCCTGGAATCAGCAAGGCTGGATTCATACTACAGTGTTGCAACCTTAGGAATGTTATGTCAACTCTAAGCTTCAGTTTTCTCTGCTATAAAATGAAGATAATAATCCTATCTGAATTATAGGGTGGTTTGACATTTAAGTTAGGTAATCCACATAAAATGGCTCATAGCTTACACAGAATAAGTGCTGAATAAGCTTCTATCATCATCATCATTATAGTTATTATTACTGTGGTCATTATTGTAAGAGAGAGGAAGAGACCATGGGCAGAGGTAGGGGAATCAGAAAAAGGGGTGAGGGTTTAGGATATGCTTGATATGTTGTGTTGATTAGGCTTGGTGTCAGAGTTAATGGACTGAAGCTGGGACTAGACTTTGTGTTGGGATTAGGGGACTCTAACTCATTGCAGTGTTACATTTGGATAACTTAGAGAACCAAGAAGCTACATCAGAGGAGGCTCCAGGACCTGGCCACAGGGCCAAAAGATAGGAGGCTGTGGCCTGGTGGATGCTGTTACAGTGTGGTACCCTCGCCCAACTGTCCCCTTTTACTCCATAATCTGCACATTTTGCACCAGTAAGGAGCTGGGCTCTGCATGTCTTAATAAGCTAATTACCTGCCACTCACCTCTACGTACCTACCATCATTGGCACTAAATTTAGTGTCGCCATTAGATATAGTACACTTTACCTATTCCATGTGCCCCTACCAGTTTTGGCAACCTCGTTTTCCTACTGCCAGCACCTCTTCAGAGTACTGTCCTTGGCCTTCTGAAGCTGCTCTGTCCCCTTGGACAGAGAGCAGACACTGCCCAGGAATTCACATCTTCCAAGCAACTCTTTAGGCAATGACGAATGACAACTGTAACAATCCTCCAAAGAGTCTTCTGGGGCTGAAGCCACCTTCTCAGGAGTATGCCCGAAGTCGCACCCTTGGCTGGCTCCTGTGGGTTTTTTTGTCCTGCTTCCTCTACCCTCCCCCCACCCCCCAGATTCTTCTGTGCTTCCTGCCTTAACAAATCAGGGTCCACTTTAGGGATCTCAACCTAAGAAAACTGCTGATTTCGGGGTAATGGTCAGCAATTTGGACAGCTTTATTTTCTGCTCTCTGTCACAGGGATTTCTTAAGCAACCATAACCAAGAATTTATGGAAAGCTATGGATTCTACCCAGAATAAAAAAAGAAAGAAAGAAAAAAAAGCATATACACAAAGTATTTCTCATAATTTCACAAGGTTCCTGAGCTCCCTGAAACCTACTTGTGGACCTCAGTTTCAAAACTATCAACTGTGAGACACAATTTAAGACAAGGAACAAAATGAAAGACACCAAAATGCCAGAAGGGATTAAGAAAACACACAGTGTTTTTTTTACTCTTCTCAAGGCTTCACTGATTTTGTATTCTATCTCCTATTTTGCTTTGCTTTTTCTTAATTTCCTCAAGTAGGCAAACTTGCTGGATGGGTTTAGTTTACCCTTCAGATCACCCTTCCCCACCTTCTCTGTGCTCCAGTAGCTGACTATGTGGGCTGCATTGATTGGCTGGCTGGCTTGCACTCCAATGGGAATAACCATCTGGAGATTAGAGGAGGAGGGGAAAGTGAGCTCTCAAGTTTCCTTTCCCTGACCCTCCTGCAGGGTCCTCTGACCTTATATGACAGAAGATCATAGCTCCTGCAATGTGGCCCCCTTCACAGGACCCTCTTTCTCCAGATTTTGGAGACCGCCCCATCCCCTGCCCCTTCAGGCTTAAGGTGGCAAAGGCTTACTAATTTTAAATTCCTGGGGTACCACATGATCCCCTGTGGTTTCTCTACTGCCAACACAACTTTGTATATAGCACTTTTATTAAATTCTCCTTAATTTACTCAATTTGAGCACGAGCTGTTTCCTGATAACACTTTAATCGATGCATCGTAACTCACCAAAATGCACTGACTACTTTTCATTTGTGAAGCTGGATGTAGGGTAAAGACTGGATTAGAGCTACGATTACTATTAGAGTTGGAGAGATGGTAGCTGTGAAGATGTGCCCTCTAGCTCTCCTCTTTGAGCTAGAAATTTAAAGTTCAGACACCAGCTAGGATGTAAAATTCTAGAATGAACTTTGTCTTCTCCTACTCTCTAATCAGCTCTCTCCAGTAACGTAGCTACTAGAACCACGTGACTGTTGAGCACTTATCATGTGGCTAGTGATATGCTGAAACTGAAAAATACACACCAGATGTTAACAACCGAGGTGTCAAAAAGAAGTAAAATATCTCAATAATTTTTATATTGATTTCGTGTTGAAAGAAAGACATTTCAGATATATTAGATAAAATAAAATGTGTTATTAAAATTAATTTCATTTATTTATTTTTACTGTTTTTAATGTGGTTACTAGAAAAATTGAAATGACATACTCAGCTCACATTGTATTTCTATCAGACAGCACTGCTCGACCGTTATCACCTAGTTATGTTTGTCTCTTTAGAATTGCATAAACCTCAGTCCCTTACATCTGGCTACTCTTCATAATGCCCTTCCCTAAGTTCCCTTCTACATATGCACCATGCCATAGAATCTTCTTCTAGAAAGTTCTTCAGTCAGTCTCTTGGTGTCATCGATTTTCATTAAACTTCACTGCTTTGATGCAAAGTACATGGTGCATTGAAAACACAGAAAGCTGAAAATGTAATGACACCCAGTGTATAATCACTGCTGTTTCAAACACATGCTCTGCTTCTAATTTACATTTTTCATATGCTCTTGTAGCACTGAGAAGGTGAGAAATGCTAGCCCATTTAAAGTGTACGTAGCCATTCAAAGTGATAAGAATTTGCACAGACATTGTTCTGAGGGGTAAACAGATTCAGGCAACACTGCTACACTCACAAATTATGTTCAAGTAAAAGTATCTTATCTTTTAGTTCTACTCGTTTCATATTCTTTTATACCATAAGAAATTTATTCATGGTATCTTGAAAATGAAACTGAGCATCAGGTAATTGTTATACATGTGGCAGTCATTACAGTGCTAGAAATATTAAACCTAGCGGGCAGCCTTGCTGAAACTATGCCATGTGATGAAACTTGAACTTCCAAACAGAGAGCCTGTCCTATCCACTATAGTGCTGGGCAGTATAAATCTGTTACTTTTAACATGATGGGGAAAACACATACAAACAAACTAGGTTTTGATGAGAACTGTAAGATTTTCTTTTGACTTCATTGAATTAGGCAGACTTCTCAGTGGCAAACAACAAAAACCAAAATCAAACAGGCCACATCTAAAAGGAGAGTTTATTGCTTATAATGAAAAAGTATTCAGACAAAGTCAGGTAAAATCTGTTTCTTGTCATTTCTCAGTTCTTTTTTTGGTGTTCACTTATTTTTCAGAAACCCCCTCTCCATATTCTGACAAAGATGGTGACAAGCCTATCAAGGCAGAGAGTCTATCACCTCAGCAACACCATCAAAAAAGAATCACCTGTTTCCCAAAGGTCCAAGCAGAAGTGTCAGGCCAGAGTCTCACTGGGCCAAGAACCCCATGCCCTTTTACCAACCCATCACTGGGACACTGGTTAACCAGGCTGAGGTCATGAGCCTGACTCTGGAGTAAAGAGGAAGGAAAAACTAGTCTTAAGACTGTGGAAGTAACATTTCCCAAAATAATAAGGGGACTTTGTTAGCAGAGAAAGGGATACTAGACATGCCAAGTTATCAGATGTGCACTTCAACTGGGAAAGAAGCAAATAATAAGCTAAAGTAAAAACTAAAGCCTTCTTTATTCAGCCCAAATTCCTTGTGAAATATCGCAGGCCAAAATTCTTCAATTCCTTTTAGATAGAGACAGAGAGACAGAGGGAGAGTTTTCTTTATCAGTGAAAGTTTGAGAAAGGATGTTCTTGCCTCAACCATTAAGCTTAGATTTAATTCTGAATGAGGAATGAAAAGAAAAACGAGGGTGGGGGGGCAGAGAGGAGGTACTTTTTTCAATCTAAATGTATCCTGAGGAACCATGATGAGGAGAAGTAAAGATATTTTAACTTGTCAAGTCCAAAATGTGAAATTCAACCCAGTTGTGTCACTCAACCTGATTTCTTTTTTTTTTTTTTTTTCAGTACTCGGGCCTCTCACTGTTGTGGCCTCTCCCGCTGCGGAGCACAGGCTCCCGACGCGCAGGCTCAGCGGCCATGGCTCACGGGCCCAGCCGTTCCGCGGCATGTGGGATCTTCCTGGACCGGGGCACGAACGCACGTCCCCTGCATCGGCAGGCGGACTCTCAACCACTACGCCACCAGGGAAGCCCACTCAACCTGATTTCTGTTTGATACTTTGCTGAATTGATGATCTATCTTTGTCCAGTAGCACGTCAGCAGTCACAGGTTAGCAATGCTGATGATGCTTAGATTACTGTCAATCAACAAATAGGTCCTTAATGTTGGCTGTGGGGCTGGCACTATGCTAGATGCTCTGGGAGATGCTAAAAATGTCTCAGACATGATTCTCCACCTTAAGGACCTCACGCTTAAACTGCAGAAATAAAACTCATGAAACAAAACTGGACAACACGGAGCACTGGCAAAACATAGGGCTTACTGTGTCTGCTGCGACCCAAGCCTATGGAAATGCAGGGCAGAGGAAAAGCAGTAGTAGTTATAATGTGAGAGTAAAAGATCCACTACTTTCTGCAAGTACAGACCCAATCAGGAAAGACTAAATAAAGAAGAAAGGCTAAATTACTAAATTTTGACTTCATATTACTTAGCACTTTATAATTATTTATGAGAAATGCACAACCACTTTTTAGGCATTCTCTTTGTTTAGACTATTTCTACCAAGAGACTTGAATCTTTCAAAACACATATTAATGCAAAATAAAGTGATATTCAAAGAATCAAGGATTGAAGAAAACCTCAAGCAGATTGTAGAAATTAGGTAGACATCAAAAAATTTTAGCATCACAGTCAAATCACTAATTTTCACTTGAAAACAAACAAAAAAATCCAATTCTTTGTAATACCTGACCTAAGATTGGGCAATTGGTGTATACCTGTTGCATAGAAAATAAGACAGAGTCTTTCTGTAAGAATTTATCACACCGGTTAGAATTTAGTGGGTGTTTTGTTATGTCATCTGATTCATTGGCTGCAGCATGAGTTTGTTAGAGCTACTCCAAAGCCAGGTCGTTTGTCTCTGGTCTCTACAGCTGCCGAGGGCCCAAACTGTTACAGATCTGTGTGCTAGACCGGTGTTCTTTCCAGTGATTGGTAGCCTGGAAATCTCAGTGGGATATAAATAATGTGCAAGGCTTGTAAAGTAATTTGCTAACGGAGCAAAACTGTAATACTGCTTAAAAAACAGCAATTCTGTAAAATCACCATAGGGCTACATTTTATCCTTAACTAGATTTCTACCTGACTGCTGAAGATGATAAGGACTCTTGGAAGGTGCTGAGCCAATATATCATTGTTTTAATAAACTCAGCTGTAAAACAATTTTTTTAATTTTGTGAAACACTTTCAAATGCATTTATTTTTTCTTTTTCACATTTTAGCCAGAACTATGACTCTTAGCATTCTTTTCATTTTCACCTCGGTTGGAACTTTTAAAAAGTCTTTTTCTAACTTATTGTATCAATTATAAATAAATGTTCTTCAAGGTTAAAACAATTCTATGCTGCCAGAAATCAGATGCTGTGCATTGTTTAATAAGAGCCTAACATTATACAGTATTACAGCTTGTATTTATTTCTATTTAAGGCAACACTAAGTGACCAGTAATATCATATGATTTATATTTTCATACGTATAGTAGAACACCTACAATTTTATACACTTAAGGTTTAAGTATGGGTTATAAACTACAAATGTTCTCTGCTGAAAATCATATATTAATAAAATAAATATTTCAGTCTTATTCTTAGTTTAAAGATGCACATTAGTTTATAATCCAATCTCTTGCCCACAGAATTGATAGTTTTATTTTTATTTAATAAGCAGCTTATTTAAGAAATTCTATCATTATTTTTGAGTGCTCTGATGTATTCTGATAAACAGATATTTAAGCTTTATTATTTAGACTAGTCAGCTGCCTTCCCATTCCTTCTGTTCATATCTCCTTTACAAAAATACATCAAGAAATGTGTTTTTTGGGGTTTTACAAATGCCAGCCTCCAAGACTCAGGTTAAAAAATGATGGTGGCTTTTTGTAGAATACTAACAGCTCTACCCTGCCTTTTGTATACCAGTGGTTCTCAACCTTTTTTTTTTTTTTTTTTTTTTTTTGGCGGTACGCGGGCCTCTCACTGCTGTGGCCTCTCCCGTTGAGGAGCACAGGCTCCGGACGCGCAGGCTCAGCGGCCATGGCTCACGGGCCCAGCCGCTCTGCGGCATGTGGGATCTTCCCGGACCGGGGCACAAACCCGCGTCCCCTGCATCGGCAGGGGGACTCTCAACTACTGTGCCACCAGGGAAGCCCTCTCAACATTTTTTAATGTAACATTTAAATTGGGTAAAAAATCAACTGATCCAATACGGACTTCGTTCTCACATTCCAGTGGCAAAAGAACAGCATGCACAAGAATTTGAGAGTACCACACACAAACTACTTATCCTTTACTTTTTAAAACAAGGGTCAGAAAACTGTGATCTGTAGATCAAATTGCTTCACCAACTGCTTTTGTAAATAAAGTTTTTGCTTTAACAAAGCCCTGTTTGTTTACATATTGTCTAGGGTGGCTTTTGTGCTACAACATCAAGGTTTGAGTAGTGGTGAAAGACTCCATATGGCCTGTAAAGTCTAAAACATTTATTATAAAGCCCTCTACAGAAGAAAAAAAAAGTGTGCCGATCCTTGGTTTAAAACAAGTATAGTAGACTCCCTCTTGCGAGAGCACAGGAATCACAACTAACTGCTGAACAATCATTGACAGGAAGACACTGGAACTCACCAGAAAAGATACCCCACATCCAAAGACAAAGGAGAAGCCACAATGAGACGGTAGGAGGGGCGCAATCACAATAAAATCAAATTCCATAACTGCTGGGTGGATGACTCACAAACTGGAGAACACTTTTACCACAGAAGTCCACCCACTGGAGTGAAGCTTCTGAGCCCCACGGTCAGGTTTCCCAACCTGGGGGTCCAGCAACGGGGGGAGGAATTCCCAGAGAATCAGACTTTAAAGGCTAGCGGGATTTGACTGCAGGACTTCGACAGGACTGGGGGAAACAGAGACTCCACTCTTGGAGGGCACACACAAAGTAGTGTGCACATTGGGACCCAGAGGAAGGAGCAGTGACTCCATAGGAGACTGGACCAGACCTACCTGCTAGTGTTGGAGGGTCTCCTGCAGAGGCAGGGGGTGGCTGTGGCTTACTGTGAGGACAAGGACACTGGCAGCACAACTTCTGGGAAGTACTCCTTAGCGTGAGCCCTCCCAGAGTCTGCCATTAGCCCCACCAAAGAGCCTGGGTAGGGTCTGTGTTGGGTCGCCTCAGACCAAACACCCAACAGGAAGGGAACCCAGCCCCGCCCATCAGCAGACAGGCGGATTAAAGCTTTACTGAGCTCTGCCCACCAGATCAACACCCAGCTCTACCCACCACCAGTACCTCCCATCAGGAAACTTGCACAAGCCTCTTAGATAGCCTCATCCACCAGAGAGCAGACAGCTGAAGCAAGAATAACTACAATCCTGCAGCCTGTGGAACAAAAACCACATTCGCAGAAACATAGACAAGATGAAAAGGCAGAGGGCTATGTACCAGATGAAGGAACATGATAAAACCCCAGAAAAAGAACTAAAAGAAGTAGAGATAGGCAACCTTCCAGAAAAAGAATTCAGAATACTGATAGTGAAGATGATCCAGGACCTCGGAAAAAGAATGGAGGCAAAGATCGAGAAGATGCAAGAAATGTTTAACAAAGACCTAGAAGTATTAAAGAACAAACAAACAGAGATGAACAATACAATAACTGAACTGAAAACTACACTAGAAGGAAACAAGAGCAGAATAACTGAGGCAGAAGAACGGATAAGTGACCTGGAAGACAGAATGGTGGAATTCACTGCTGCGGAACAGAATAAAGAAAAATGAATGAAAAGAAATGAAGACAGCCTAAGAGACCTCTGGGACAACATTAAATGAAACAACATTCGCATTATAGGGGTCCCAGAAGGAGAAGAGAGAGAGAACGGACCCAAGAAAATATTTGAAGAGATTATAGTTGAAAACTTCCCTAACATGGGAAAGGAAATAGCAACCCAAGTCCAGGAAGCGCAGAGAGTCCCATATAGGATAAACCCAAGGAGAAACATGTTGAGATACATAGTAATCAAATTGGTAAAAAATTAAAGACAAAAAAAATTATTGAAAGCAACAAGGGAAAAACGACAAATAACATAAAAGGGAACTCCCATAAGGTTAACAGCTGATTTTTCAGCCGAAACTGTACAAGACAGAAGGGAGAGGCATGATATATTTAAAGTGATGAAAGGGAATAACCTACAACCAAGATTACTCTATCCAGCAAGGATCTCATTCAGATTCAATGGAGAAATCAAAAGCTTTACAGACAAGCAAAAGTTAAGAGAATTCAGCACCACCAAACTAGCTCTACAACAAATGCTAAAGGAACTTCTCTAAGTAGGAAACACAAGAGAACAAAAGGACCTACAAAAACAAACCCAAAACAATTAAGAAAATGGTAATAGGAACATACCTATAGATAATTACCTTAAACATGAATGGATTAAATGCTCCAACCAAAAGACACAGGCTCGCTGAATGGATACAAAAACAAGACCTGTATATGTGTTGTCTACAAGAGACCCACTTCAGACCTAGGGACACATACAGACTGAAAGTGAGGGGATGGAAAAAGATATTCCATGCAAATGGAAGTCAAAAGAAAGATGGAGTAGCAATACTCATATCAGATAAAATAGACTTTAAAATAAAGAATGTTACAAGAGACAAGGACACTACATAATGATCAAGGGATCAATCCAAGAAGATATAACAATTGTAAATATTTATGCACCCAACATAGGAGCACCTCAATACATAAGGCAACTGCTAACAGCTATAATAGAGGAAATTGACAGTAACACAATCATAGTGGGCGACTTTAACACCTCACTTACACCAATGGACAGATCATCCAAAATAAAAATAAATAAGGAAACACAAGCTTTAAATTATACATTAAACAAGATGGACTTAATTGATATTTATAAGACATTCCATCCAAAAACAGCAGATTACACTTTCTTCTCAAGTGCTCATGGAAAATTTTCCAGGAGAGATCATATCGTGGGTCGCAAATCAAGCTTTGGTAAATTTAAGAAAATTGAAATCATATCAAGTATCTTTTCTGACCACAATGCTATGAGACTAGATATCAATTACAGGAAAATATCTGTAAAAAGTATAAACATATGGAAGCTAAACAATATGTTACTAAGTAACCAAGGATCACTGAAGAACTCAAAGAGGAAATAAAAAAATACCTAGAGACAAATGACAATGAAAACACGACAACCCAAAACCTATGGGATGCAGCAAAAGCAGTTCTAAGAGGGAAGTGTATAGCAATACAAGTCTACCTCAAGAAACAAGAAAAATTTCAAATAAACATTCTAACCTTACACCTAAAGGAACTAGAGAAAGAAGAACAAACAAAACCCAAAGTTAGTAGAAGGAAAGAAATCATAAAGATCAGAGCAGAAATAAATGAAATAGAAACAAAGAAAACAATAGCAACGATCAATAAAACTAAAAGCTGGTTCTTTGAGAAGATAAACAAAATTGATAAACCATTAGCCAGACTCCTCAAGAAAAAGAGGGAGAGGATTCAAATCTATAAATTTAGAAATTAATTAGAAAAAGGAGAAGTTACAACAGACACCACAGAAATACAAAGCATCCTAAAAGACTACTACAAGGAACTCTATCCCAATTAAATGGACAACCTGGAAGAAATGGGCAAATTCTTAGAAAGGTATAACCTTCCAAGACTGAACCAGGAAGAAATAGAAAATATGAACAGACCAATCACAAGTAATGGATTTGAAGCCGTGATTAAAAATCTTCCAACAAACAGAAGTCCAGGACCAGATGGCTTCACAGGTGAATTCTATCAAACATTTAGAGAAGAGCTAACACCATCCTTTGCAAACTCTTCCAAAAATTTTCAGAGGAAGGAACACTCCCAAACTCATTCTATGAGGCCACCATCACCCTGATACCAAAACCAGACAAAGATACTACAAAAAAAGAAAATTACAGACCAATATCACTGATGAATATAAACGCAAAAATCCTCAACAAAAGACTAGCAAACAGATTCCAACAACACATTAAAAGGATCAAACACCATGATCAAGTGGGATTTATCCCAGGGATGCAAGGATTCTTCAATATATGCAAATCAATCAATGTGATACACCATATTAACAAATTGAAGAATAAAAAACATATGATTATCTCAATAGATGCAGAACAAGCATTTTTTCTTTCTTCTTTTTTTTTGTGGTACGCGGGCCTCTCACCGCTGTGGCCTCTCCCGTTGCAGAGCACAGGCTCCAGACGCGCAGAATCAGTGGCCATGGCTCATGAGCCCAGCCACTCTGCGGCATGTGGGATCTTCCCAGACCGGGGCATGAACCCGTGTCCCCTGCATTGGCAGGCAGACTCTCAACCACTGAGCCAACAGGGAAGCCCGAAGAACACACTTATGACAAAATTCAACACCCATTCATGATAAAAACTCTCCAGAAAGTGGGCATAGAGGGAACTTTCCTCAACATGATAAAGGCCATATATGACAAACCCACAGCAAACATCATTCTCAATGGTGAAAAACTGAAAGCATTTCCTCTAAGATCAGGAACAAGACAAGGATGCCCACTCTTGCCACTATTATTCAACAGAGTTCTGGAAGTCCTAGCCATGGCAATCAGAGAAGAAAAATAAATAAAAGGAATACAAATTGGAAAAGAAGAAGTAAAACTGTCACTGTTTGCAGATGACATGATACTATATATAGATAATCCTAAAGATGCCACCAGAAAACTACTAGAGCTAATCAATGAACCTGGTAAACTTGCAGGATATAAAATTAATGCACAGAAATCTCTTGCATTCCTATACACTAATGATGAAAATTCTGAAAGAGAAATTAAGGAAACACTCCCATTTACCACTGCAACAAAAAGAATAAAATACCTAGGAATAAACTTACCTAGGGAGACAAAAGACCTGTTTGCAGAAAACAATAAGACACTGATGAAAGAAATTAAAGATGTTACCAACAGATGGAGAGATATACCATGTTCTTGGATTGGAAGAATCAATATTGTGAAAATGACTATACTACCTAAGGCAATCTACAGATTCAATGCAATCAATATCAAATTACTAATGGCATTTTTTAAAGAACTAGAACAAAAAATCTTAAACTTTGTATGGAGACACAAAAGACACCAAATAGCCAAAGCAGTCTTGAGGGAAAAAAAAGCGGAGCTGGAGGAATCAGGCTCCTGGACTTCAGACTATACTGCAAAACTACAGTAATCAAGACAGCAGGGTACTGGCACAGAAACAGAAATACAGATCAGCAGAACAGGGTAGAAAGCCCAGAGATAAATCCACACACCTATGGTCAACTAATCTATGACAAAGGAGGCAAGGATATACAATGGAGAAAAGACAGTCTCTTCAATAAGTGGTGCTGGGAAAACTGGACAGCTACATGTAAAAGAATGAAATTAGAACACTCCCTAACAGCATACACAAAAATAAACTCAAAATGGATTAGAGACCTAAATGTGAGACTATAAAACTCTTAGAGGAAAACAGGAAGAACACTCTTTGACATAAATCACAGCAAGATCTTTTTTGATCCACCTCCTAGAGTAATGGAAATAAAAACAAAAGTAAACAAATGTGACCTAATGAAACTTAAAAGCTTTTGCAAAGCAAAGGAAACCATAAACAAGATGAAAAGACAACTCTCAGAATGGGAGAAAATATTTGCAAACAAATCAACAGACAAAGGATTAATCTCCAAAATATATAAACAACTCATGCAGCTCAATATTAAAAAAACAAACAACCCAATCTAAAAATGGGCAGAAGACCTAAATAGACATTTCTCCAAAGAAGACATACAGATGGCCAGGAAGCACATGAAAAGTTGCTCAACATCACTAATTACTAGAGAAATGCAAATCAAAACTACTATGAGGTATCACCTCACACCAGTGAGAATGGCATCATCAGAAAATGTACAAACAACCAATGCTGGAGAGGGTGGGGAGAAAAGGGAACCCTCTTGCACTGTTGGCGGGAATGTAAATTGATGCATTCACTATGGAGAACAGTATGGAGGTTCCTTAAAAAACTAAAAATAGAATTAGCATATGACCCAACAATTCCACTACTGGGCATATACCCAGAGAAAACCATAATTCAAAAAGACACATGTAGGGCTTCCCTGGTGGCACAGTGGTTGAGAGTCCACCTGCCGATGCAGGGAACACGGGTTCGTGCCCCGGTCTGGGAAGATCCCACATGCCACGGAGCATCTAGGCCCGTGAGCCATGGCCACTGAGCCTGCGCGTCCGGACCCTGTGCTCCACAACAGGAGAGGCCACAACAGTAAGAGGCCCGCATACCGCAAAAAAATAAATAAATAAATAAAGGCACATGCACCCCAGTGTTCATTGCAACACTATTTACAATAGCCAGGTCATGGAAGCAGCCTAAATGTCCATCGACAGACGAATGGATAAAGAAGATGTGGCTCATATATACAATGGAATATTACTCAGCCATAAAAAGGAATGAAATTGGGTCATTTGTAGAGACATGGATGGATCTAGAGACTGTCATACAGAGTGAAGTAAGTCAGAAAGAGAAAAAGAAGTATCGTATATTAACACATATATGTGGAACCTAGAAAAATAGTACAGATGAACCGGTTTGCAGGGCAGAAACAGAGACACAGATGTAGAGAACAAACGTGTGGACACCAGGGAGGAAAACGGAGGGGGGTGGGGGTGGTGGTGTGATGAATTGGGAGATTGGGATTCACATGGATACACTAATATGTATAAAATGGATAACTAATAAGAACCTGCTGTATAAAAAATAAAGTAAAATTCAAAAGAAAAAACAAGTATAGTAGTATATACATTGATATTATGTGAATAATAGTATTCTATGAACTTAAGGTTAACTGATTAATTTTAGAAGGCCTGCCTTGATAGTATGTGGCAAAGTATTCACAGCCAGACAGTTGCCAATGAACTGTCATAATAGAAGCCAAGTATAGGAGCATCGTGAATATGTCTGCTTTAGGAATTTGGATATGGGTGGAAGAGCAGTGCAAATATATCTTAGATCTTCTTTCAGAAAAAGTACAGATACACATGATATGCCGAAGGATTAATGATATGTGAACTAAATGGTGATGATATAAAGGTAATTTATAATTACAAAGCTAAATCAGCCATTGAAAACCATCAGTGAGGCAAGACAATACTGAGGCTGCCCCACTAATATCTAAAAGGCCATCCTACTTTCTTCCTGTACATGGATCTGTGCCCAGAAACTTTGCAACAAGACTCTGAGAAGAGTCCTGAATTCTGGGCCTCAGTACATACTAGAAAGGCAGTAGTTTTAAATTAAGAAGAAATGTTGGTAGCCCTTACTAACTTGCTGGATTGGTTACTGGCAGGTGACTACTAATCACCTGTGAAAGCAGAAGTCTTCAGAATTATGAATTAGTTGCCTCTAAAGATCCAAAAACGACTTGTCCAAGGTCCATAGTTGCTAAGTAGAGTACCAATATTTCAGACAAGGCAGGTATGGACTCAGCCCAGCAGCATCTTTGAAGGACTATATCCTTTAGGTGAAGGAGAGGACCTACTCTAGGCTCCTCCTCTGTGATTCCCCATCACTTCCTGTCCATCAAGCTAATGGCTAAACAGAGTAAACAAGACCAGGAATTAACCAAAGCAACACTTTCAGCATATTTTCTTTTATCGTGTTTCTTTGTTTGGTGAACTCAGAAGAAGTAAAATCCACAAGCCCAGAATGCAAAAGCTATAAGGTTGTTTGATCCTGCCCTAGTATTTTCCAGGTGAGTATCCACAGCAAAAGCAAAAGTGCTGTCTCAACCACAGGCCTCCTGACTCAAGGCTCACCGCTCTCCCTGCGGCCAGTGGCACAGCCTTCGGGACAGCTTAGATTGTTCAGCACACAAGGAGAGATAGCAACTCTGAGCTCCAGCATGGGCCTCCTTGCAATCCCACTCTCTCCATCCACCACTGTTATCCCTTCCCCACCTCATTAAACTCAATTTGCTCCAAAATCCAATGAGTCTTTAAGGGTCTTTCAGAAACTCAGCTACTATCTTCTTTGAATGGAGACATTGGGGTCTTTACATTTCATGTGTCAACTAAAATTACACATATTCTTGGATTTATTTTCTTTCAGCTCTCTTTCTTGAAGGGAATTTCTAAACTGCCATGCATTTTTGTCTTCATCTGGTTTCAGCTCTTCTGTGAAATGGATTCTTAATCTGCAAGTGCTGGTGCTCCCATGGCCAAGGGTCTCTGTCTTGCCCATTTTATAATGAAGGTTATCAGGAGAGGGCTAGATGCGTGTCACTGCCTTCAAATAGAGGGCTTCAGATGGAAGGAGGGTGAATGGGGAGGAGAGAAATGAGAAGCTGGATCACACTGTGTATTTTATGAGTATTTTGTAGAAAGATTATGGTTCAGTGAGTTGAGAATATCACATACATCTATTTTCCTAAATGGTGAATAAATTCAAAGCCTGGGCTTAAACTAACTTCAATTTTAAAGATATAATTTGAAAGCCTTCAATGTACACATGGCTGCATATACTTGCACTGCCCTGGATTGAATACATAAAGCCAGGACTCATTTGTGAGAAGCAGCCCAGGGTGGCGAACAAAATGCTAGCCTCACAGATAGGAAAGCAGAACTCTAAAGCAAGCCTGCCACCAGCTGGCTCTGGGACCCTCAGCAATCACTTGACTCACCTTGGACTCAGGGTCCCCATCTTTAAAATGAGAACATTGAGAAAAGGTAACCACAAAGGACTCTTTCCAGTACTAACATTATAAGAATCTGCAAATGATCCAAATGTCTTTGCC
Source organism: Lipotes vexillifer (assembly GCF_000442215.2). Classification (NCBI taxonomy): domain Eukaryota; kingdom Metazoa; phylum Chordata; class Mammalia; order Artiodactyla; family Lipotidae; genus Lipotes; species Lipotes vexillifer. The sequence goes on from NW_006780574.1 coordinate 2,307,570, forward strand.
CTGAATGAAATTCAATGGGACCAAGACAAAACCAGGGCAGTGCCCATTGCTAATACTCCCAGAATTGCTGAAATGATACCAGAGAGTCTGAGGAGGTAATGTAATTTGTTTCAGGTCAATGCAAGTCAATTTCACCCTACTGAGTAGGTTAGTATAATTGAGAAATGGCCTGGGGAGCACAAGTAGCCAATTCAATACTAAAACCATATAAATGAGAAGGGAAATCACTTTTGCTCAAAGCTTCTATTTCAGAACTCAGAAAATTATTTTAGTAACAATCACCTGACTTTCTATTATGAATCTTGGTGCATTCTTAAGTTGGAGCCTCAGTTGTCCACTTGGTGTAGATGTACAAAGCGTAGCTGGTACAGGAGTGGTGACCGGTCAAACCAGTAAATAAATAGCAGACACTCCGTTAATATCTGCTGATGGGGTGACTAATGCCATCCCTTTAGAATTTTTGCTACAATTATTAAAATTTTGATCAACATCTTTTAGTTTACATTCTTACTGTCTGGCTGTGAGATATCCATAAAGTCCAGTGTTGGTTTTGCTGTTGTTAAAGAATCAGGCAATGGGAAATGTATTCATTTATTCATTCATCCATTCAAAAAAATATTCCTGAACTGTGCCAGTCTATGTATCTGATGAGACAAGTAGAAAAGTCTCTATTTTCCAGCAGGGGACACAGGCATATCATCAAATGCAGCAATGTCATCAGTGCTGTAATAAAGGTATACAAGACGCTGAGAAATCACTAAGGCAGCTGCAATTGATTCTTCTTGGTGTGAGCAGGTGGGCTTCACAGAGGAGGTGACATGGTGTTGGAGGAGGTCAAGTAGTCTACACAGAGGGAATAGCATTTCCAGAGGCAAAGTGGGAGCGACAGTAAGTAAGGCACTTTTAGAGAGTTGTGCTGCATTTAGCATCGCCGGAGAACGGGGACAGTATGGCGGCAACCATGAGAGATTAGCGTAGGCAGGAAGAGCCCTAGTCAGGAAAGGCTTAGGGCTTGTGCTAAAGAATTTGGACTCGGGGCTTCCCTGGTGGCGCAGTCGTTGAGAGTCCGCCTGCCAATGCAGAGGACATGGGTTCGAGCTCCGGCCCCTGCGTGTCCGGAGCCTGTGCTCCGCAACGGGAGAAGCCACAGCAGTGAGAGGCCCACGTACTGCAAAAAAAAAAAAGAATTTGGACGCCATCTACCAGAAGGGAAAGATTATATACCCCAAGATGCAATTTAGAAAGAATGTGGAGGGAAGATACGGAAAACAAAATGCAAGAGAGAAGGCTCAAGGTATTACTTTACTTTATGCCGTGTTTATAAAACCAAAAGAAACTGATGATTCTTCCTGTCACAAAATGCCTGTTGAAGAAACATTCTCTTTCACTCGGTTATGCCTGAATTAAAAAATTATAGATACAGGAGTGGTTGAGGCCCACTGTTTACTATTGATTTTACCCCTGAAGGATCTTTTCTGGGCTCTTCATTGCAAAGGATGGCCTGGGGGATTTCATGACTGCTGCATTGGTCAAAGGCGCAATCTAAGAAGAGGGAGGCAAGGGGACATGACACAGATTGACTCTTAGAACTGAGATTCAGAAATAAAGGGAAAAAGAAGCAACCACTTGAGAAAGGAGAAATCTGTAAGCATCTCTCCCCCCCACACACACTGCACACTCCCCATGCACAGCTGCAGCAATTTCCTCCTGCAGAGCATGCGCAGAAGAAAGGCTATTTTACTTCCTCCCACTGGCCACTGAAGAGTGGAAATAGGCCTTGCAACTAAGAGCTAAATGACATTGGCCATGATCTGTATAATATTTTCAGTCTCCGTTATGGTAGATATATTCTTATGTTTGACTATAAAGTAAACTTTTTCTACATTTGAAGAGTATACTTTGGTCTCTGTTACACAGAGTTCTGAATATAAAAATAGGTCCTCCTTATAATGGCATAAACTTTTTAGTGTAGTAAAAGTTACTGTTTTAACCATTTTCTGGTATATAGTTCATTGGCATTAAGTACATTCACTTGTGCAGTAATCACCACCCTGCATCTCCCAAATTTTTCATCTTCCCAAACTGAAACTCTGTACTGATTAAGCCTTAACTCTCCATTCTCTCTTTCTCCCAGCCCTGGCAACCACCATTCTATTTTCTGTCTCTATGAATTTGACTTCTCCAGGTATCTAGTATAAGTGGAACCATACAATAATTGTCTTTTTTGCCTGGCTTACTTCACTTAGCACAATGTCTTCAAGATGCATCCATGTTGTAACACATTTTACAATTTCATTACTTTTTTTTAAGACTGAAGAACTTTCAGTTATGTGTGTTCCCATTATAGCCACATTTGGGTATCCATTTATTAGTTAATGGGTACTTGGGTTCTTTACACCTTTTGGCTATTGTAAGTAACGATGCTGTGAACATTGGTGTAAGTAACTATTTGAGTCTCTGCTTTCTATTCTTCAATACTTTCTAATTCACTGAAGTGGAATTTCTTAATCACATGGTAATTGCATGTTTAAGTTTTTTGAGGAACCACCATGTTTTCCACAATGGCTGTACCATTTTACATTCCCGCCAGCAATGCACAAAGGCTCAAATTTCTCTACATGCTTGTCAGCACTTGTTGTTTTCTGTGTTTTTTTTTAAATAGCCATCTTGATGGGTATGACATATTATCTCATTGTGGTTTTGATTTGCATTTCCTTAATGATTAGTGATGTTCTGCATCTTTTTGTGTGCTTATTGGACATCTGTATATCTTCTTTAGAGAAATGTGTATCCAAGTACTTTGCCCATTTTTAATCCAATTATTTGGGGTTTTTGGTTGTTATTGAGTTTAGGATATTCTGAATATTAATGCCTATCAGCTGAAAATATTTTCTTCCATGCCTTTTCACTCTGTTGATAGTCTCCTTTGATGCACTAAAGTTTTTAATTTTGATAAAGTTCAATTTCTCTATTTTTTATTTTGTTGCCTGTGCTTTCAACTTATAGCCAAGAAATCATTGCCAAATGTAAAATCATGAAGCTTATCCCTATGTTTTCTTCTATGAGTTTTATACTTTTAGCTCTTACATTTAGATCTTTGATACATTTTGAGTTAACGGCTGCACATAGTGTAAAGTAAGACTATAATTTCATTCTTTTGAATGTAGATATTCAGTTTTCCTAACACCATTTTTTGAAAAGATTTTCTTTTCCTCATTGAATGGTCTTGGCACCCTTGTCAAAAATCTATGATGGCACATACTTTTACATGACTCCTAACTTTAGGAAAATATTAGGGGAGCTACAATAATACTTTTGTTAGTTTACGTCTAACAATATGAAAGTAAATATGTCTTTGATTAGCTAGAGCCCACATCCTCAGGAATACAGAATACTAATTGCTAGGAAGTATAAAAGAGAGAATGAAATGGTGGGAGAAATGTTACTTGTCAAAAGATGTGACGTGCTCCAGTAGAAAGAGGAGTAAAATTCATATCAGAAGAACAATGCTTCCCACCATCCTGCCTCATTCTATTAATTATCAGTTTGTCCTCAGGCAATGACTATTGTCTTGGATCTCATTCTCCTATCTGTAAAATGGGGTTAAGTTTATTATCCCATATGATCAAGTAGAGGTATGACTAGATACAGTCCCCCCAAATTTTACACTACTATTGCTGTTGATTTGTTGGTGATCTATATGAATCCTGCTCTTTCATTATGCTTCTTTTTTCTTGTTTATAAATCCAAGACAATACTACCACCCTCTCAGTAAGGTGTGCAGTGTAAGTGCCTGTTAGACAAATACTAAAACGCCTCTTTCAGATGTAACTTGAAGAAGCCCATCGACTGTCACTCAATTTCAATTGCACTAACATTTGTTGAGAATCTACTTTAAGCCAAACACAGTGTTAACTGACAGAGATTCAAAGTTGAAGAAGACAGAATACCACCTTCAATATAATTTAATCTCTGAGTAAAAAATTTACTAGCTCTTTCATTGTATAAATACTTTCAATATCTTCAAATTTCGTAGAGAAAATCATTATGCATATTTATAGATATATGCAAATATGCAATTATAATCAATTGTAATTGATTTAAAACTTTTAATTCTGTACAGTTGTACCAATTCAGGTCTTTTTAAATCTGTAGCTCTAAAGGATATTCACGTATCAAAACCAGTTGTGTATACTTCTCTTCTGATAAAACTCAAGGTCCATCGATTTCTCTCTCTTTAGATATACTGAATGTATTCTGTGAACTTAAATTACTTTTTTAAGTTTGAGTTAACTACAATGAAAGTTTACTTCCACTTATTCAGATTTTGTTTTCCTTAAAATTGACCATGGAAAGGAATATTTCTTTCCCTGGGTTTACTTTGAAATCAATCAACAGGAATACAAAATGTAATGCTCTGCACAAAGAACAATATGACTACTGCCAGCTGAATTGTAGTTTCCCAAAGATTTTTTTACAAACAATATAGACTTGGTGGTGTTTGTCTCTTGCAACTTGGGAAATCAGTCTTAAGCCTGGGAATTCTCTCTAAATACCCATGGCTAGCAACCATGTTCTAGTAGCCTAAAAAAGGACATAAAAGCACAACATTTTTTATTACTTTTAATATCCTTCACCCATCTAACTTCCTTCTTCAGTCCAGGTTCTATTTTTGAGAAGGGTTCTTTGACCCATAATAATAGTTTTCACTCAAATACCACATATTTAATCTTTCTTCCACTTCCTTGACATTTATATATTTTTGTACCTCTACTTTCAATGAGATACCACCTCACGCATGTCACAATTGCTATTATCAAAAAGAAAACAAATAACAGGTGTTGACAAGTCTGTGAGGAAATGGGAATCTCATACATTGTTGGTAGGAATGTAAATTGGTGCAGCCACTATGGAAAACAGTGGCGGCTGCTCAAAACTTTAAAAATAGAACTACCATACGATCTAGTCATTCCACTTCTGGGTACTTTGCCAAAGAAAACAAAAACATTAATCAAAAAAACAAATGTAACACTATGTTCTTTGAAGCATTATTTATAATAGCCAAGATATGGAAGCAACTTAAGTGTCCATTAATAGGCGAATGGAAAAAGATTATATATATGTGTGTGTGCGTGTGTGTGTGTGTATATATATATATATATATATATATACACTCACACACACATATGTATGTATGTATATACACTTGAATATTAGTCAGCCAAAAAAAAAGAATGAAATCTTGCCATTCCTGATGACATGGATGGACCCAGAAGGTATTATGCTAAGTGAAGTAAGTCAGACAAAAACAAATACCATATGATCTCACTCACATATAGAATCTAAAAAAACAAAACAAGTGAACAAACATAACAAAACAGAAACAGATTCATAGATTCAGAGAACAAACATGTGATTGCCAGAGGGGAGGAGCGTGGAGGATAAGTGAAATAGGAGAGGGAAATTAAGAGGTACAAACTTCCAGTTACAAAATAAATGAGTCACAGGGATGAAATGAACAGCATGGGGAATATAGTCAATAGTAATTATAATAAATTTGACTGGTGACAGATGGTAACTAGACTTCTCCTGATGATCACTTTGTAATGTAAAGAAATACTGAATCAGAGGACTTCCCTGGCAGTCCAGTGGTTGTGAATTCGAGCTTCCACTGCAGGAGGCACGGATTCGATCCCTGGTTGGGGAGCTAAGATCCCGCATGCCCTGCATGCCATGTGGTGTGGCCAAAAAAAAAAAAAAAAAAAAAAAAAAAAAAAAAAAAAAAAAAAAAAAAAAAAAAAAAGAAATAGTGAATCACTATGCTGTGCTCCTGAAACTGACATAGTGTTTTGGGTCAAATATACTTCAGTAAGTAAGTAAATAAATAAATAAATAAGAATTCTGGTGTTATGGACTGAATTGTGCCCCCCAAATTCTTACGTTGAAGCCCTAATGCCCAGAACCTTAGAATGTGACTATATTTGGAAATTAGGACTTTTAAGAGACAATTAAAGTTAATTAGGTCATAATGATGAGGCCCTAATCCAAACAGACTGGTGTCCCTATTAGAAGAGGAAGAGACGCCAGGGACAATCATGCACAAAGAGGCCATGTGAAGACGTAGCAAGGAAGTGGCTACCTGGCCAAGACGAGAATCCTGAGACAACCAAACCTGCCAACACCTGGATCTCGGACTTCCAGTCTTCAGAACTGTGAGAAAGTAAATTCCTATTGCTTAAGCCATCTAGTCTGTGGAATTTTGTTTTGGCAGTCCTAACAGACTCATACATCTGGATATATTGACTCTAATAACTGTTCGCAGTCATTTAGAGGCTAAATGAATTCTGATATTTCCATAGGTCTTCATTTGCCCACTGCTTGGTCACATGTGCTTGCCTACCTGCCTAGGAGGGCCACCGCCATATACGACATGCTAAAGGGAAGGCACACAGACACAGAAGCTTCATCCTGTAAAGGTATCTTCCTCTTCAGATAACTTGTATTTTCTCTTTTCCTTCTGATTTACGTGGCTTTGATTTCTTGTGATCTGAGCACTTACACATTTGCCTCTCTCTTCACGGGTGTAGTTTTACAAGAGCATCATACATTTTTCCCACTGCATCCTTTCAGACAGATTTCAGGCAAAGTCTTAACACTGGGTTCTGGACATCAAGGCAAACACTTGGTAAACTTTCAGATCCCTGATTAAACGTCAAGGGTATTGCTTGCCTCTTTCATTCTTCAGTTATCTCCAAGTAAACATATACATACTTTTGCTTCAATTCTTCTCTGTCTCCCTCATGTCACAATTTGAACTCATATTGGCTCCAATATTTCTGACCCTGCAGAGGAGTGTAAATTTTATCGGAAGTTGAAAGAACAAGATAGACACAGGAGGCCAGAGACAGAGGAGAGTATTAATTTTCTACCAAAGGCAATTCAATTCCCCACCCCACTTAGCTGGTGCTGGCTTAAGGACTGAACTTGGATTTCCAGCAGCCCTGTCAAGGCCATTCATAGAAACTGAAGCATTTGCTAACCAAGAAGTAATGGCTTCATCCCATGTGCCTTTTTCAGTATTGCATTTCAGAGGGTCCATAATTGCCTTGGTGAAATATTGCAAATGATTTCATGCTGCAATTAAAATATTTTCACAACTGGCATCAAGGGAACAGTGGAAATAGATTTCTTAGTATGATCAACTAGATAACCCTGAAACTTAATGATGTGTCCCTGGCTTAGAGCAGGTTAGCATGAAATTTAATTTGCGGTAATCTGCCTCAGATCGGTGGAGGACAAACTAACCTCTAGCTGGAATTTACCCAGCTTCCAGCACACAATAACTCAAGGGTGGCAGCTCCCTAGAATGATGCTTCCCTGTGCAAGGAGGCGGGGCGGGGGGGTATATCTCCCCATAAGAAATCATTCACCAAATCCTATCAATTCTGTCTTTGTTATAACTCTCCCATTCACAACTTCCCTTTCCCACTGCCATCACCCTGCTGGAGGCCCTTGTCACTTTAATTCTGGGTGAGGAAATACCATGCAAATTGGGTTATCCACCTCTCTCCATGGTTCCATCTATACTGCTTATTACCACCAAATGAATCTCCCTAAAGTATGTATTTTATCACGAGATTTCCCACTGAGAAACGTGCAGTGGCATCTTTAACCCAGCATTTGAAAACAGCTACCTATCTAGACTTAGCCTCAATGAGTCATGTTTTTAACTCTTCTACTCTCAAAATAGTTAAAATGGTTCCTTAAAGCCTTTCTAATCCTAGCCTTGGCCAAAAGTAAATTCATCCTGGTGCTGACTATGTAAATCCATTGTGTAAGTGCTCAGATCACAATAAGGCATTTCTTCTACTATCTTCAACTTTAGAAAATACATATATTTTAAGAAATTGGACTTTGTAACCCCAGCAGAATACTAGATGCTTGTTACCTGGAGTGGGTGAAATAGATAATAAAGGTCAAGGATGTTGTGTTGAAGCCAGAGATTTAATTAATGTTATTAAAATAAAATTTGAAACACTCTGGTGGGAAACACCAGGGGCCAGCCTTTGCCTTCCACATAGGAAACTGAACAATGGTCTTTGGGAAATCTGACCAGCCCAGGAGAAAAAACTATAAAGATTCTGATCTGAAAATTCTCCAGTGAAAGATGCTGGTTAAATCAATCTACAGTAAGACCACGGTCAAAATGTTCCACGCATGGACACAAAACTTTGAGCTTTTTATGATCCTCTCTTAAGTGTGATCAGACAGTGGCCTAGAATTCCGAGGGAATGCAAATATTAAAGACAGAGCCTAAATAAAGAGGGGAAAACTTGGAGAAAATACTTAGTATGAAAACAGAAGAAAGATTCACATAAAACAATTCTTACTATTGTCCTCAGAGATAAGAAGATACTGCAATCATAAGAGAAGAGAGTACCATAAAAACAAATATTCAGAGAATAGAATGGAGATTTCAGAAATTTAAAAATAAAATGATGAAATTAATAACTCAGGAGAATATTTGGGAGATTAATTTGAGGAACTGTCCCAAAGAGTTCAAAAGAAGGAAGGGGGAGGGAGGGAGGGAGGGAAAG
>NW_006780574.1:2316182-2336359 GCF_000442215.2 Lipotes vexillifer
GGAGGGAAAGAGGGAGGAAGGAAGGAAGGAAGGGAAGAAGGGGAGTAGGAAAAAAATAAAGAAAATAAGTGACCTTGTGACCTCATATCTGAATCAAAGGAATTCCAGAAACAACAAAGAATGAAAACAGAATGAATAAATTTTACCCAAAAAATAACTAAGTCAATTTCTGGGAACTGAAGGACATGTGCTTACAGAGAGAAAAAGCCCACCATAAGATGCTCCCATATGATGCACGCAGCCCTGGAAAACAAAAATAGACACACACACACCACAGCACATCATTATAAAATTTCAGAACCTGGAAGCAAAGAAAAGATCTTCAAAGTGTACAGAGAGAAACATACATATTTTATACAAAGATTTGAGCCACGTTAGAAACTAGAAGACAACAGAGGAGCAATGTCTTCAAAATTCTGAGAGAAAATAATTTCTAACTTAGAATTCTACCTTTAGCAAAACTATTGGTTAAGTGTGAGGGTGATTTTAAGAAAATGGTTTTGGGTGTGCAAAGTCTCAAAATTTACCTACTGGGCATATTTTTCAGGACACTACTGCAGGAGAAATCCAAGAAACAGAAACACATGGAATTCAAGCAACAGAGAATCCAATAAGGGGAGAGGAGACTCCAGGATGACGTGAAGGGAATCCCAGGATAGAGCACTAGAAAAGGTCAGAATAGATTGCAGAGAACGTTCAGGAAGCAAATCTTTAGAAAACGAAAATGACAATACTAATTGTGATTCTGAAAATGACAATACTGATTGTATTCTGGGTTGCTCTTAAACCTGGGAAAGAATTTGGGAGTAAATTACTCTTCATAAATAAAGAACTAAACAAATAAAAAAGAACACAAGAAAACTAGTACTCTGGAGATATAAAGTTGATCAAGACAAGAAAAATCATAATAGTCAATCACAGAGCTCAGTTAGTAATCATATTTACATTGTAAGAATAATGTAAATTTTGCACATTAGTGTAATTATAATTACAATGAAATTTATTGGAGATAATGGAAGCGTGTGTGTGTGTGGGGGGGGTTATGCCAGACCTGTGAGAAAATGTGTTAAATCCTTTTTAGTGGTGGGAAGTCAATAAGTAATACCTACAAAAGAATAATTAAGAAGCTGATTATTTAGAGAAACATTCTTTACAGATATAGAAAAACAATTTATAACTGTTTAAAGAGTGGAAAGTATAGAAGATGTTTTGGGAGTTTGCCATCAAAAAATGTCCTGTAGAATAAACCATGTCCATGTATAACTTGGATTAAAAATTAAAACTAAGTTTACTTCATTTAGTATGATAATCTCTCGGTCCATTCATGTTGCTGCAAATGGCATTATTTCATTCTTTTTTATGGCTGAATAATATTCCATTGTCTATATGTACCACAAGTCACGTATATGTGGAATCTTAAAAAAAAAGATACAAATGAACTTATTTACAAAACAGAAGCAGACTCACAGACTTATGAAACAATCTTATGGTTACCAAAGGGGAAAGGTGGGGAGGGATAAATTAGGAGTTTGGGATTAACAGATGCACACTACTATATATAAAATAGATAATCAACAAGGACCTACTGTATAGCACAGGGAACTCTACTCAGTATTCTGTAATAACCTGTATGGGACAAGAATCTGAAAAAGAATGGCTACATGTATATGTATAACTGAATCACTTTGCTGTACACCTGAAACTAACACAACATTGTAAATCAACTATGCTCTAATATAAAATAAAAATTAAAGAAAAGTAAGTTTAAAAACTCCATTAACCATACAGATATGAACAACACACACACATACACACACAGAAGAAAGCAGAATTTCTGAAGGCAAACTGGATTAAATTTGCAGTGTTAGAGCAGCTTGCCCTTACCGCATTACATCAAGGCAACAACAGTTTGAAGTTGGAAAACTGCCACAGACCTACCTGCCCTGACTCCAGGACAGAAACTGCTGCTAGCTCCGGCCCCTGGGATGCCTTCCAACATGGGCGGAGTATCTCAGTCTCAAACATGTGAATGATTTTTTAGTTTGTGAATGATGTTTTTTCTAAATTAGAACAGATGGAAGTTAATTCCTATAACACAAATTTTCTCAGAATCTTTTATTCTATTATATTTTCTTGGGTGCAGAAAAGTGTGTGTAATTACAGTCGTAATAGAAAATTGGCTTACACTGAACCTTATCTAATTAAGGTTGCTACCTATGATATGACTAGTATAAAAAATCATCCATCCTGTGTGTGATTTATCAATTTTTTAATGTAAGTCCCTTGGATGTAATTAGATGCATCATGTGTAATTATAAACTTTACTTGTTGCAAATAACAGAAACTCTACTGAAACTAAGTTAAAGGAGGAAAAAAGATGTAGTAACACATGAAGTTTGGAAGTCAAAGGGTGATACCTTCAGGTATAGCTGGATCCAGGTGTACAAACTGTGTCATCATGACTCTTTATATCTATCAATGCCAATACCAGTGTTGGTCATTTTCTTTTCAAAAAGAGACATGCTTCTTCCATGCAGCTAACATTGATGGCAGTCAGATAATTCAGGCTTTCCTGTTTTTAATTTGATTGCAACTCTAGTAGGGAAAAAAAAGAGCTTTTTTTCTTCCTGTGCTCATGTATGAATTTTAGGAAAGGACTGATTGATATGCATGGGTTACTGATTGATATGCATGGGTCATATGCCTACCACTTAGTCCAACCACTCTTTCCTGGGAGACAAGATTCAGTGGTTCACCAAGCCTAGATTATATGTCCATTCCTACGATATACTGTGATTGACAGTCCCACCAAAATCACATGGAATGGGAATAGAGTATTTCTTTAAAGGAATGGACTTTAATGGACCCCCAGTCCTGTCACTCACTCCTCCACTGGTATATGCCTATCATCACATCATTAGAACTAAGCCTTTTTTTAAGGTTTTGATCTGTTTTAAAATATAAATGTCACCGAGACAGGAACCAGTTTAAGATATTAGTCATATAAACCCTCTCTTCCAATCAAAGTGCTAAGAGTAAGTTTGATGGGTTGAAGGAGGGGCAATGGGTCTTTTTTATGTTCAAATTCCAGAGCAGAGGAGACACTATGTGAAATTACTAGGAGTGAAAACTTTAAATACTTTACTATATTGCTTTCATTTCTGTTCTGCTTAGCTATGAATGCAAAAAAAAAAAAGTCCCAGATCCTAATGGCTTAAAATGACAATAATTTTGCTCTTCTTGCATGGTTATGAGAGTTGACGGGTGTCAGTGGAATGATTCTCACTTAACAGCAGTCATCCAAGGACATTCAGATGGTAGCTGTAGCTGGAATCACTTGAAGCTTCTCCACTCACAATCTAGTGCCTGGCCTAGAAGAGTTGGTATCAGGCCAGCATCTCTCTCTCTCTGTGTAACCCCTCCTGCCTATCACGTACAGGCTTCTCTGTGGTGTGGCAGGGTACATGACTGCCAGCTCCCACCGGATCATGCATTCCAAGAGAGCCAGGAAGACCTACCACTCTTCTTAGAGGCAAGGCCCCAAACTGGTTTGGCATCACTTCTGTTATATTATATTGGTCAAAGCACTCACAGGCCAGTTATTTAAGATGATTAAGGAAGAGATTCTCCTCCTTGATGGGAGAATGGTAAACATATACAGGGATGGAAGCAATTGATGGGAGCCATTTTGCAGACAAGCTACTATCACCACAACATGCTGGGAGATTTTCTGGAAACAGCAAGAAGAAACTAACTTTGTACCCACCCTAAAGATACAAAGACCACTGAGGGTTCACTTTTTGCCCATGCTTCCACATTTCCTTTCACTTTCTCTCTACTTCAGAGATAAATGTAAGTTTTCAAAACCAAAAGCCTGAGTTGCATAATGCTGTAAAAACCTGCATTTATTGCAACTTTTTTAATAATGTAACTTTTGATGAGATTTTTTTTTGTTTGCTTATTGATTTTTCACCTACCAAATTAGCAAAAATTAAAAGGCATATTCAGAATTTAAAGTGTGATATGAAGGCTATATTTTCATATTTTATAGTTGGGAATATATCAGCAATACAGCAGTATAACAATGAGTATAAAGAATATAAGTGAAAGTGACAGTATTCTTTGTCACAATAACTCCCATTTTGGGATATCTATCCCTAGCTAGTTTCTTGGTATGTGTGGAGAAGAAAAAAAATCTTTATAAAAAAGTATATTGTTGCCTAACTATTTATAATGGCAACATTTTGGAATAACTTAAGTGCCCCAAAGTGGAAATATGGATAATAACCTTGGTACACCAATCTAATGGATTTTATGTAATCATATAAAAATATATTTATAAATGATTTATAATATGGAAATATTTTTGCTTCAATGACAAATTAAAAAGACACAAACTCATAGAGAAAGCATAATCACAGATATGCAATACATATGAAAAGCTATGCCAGGGGAAAAGGGGCCAGGAAAAAAATCACGAAAAGATCAACAATGTTTAGATCGCTAGATGATCAAACTATGAGTAAGTCATTATCTTTTTCTGACTTGTCTTTATTTCCAAATTTCCATAATTACAATGGCATTCATGTTCTTTAAAGAATGAGTGTGGCATTTCTCACCTTCCCTCTTTGCTTATTATATAATCAAGCAGCCCTTAAGAAGACATCATTTTGGCAAATGGAAGGAGGTCATTTTCTCTAATCACTTCACCAGGGAGAAAAAAAAAAAATGAAGATGTCGGGGCACTTAACCCTACGGAAGTAGAGTCTCTCCCTCTATATTGGGTCTAAACTAAAAAGTGGCCTTTTAATACTGAAGTATGATGTCATTCTTCATACTTCAGAAACTCCAGGCATTTGTTAAAAGTTCAAAGGCCCTGAGGAGTAGGAGATAGATGGGCTTTAAATCATCGAAACACTATTTCATAGGCTGATAGCAAATCATAAATGATTCTGGAGCCTGAAATTTTTGCTCCTTTATAGACCCTGGCTGTAATTTGAGCAGAACTTCATGAGTTTCTCCTGAAAGTTCAGACTCTAAAATGTTTATGAACATGTTTCAATTCAACTCAAGGAGCATTTATTAGATAGCATGAAAACATTCTGTAAACCTGACATACTAGAGAGAGGCGAGGAATATATTATAAACCCATACTGTGAGTGCAGCTCTGCCCAAGCAACCCAGGCAGGTGGGGGTCATCCAGAGAGGCAGGAGTGTCCTGACCACATAGTGTCCCCATAATCCAGTGCCACCGTGAGAGGACAGTGGGGTGTTTTCCCCACTCTGAGAAAGGGGAGTAAAAATAGTGTAAGCTTAACACATAGTACCTTTAGTTGTAAAAAAGCAATGCATTTGGCTATATACCAAAAGGTGATATTTGCTGCTTAATGAAGTCCCATGTTTGACAACAAAGATTAAAGCTTTACTTGTTTTCTTAGGCATCTTAAAATGAAGTTAGGCTTTTTGCAACTTGCCATCTCATTTTTCTAAGGAAAACTTATGGGCTAAATTATAACACAGAGCCTCTTGGCAGGAGATATTCCAGGTCGTAGAGTAGACATTTAATTGTTATACCTATCAGTGCTGGAGCATGTGTTGGGGGTGAGTATGGCCCTGGTGGCCTTTGTCCATAGGGACTGAGTCTCATTCATTCTCACAGAGCACAGCTGATGCTATATATATATTACACTCATGACCCTATATAATTTGTGCAGCCCAGTATGAAACAAAAATGTGGTCCCCTTGTTTTTAAAAGTATTAGGAATTTCAAGATGGCGAGAAGGGCATTAAACCATTAAGCCCTGGGGCCCTTCTGAGCATGAGCCTTTCTCAAGGTGAGACCCTTTTGAGTCAGGATCCCCTATGACTGTCCAGGTCACATGCCCATGAAGTTGGCCGTGATGATACCTATCCTTCCAGACTTGCATCCCATATTCCTTCTCTGAATCATCTAATAAGACTCTCAATCTATAACCACACCCTAGGCTGGTCCTGAGCACATTTATAACTATTGGCTTCTGTTTCCATCTCTCTTCTCCTTCTTGCCCTCCTTCCCCTGACTCCCAGAAGCTGGCTATTCTCTGCTATTACATGATTGCTCAGAATCTTCCTTCATGACATCCCAGACTCTCCATGACAGGCCAGACTCTCCAGAGAAGATCCCTATTTAGGGAGTACAACCTTTTATCTTTAAAAAGTGGCTAGATTGAACTCCATGTTTTTACATCAGAGAAAAAAAAAATTGACAATGCCAATGGAAGATGTCTCCCAGAATATATGCATTTAACCAAGATTACAGAATGTGCAAAACTTAATGTGAGAAGACTAAGAAGGCAGAATTGTCAGTTCTCCCAAAGGTCAACTGGGAGGATTCTTAGGAATAAAGGGTTTGATTACACCAAATAGCGCCCCCTGTCTACAGCCGTGAATAATCACATCTAACCATGCCACTGGGTTTTTTTTTTTTATCTTAAATGGTCTTCTACAAGCACAAATAAGGAGCTCAACAGAGAGACACTTTAACTGTCAGCATGTAACAAAATGATGATCCACCTTGTTGTAAAGTGACTTAATTCCAAGAGAAAATTGTGTAAATGGTTAACAAATATCCACTGAGCACCTAATTTTAACTACTCATTACAGGATTATATCCAGCCCAAATATTATGTAGACATGGTTGTTTTTTTGTTTTGTTTTGTTTTTTTGCGGTACGCGGGCTTCTCACTGTTGTGGTCTCTCCCGTTGCGGAGCACAGGCTCCGGACGCGCAGGCTCAGCGGCCATGGCTCACGGGCCCAGCCGCTCTGCGGCATGTGGGATCTTCCCAGACCGGGGCACAAACCCGTGTCCCCTGCATCGGCAGGCGGACTCTCAACCACTGCGCCACCAGGGAAGCCCTGTAGACATGGTTTGCCATACCAGTTATCTCAGGTTAGGTTCCTTGAGAAGCAGACTCTGAGATGGGGTTTAACAGGCAAGTCATTCACTAGGGAAAGCCCTTGAGATCGCACTTGAAGAATTAAGGGAAAGGAAGCAGGATTGTACACGGGGAGAAATAAAACTGCAATACAGGTCAAATGATAACTTTAGCCAATCCCATTAGGGTCTCCGGAACTAGAAACCACACTCAGAGTGACCCCAAGTAGGAGCAAAAAACCCTAGCAACCCTCAGTCATTGAGTATGGGCAATCACAGAAAAGCATGGCTCTTTTCAACTGAGACAATCTCTGAAGAGGCTCACATATGCATCCACCACACCAGTTGTTAAAATACTGAAATACTCTTACTGTGTCTGGTATAATCAGCCTTGGCCCTGCAGTCCAGGCCACCCCAGCATCTTCAAACCACCAAAAATGATCTAACCTTATGACTAGCATCTGTTCTGATTGACCAAGTGCCCATGCTATGCTTCTCGTTAAACATTTTGAATATCACTTCTGGACCAATAAGAATATCAGCTAAGGGAATTCCCTGGCAGTCCAGTGGTTAGGACTCGGTGCTTTCACTGCCAGGGCCCAGGTTGGATCCCTGGTCAGGGAACTGAAATCCTGCAAGCCACGTGGTACGGCAGAAAAAAAATAAAGAATGTCAGCCAAGATGGAAGGGTAGGACCATGATAAGGAAAAATACGGTCTGTATGTAGGGCCAGCTGACATAGTCTTAAGCAAACTTAAATTTGATCTGATTGCCTATAGGGAGCTGAAAAGAATCCTATGTAAAAATACTGTTAATTAAAGGTAAAGTTTCTTTGAAACTGGTATTCTGGATAAATTACAAAAGAGAATCTTAGAGACAAATGAGAAATATAAAATAAGGAGGGAACTGAGTAGCTGTGGAAATAAAGAAGGCTTAAATCCAAAACGTGTTAAGTTCACATTATGGGGAATCAAAGTTTGCCAGTTCAATTTTAGAGATGGACTTCAATTTTAATTATCTTTTTTCAGTTACAATTCACTGATTACATGAAGTGCCCTGCCTTTCTGTCTTCATTAGAAAGGGTGCTTAATTTAATTTGGGTCTGCTGACCAAAAGACTCCTGATGGGTATCTAAACTCACAATGCACAGTGACAACCAGGTTTTGGGAATTTCCTCTAGAGTACCACAGTCTGAATTCATTAAAGAGCATTCAAAATATGTCATTGAACAAGAATTTCTGAACCACAACAAATTTCAGAATTTACATAAAATAGCTCAGAAGGTTGGCAAGCTCAAATTTACATTTCATAATTAACTCTAGAGCAGAGGTTGGAAAGCAGATATCACCATGAGGCCTTATTCCTGTGAAATAACTATTTAGAAAGTTCAGACCTGAGATGAGCCCAGAACAAAAATCCTTAAACACTTTGCTGTCTCACTGGCTGACCTCCAATTGCACTCTCCATTCATTCTCATACCCAAAATAATGGAGAAACATGGAGCCCAGGACACCTTAAAGCATTATTTTCAAATGATGCTTCAGTGAGCATCAGGAAGTATGTGAGATGCTCAGGGTAGTTACAGAGGAGCAGGACATGCCAAAGGGAGAGGGCTCCAAGCCCCTAGCCCCTACTTCAAGTAGACCTGCTCTCCCTATATTTATTTTTTTATACAGAAACCTTTTGCAAAATATTTACCTAAAATAAAATAGATTCCATGGTTTAAAAACAGTTTGCAGACTACTACCATAAAATGGCCCAAATTATAACGAGAAAAAAATTACAACTGTGTCATTTTAAGACAGCTAAATATTAGTTGGATGAATTGAAAGCTCATAAATTAATAATTTATGGTAATTGAGAACTAAATCTTGATCATATTGACCTTTTCACTATGTGTGAGAAAAACAAAATAGGTCACCAAGGAAAAAAACAGAGTAGTCAAGAAGGAAGGTTTAAGAGAGTGACCAATTTCAAGCTACATTTGCATACAGTTTAATACTTACAAGTAATTCTGATTAAAGCAAGTGAGGAGAGCCCTTATTTATTGTTAATAAAAAGTCATATTTGTATAGTTGGTTTATATAAAATTAAATGACATTTCAATATGTGTAATACAGGATTTTTTTTTAAAACTACTGAGAATAACCTTCTATCAGTTTAATCTGAATTAGTTATACCTAAGCATGGGCTAAATTACATATTAGAAGAAATATATAGCCAACTATATTGTAATCATACAGGTAAAATCAGAACTACCAGATATTAGTGGCCATAGTGTATCAAGAAGCCCTAAATGGAAAGATGGAAAAAATAATATTGTATCATAATAAGGTTTGTTTTATTTGGAAAATATCTGTTGAGTATGACCAAGAATAAAATTAAACCCCACAACAAAGTTAAGGTACAGGAATTTAAAATTTCAAACTGCTTGAGAATTGAGATGGTTACCCTTTCCTTCAAAGTATTTTTCTTTAACATTAAATTAAGAAAGCATTGTCTGCAAAGAACATTTTACGTGGAAAAAATAATGGTTAAATTTATTCCTATAGAATGATTTCAATTCCTTAAATACAAAAATTATGAAATTTGAACCTAAATCTGATTATGCCTTAAGTTCTAACAACCAGCTTGCACGATAAGCCAGAAAGAAACGTGTGCATGGAGATGCAGGGAGCAAAACGCAGAATATGGGAAATGCTGTTGAACTTGGATTTTTCAGCAAATAAACTGTATGGGAAAAAAAGGAGGCAGGAACCCTATAGATTTAAAGAGATTTAAGAAATAACAATGAATTACAATGTACATTTCTTATTGGATCCTCATTCAAAACACCTGGACAAAATTTAGACAATGGAAAAATCTAAAATCAGATTGTACAAAGATCCTCAAATTTTAGAGGTGCATACTAAAATATTTATGAAAATGGTAAGATTTCACAATCTTGCTTCAAAATAATTTTGGGAAAAGAATGGGTATTGTTATACATGAAACAAGATTGGCCCTGAGTTAACAACTGTTGATACTGAGTAATGAGCACATGGGGGTTTATTATGCTCTCTTTTTACTCTTCTGTTTATTTGAAATTTCCCATAACAAAAACTTAAAAATAAAATGAAGTAGAAAGGTAAATATTGTTTGCCTGTGTAACACTACAATGATTGAAATTTGTATGTAGCAGAAAGTTTTTCATGTCTCATAAACAGTGAAACCAGTCTTATGGTCTTTATTTCCACTGGTCAGCTGTGCATCAGCTTCAAATCCTGTGACATGTAAAAGTAAGCGGGACATGGGAAATTGCCATCAGATGTGGATCCTCCCATCATTGAAGCAAGTAGCTGAAGGTATGTTACAGATAAACACACAATGTTTCCTGAGATTCTCTGAGCTGGCCTGCCAAGGGGCCCTATTATCTACATTAGTATTCCCAAGCTCATTCCATGATTTGGCTCACTTTTTTCTCTTGTCCAAGCTCTGTTACTCCCCAGTTTTTCAAATTCCCTGTGGACAGGTGTCTAGCCCAATAAATGTTTAAATGTGGTTGGGAAGATAAGCCCAAATGACACCACAAAGCTGTAATACCAGGTGTGACAGAACATGCTTCCCCAATATCCATTTTTATCTCTCTTCCTTCCCAATAGCATTTCAATATGCATAATTTAAAATCCTCACCTTTCCAGACTCTCTTACAAGAAGGTTGGCTATATGACATAGCCCTGGCCAGTGAAAATTAAGTGAAAGTTTTTGAAAGGGGATTCTGGGAATACTCTTTGAAAAAAACAACAAACTCATTTCATTCTTCCCTTTCCAGTTTTCCTGCATAATTGCAGCATGGTAATGATATCTAGTGTTGCAACTGCCATATTGCAACCACGGGAACAAAAGCCATATGCTAAAGATGACAGAGCAGGAACTTAGAAAAGGAGCCTTTTTCATCAATCAGCTGATGTGAAGTGCCATGAACTGCCTACTCCCCAGTCCTTATGATATGAAAAAACTGGATCCCTATTTTCTTAAGCTATTGCCATGAGATTTCTGCTGTATGAAGCTAAAAGCAGTCTCTAACTGATATATTAGGTTATTAAATGTCCAAACTGTGAAAAATATGACCCTTATTAATAAATTCCCAGGGAAAAACTCAAGGTCCAAAAATTAAATCTACATTGTTTTGTAAGTATAAACCAAAGACAGTAAAGTAAAAGTGAGCCACATGAGCCACAACTACTGAAGCCCACGCACCTAGAGCCCATGCTCCACGACAAGAGAATCCTCAAAATTTCTCAGTTTGCATGATCTTGGTAGAAAATCTGCAACCAAATGTCTGGGCATTACAGATGTCTCTTCTACCATCAATATTCTATGTACCTGTGACTCAGTTTAACAATCATTTATTGAAAACATACTACATTCCCACCTTTCATTTGTGCTGGAAGAAAGAAGAGATGTGTAATGTAAGCTACTAATATGAGAAACATACTTTCATTGGAGAGAGAAACACACAAATATCCTGGTTTAAAATAAAAAATGTATTGTAGCATTCTATTACCCACACTCTAAGTACTACAAAAAGCCAGAATAAAGCAGGCCATATTCTGCCTTTGTGTAAATTAGAAAAATGTGCCTCTTACAGGGAACATCTTACTGCTATCTCATATATATTACATAAATACACAAGTATCATATACAAAATATGTGATGTAATGAGCACCCCTAGAGATGTGCAGTGTACAACCTGCACAGGAATCCGCCCAATCTGGAATAAGAAGAAATCATCTCGGACTCAAGAAGTCAGAGATGTCACGTACGGGAACGGTTCTGAATTAAGCCCTCAATATATTTGTTAGGAAAAATAGAAGATAAGTCAAATTTTGTGTTTTATGGATTTTAGAGTACGTCTTCATCATTTCAAGAAAGAATGTCTACCCACAGAAAACTATAAAGGATACCTCTGATCCAGATCCCTCCAGCCTGCAAAGTCTGCAAAGGTAAAGAACTTTTTAATCGTGCTATTAGAAATCCACAGATGCCAGACTTCCCTGGTGGCGCAGTGGTTAAGAATCTGCCTGCCAATGCAGGGGACATGGATTCGAGCCCTGGTCCAGGAAGATCCCACATCCCACGGAGCAACTAAGCCCATGCACCACAACTACTGAGCCTGCGCTCTAGGGCCCACGAGCCACAACTACTGAAGCCCGCGCCTAGAGCCCATGCTCCACGACAAGAGAAGCCACTGCAATGAGAAGCCCTCGCACCGCAATGAAGAGTAGCCCCCACTCACCGCAACTAAAGAAAGCCCGTGTGCAGCAACAGAGACCCAACACAGCCAAAAAAAATACATAAATAAATAAATTTATTTTTAAAAAAGAAAGAAATCGACAGATGCCTAATCTCCCATGCCATAAGAAAATTCACTCACAGAGTGACAGTAAACAAAATTTCAGAAGAGATTTTTATGGTGTCAAGAATCACACACTTACAGGGAAATGAACACATGCAAGGGAAGCAGAGTAGTGATTATGCAGCCAGTGATACTCCATGTGCAGCTGTGAATGTCAGCACTGCCACAGTGAGTCTGCAGCACTCCTGGCTGAAACACCCAAGTCAGGGGTTTTATTTGAGAATAAAAAAAAAAGAATATAACTTTTAACCCCCTCCCAAACAAGACTATAACAAAGCAGCGGGACTTGATTTAATGACAATTTCCAAGTAAAATGCTCATTTGAGGGCTCTGGAAAATACCCTTCTGGATATCTCTATGGTTCCTTTCAGATTAAAAATGGGAATGATCTCATCCTTGGGTGGGATCAGGTGGAAATTCATTTCTAGGTAGGTGAAGTCAAGTGTACTCAGCTTGATAGGGCATCCAATCACCTGAGAATTTTTCAAAGCAAAAGAATTCTCAGCTCAGCTCACTCCTTTCATCTCTAAATGGAACTAAGAATCTGTAATTTTTAATAAATTCCCCACATGACTCAGGTGTTAGTGCTGCACTAGACTGACAGAGTAACCTTCCAGAAAACTAAACCACATAATTATCCTGGTTCATGTTTATTTTTCTACAGGGCAGTGTTTCCCCACCTTTCTTGGGTCATGTCACTCATTGAAAATAGTCATATTTATAAAGCACACTGGGTTAATGGATGGATGAGACATTCATAGCCAAAGGCAAAAGATCTGAGGGGTCTTGACATTGTAGTCTCTGACCAGCCCCCCAAAGGCTGAGGAAATAAGGACCCTGGCTTACCTATAACTCATTCAAGGAAGAGGAGGAAATCTCATGACAGGTATTTGTAACTCAGAAAAAGAAAGGAGCCAAGACATTGGGGTCGAATTAGTTTTCCTTTTTTCCTCAATCCCAGAAGGCTTTAGTCCTTCTTAAGCAATAAGAAAAAATTTTATACCTAATATTGCTCTGCCTACACTATGTTTAGAAAAGATCTAAGTTCCGTTCCCTCTGGCTTGGCTTTTAGTATAGAAACCCCAGCTCCCAATGAAACTTGGCTACTGAAAATCAGAAGCATGAATTTTAGACTAGTATCTAGCTATGGACTTTAAAACTTTAAAAACTCTGCTTTGAAACTCAAAGACTACAGAGACTGCTTTGTTCTGGGTGGAATCCGCCTTCCACTTCCCTGGACAGTACATTTCAGCTTCAAGGCAAATGCCTTAACATAGAATACAGTGGGGAAATTTATTACATATTGTATTATTTATTCATGTACTAGGTGAAGAGGTGATATTTCAGTAAGATAGAAAGACACAAACACAATGAACCTTGATACAAACCAGACAATTACATATACTTGAGGAGACGAATATGCAAAACGTTCTGGGAGGTCTTTAATTAAAGTGATTCTCCTAAGAAAAAAGTCAAGAAATATTTGGGGGCTGTTAACCTGATACTTACTTGAAAATATTTCTTATAAGAACATTATTTTTTATTTCAGTAACTGGTTCTATACACACAAGACACAATAATGCTTTGTTAATTTAACCATTGTTAGTGAACAAGAGGGATATGAATTTTCCAGATAACTGTGGTCCACCTCCTAAAGCCCTAATTCTAATTTTCTGCTTTATTATTTAACTTTAAATTTTCTTCTACCAAATATAAAATCAAGACATGCTCACTGTGAGGGAAAAAATAAATCATATAACAAAGTATAAAATAAGAAAAAATAGATAAAATCTCATTACCTAAGTACATTACTAACACTTTAGATACATCATCCGGACATTTTTACACACATGGATATTAATGCACAGAGTAATACAATTTCTAAAAGTATTATTTAATATTGATGGTATTTGGTAGCCTGCTTGATATATTAAACATTATATAATGGACACTGAAAGAGAAAGATTTTGAAAGTTTTCCCTAACTTATTTAAAGAAGAATATTGATTGTAGATTAGTTTTTAGTTTTCCCTATTATAAATGACCTGGCTATGAGCATCTGTGCACATAGGTTTTTGCACATGCCTTCAGGTATTCCCATAGGATTCAGATTCCTAGAAGCAGGATGCCTGGAGCAAAGTGTGTGTATAATTAACAATTTGATATATATCACCTAAGTGACTCCTAGATGGCTTCTGTCACCACATGAATGAGAATGAGAATGAGAATGACCATATCCCAACACTGCCACCAACCCAACCTTTTATATTCTGCCAATCTATAAAATGTTTTGATTGAACTTGAATATTACTTTTATGTTTATCAAGTACCTCTATTTCTTCTTTAAAAAAATTCCTGTTGATTTGCATATCTTTTTCTCATTAATTAGAAAAAGCTTTTATAGATTACTGATATAGCCGCTTGTCTGTTGTACATGTGGCAAACTTTTATTTTTCCTCTGTTAATTTGTCTCTGACTTTTTAATTTATTATACAGTAATACCTATAAAAGATTCTCCCTGTTCTAATATTTGTGTCATGCTTAGAAAATTCTCCCAAACCCCAAGGTTATAAAAAATTTTATAAAACATGTAATAATAAATAAGAATAATAAACACAAACAACTTTTAAAAAATTTTAAGCCATTTTGATTTATTTATGTAAAAGTGCAAGAAAGAGAAACAATATTTTCTCTCTGAAAACAACAAATGGTTTGTCAATTGTACCAACTTCATCTAATAAAGAAACTCAATCTTTCTCCACTGATTTGAAAGACCTCTTTTGTCACATACTAACTTCCATATATTCCTGCAGCACTGTTCCATATATACACACACACACACATATATAAACATATATACATACGTGTATATGTATACATATTTAATTTATATTTATATGTACATATATATACATTTATAAATAGCCTTCTTTTCCTGATTTAAAATTGGAATTTTGATTTAGATTACATAATGATATAGATTCATTTATAGAAAATTTATATTCACATTATTTATTCTTTCTACCCCAAAACATAAAATAGATGATGCTCAGTGTTCTCATCTGTAGTATCATAAGCTGAGTTGTTCAACATCTACATATGATAATTCTAACCTTGCATTATGTATTTTCTAACACCTGCTGTTTCTGTTGGTTCTCTTTTTCCCAGCTTTATTAAAAGAAGATTGACCGATAACGTGTAAATTTAACATGTACAATGCGATGACTAGATACATGTATATATTGAGAAATGTTTATCACAATAAAGTTAGTTAACCAATCCTTCCCTTCACATAATTACCATTTTGTTCTTGCTGTTATGGGGAGAACATTGAGCTCTACTTGCAGAGCAACTTTCAAGCATACAATACAATATTGTTAACTAGAGTCACCGTGGTGGACATTAGATCCCTGGAACTTATTGATCTTTTAACTGAAAGTTTGTACCCTTTGACCAACATCTCTCCATTTCTCCCACCTCCCAATCCCTAGCAAACTCCTATTTCTATGAGTTCGATGTTTTTAGATGCCATGTATAAGTGAGATCATATAGTATTTTGTCTTCCTCTGTCTGACTTATTTCACTTAGCATAACGCCCTCAGGGTCCATCAGTGTGGTCCCAAATAGCAGATTTCCTTCTTCTTATACCTGAATAATATTCCATTGTGTAAATATACACTACATTTTTAAAAATTAATTTATTTATTTATTTTTGGCTGTGTTGGGTCTTCGTTTCTGTGCGAGGGCTTTCTCTAGTTGCGGCGAGCGGGGGCCACTCTTCATCGCGGCGCGCGGGTCTCTCACTGT
This sequence comes from Lipotes vexillifer, assembly GCF_000442215.2. Taxonomy (NCBI): domain Eukaryota; kingdom Metazoa; phylum Chordata; class Mammalia; order Artiodactyla; family Lipotidae; genus Lipotes; species Lipotes vexillifer. Next base: position 2,332,301 of record NW_006780574.1, read on the forward strand.
GACGGCCTCTCTTGTTGCGGAGCACAGGCTCCAGACGCACAGGCTCAGTAGTTGTGGCTCACGGGCCTAGTTGCCCCGTGGCATGTGGGATCTTCCCAGACCAGGGCTCAAACCCGTGTCCCCTGAATTGGCAGGCAGATTCTCAACCACTGCACCACCAGGGAAGCCCTACACCACATTTTTTTAATCTGTTCATGCATTGATGTACACTTAGATTTTCTCCACGTCTGGCTATTGTGAATAATGTTGCCATGCACGTGGGAGTGCAAATCTCTCTTCAACATGTGGTTTCATTTCCTTTGGATATACATGTAGAAGTGCAATTACTAGATCATATGGTAGTTTTATTTTTAATTTTTTGAAGAACCTCCATAATGTTTTTCATAGTGGGTGTATCAATTTGCATTCCCACTATCAGTGCATGAGGGGTCACTTTTCTCCACATACTCACCAGCATTTATGTCTTATCGTTTTGACAATAGCCATTCTAACAGGTATGAGATGACATCTTATTGTGTGTTTGATTTGCATTTCCCTCATGATTCATGGTGTTAGGCAGCTTTTTATGTACTTGTTGGCCATTTGTACATCTTTGGAGAAATGTCTATTCAAATCCTCTGCTTATTTTTAAATCAAATGGTTTGGGTTTTGTTGCTGTTGTTGTTGTTACTGAGTTGTATGACTTCCTTATTTGTTTTGGATATTAACCCCCTATCAGATATGTGGTTTGCAAATATTGTCTACCATTCTATAGGTCATTTTTTCATTTTGTTGATTGTTGCTTTTGCTTTCCAGAAGCTTTTTAGTTTAATGTAGTATCACTTCTTGATTTTTACTTTTGTTGCTTATGCTTTTGGTGTCACATCCAAAAAATCATTGCCAAGACTGATGTGAAGAAGCTTACTGCCTGTGTTTTCTTCTAAGAATTTTACAGTTGCAGGTCTATGTTTAAGTCCTTAATCCACTTCAAGTTAATTTTTGTGAGGTCCAATTTCATTCTTTTGTATGAGAATATCCAGTTTTCCCACCACCACTTATTGAAGGGACTGTCCTTTCCCCATTGTATATTCTTGGCTCTCTTGTCTAATACTAGGTACTGTATATGTGAGGGTTTATTTCTGGGCTCTCAATTCTGTTCCATTCTGTCTGTTTTTATACTAGTACCATACTGTTTTTAGTACTAGAGCTTTGAAATATAGTTTAAAATCAGGATGTGTGATACATCCAGCTTTTTCTTTCCCAAGATTTCTTTGGATATTTGAGATCTTTTGTGGTCCCATACAAATTTCAGGATTTTTTTTTTCTGTGAAAAATACCATTGGAATTTTGATAGGGATTGCATTGAATCTATAGCTGGCTTTGGATAATGTAACATTTAAACAATATTAACTCTTTCTATCCATAAACAGGGGCTATCCTTCCAGCTATTTATGTTTTCTTCAATTTCTTTCATTAATGTCTTATAGTTTTCAATATAGAGCTTTCATTTTCTTGGATATACTTATTTCTCAGTATTTTATTTACTTTTTGGTACTATTGTAAATAAAATTGTTTTCTTAATTTCTTTTTGCAGGCAGTTAATTAATTCTTAGTGTATAGAAACACAACTGGTATTTGTATGTTGATTTTCTATCCTAAAACTCTACTGAATTTGTTTATTAGTTCTAACAATGTGTTGGTGGAGTTTTTAGGATTTTCTACATACAAGATTATGTCATCAGCAGACAGAGACAATTTTACTTCTTCCTTTCTGATTTGGATGTCTTTTATTTCTTTTTCTTGCCTAATTGCCCTGGATAGAACTTCCAAGACTATATTGAATAGGAGAGGTGAGAATGGGCACTCTTGTCATGCTCCTGATCTTAGAGGGAGAGCTTTCAACCTTTCATTGTTAAGTGTGATGTTAGGTGTGGGTTTGTCATTTATGGTATTTACTATGTTGAGATATGTTTATGTGCAATTTGTTGAAAGTTTTCATCATGAAAGGATGCTGAATTTTGTCAAAGCTTTTTCTGCATCTATTGAGATGATATGATTTTTGGTTTGCATTTTATTAATGTGGTATATCACCTTTATTGATTTTTGTATATTGAACCATCCTTGCATCCTAGGGACAAATCCCACTTGATCAAGGTGTATTTTCCTGTTACGGTGCTGTTGAATTTGGTTTGCTAACACTTTGTTGAGAATTTTTGTATCTATATTTTTCAGGGATATTAGCCTGTAGGTTTTTTTCTTGTAGTATCCTTATCTGTTTTTGGAATCAGGGCAATGCTGGCTTCATAAAATGAGTTTGGAAGTGTTACCTCCTCTTCAATTTTGGGGGGAGAGTTTGAGAAGAATTGGCATTTTCCTTCTTTAAATGTTCGGCATAATTCACCTGTGAAGCCATTTATTTTGGGGTAGTTTTGATTACAGATTCAATCTCCTTACTTGTTATTGTTCTGTTCAGAGTTTCTATTTCTTCACTATTAAGATTTTAGGTTGTACGTTTCTTCTAGGTTGTTCAGTTTGATGGAGTATAATTGTTCACAGTAGTCTTTTATGGTTCTTTATATTTCTGTGGTATAGTTGTAGTGTCTCCTCTTTCATTTATAATTTTATTTATTTAAGCACTCTCTTTTTTCTTGGTAAGTTTAACTTAAAGTTTGTCAGTTTTGTTTATCTTTTCAGTAATTCAACTTTTTTATTTTTTGGCCTCACCATGCAGCTTGTGGGATCTTTGTTCCCTGACCAAGGATTGAACCCATGGCCCCTGCGTCGGAAGCCCAGAGTCTTAACAACTGGACCACCAGGGAAGTCCCTAAACTTTTTGTTTTGTTGATCTATTATTTTTCTGGCCTTGTTTTGCTAGTTCCTTGAGGTGTAAAGTTAGGTTGTTTATTTGAGATCTTTCTTTTTTTAAAGTAGGTAATTATTGCTATAAAGTTCCATCTTAGCACTGCTTTTGCTGCATCCCATAAGTTTTATTAGGTTGTGCTTCCATTTTCATTTGCCTCAAAATATTTTTTTATTTTTCTTTTGATTTTATCTTTGAACCATTGGTTGTTCAGAAGTGTGCTGCTCAATTTTGACTTATTTGTGAATTTCCCAGTTTCCTCCTGCCTTTGATTTCTAGTTTCATACCATTGTGGTCAGAAAAGATCCTTGGTATGATTCAATCTTTTCAAATTTGCTAAGACTTGCTTTGTGACTTAACATATATGATCCATCCTAGGGAATGCTACATGTGCACTTGAGAAGAATGTGTATTCTGGTGCTATTAGATGGAATTATCTGTTACGTTCATTTGGTCTAAGGTATAGTTCAATTCCAATGTGTCTTTATGGATTTTCTGTCTGGATGATCTATCCGTTGTTAAACTGGGGTACTGAAATCCCCTGCTATTATTTTATTGCTGTCTATTTCTCCCTCCAGGTCTGTTAATTTGATTTATATACTTTGATTCTCTTATGTTAAGGGCATAAATATTTATAAAAGTTATATCCTCTTGTTGAATTCACACCTTTATCATTATATAATGATCTTAGTCTCCTATTATAAATAGTTTTTTATGTAAAGTCTATTTTGTCTGATATAACTACTTCTTCACTCTTTTGGTTTCTATTGGCATGGAATATCTCTTCCTAACCCTTCACTCTGAGCCTGTGTGTGTCTTTGAAGCTGAAGTGTGTCTCTCTCAGCATTTACTTGAGTCTTGCTTTTTTATCTGTGGAGCCGCTCTGTGACTTTGGATGGGAGAATTTGGTCCATTTACATTTAAAGTAATTATTGATAGGTATGGACTTGCTACTGTCATCCTATTAATTGTTTTCTGGCTGTTTTATAGTTCCTTTGTTCCCTCTTCCTCTCTTGCTGTCTTTCTTTGTGAATGGATGACTTTCCACAGTGGTATACTTTAATTCCCTTCTCTGTATCTTTTCTGTATCTACTATCTGTATCTACTACAGGTTTTTATTTAGTGGTTACCCTAAGGCTTACTTGAAACATCATTCATATATATATATATATATATATATATATATATATATATATATATATTTTTTTTTTTACTGATAA
>NW_006780574.1:2336369-2346289 GCF_000442215.2 Lipotes vexillifer
TATATATATATATATATATATATATATATATATATATATATAGTCTATTTTAAGCTGATAACAATTTAACTTCTATTGCATACAATAACTTTACTCTTTTACCCCCCACACACACATACTTGATGTTACAATTTGCATATTTTTATACCGTGTATCGCTAAGCAAATTATTATAACTATGGCTATTTTTAATACTTTTGTCCTTTAACCTTTATACTAGAGTTAACACACCACCGTATTGTAGTATTAGAGGAGTCCGAATCTGACTATATACTGACCTTTACCATTGTGTTGTATACTTTCACATGTGTTCAAGTTACTAATTAGCATCCTTTCATTTCAGTTTGAAGAACTCCTTTCAGTATTCCTTGAAATGCAGGTCTAGTGGTGATGAATTCCCTCAGATTTTGTTTGTCTGGAAAAGTCTTTATCTCACCTACATTTCTGAAGGACAACTTTGCTGGGTAAAGTATTCTTGGTTTTCTTTTTTTCTTTTAGCACTTTGACTATATCATCACACTCACACTTGGCCTGCAAGGTTTCTGCTAGAAAGCCACTGATGGCCTTTCTTCTGTTTGGTCAAGTCTGCTGTTGAAACTCTTTATTAAATTCTTCAATTCAGTCACTGCATTCAGCTCCAAACTGCTGTTTGGTCTTTTTATGTTTTCTATTTCTTTGTTGAACTTTTCATTTTGTTCTTATATTTCTGATTTCATTAAATTGTTTATCTGTGTCTCTTGTAGTTCTCTGAGCATCTTTAAAATCACTATTTTGAATACTTTTCTGGGAATTCTCAGATCTCCATTTCTTTGGGGTCAGTTACTGCAGAATTACTGTGTTCCTTTAGTGGTGTCACATTTTCCTGATTTTTTTGTGATCCCTATAGCCTTGCATAGGTATCTGCACATTTGAAGAAGCTGTCACCTCTTCCCAACTTTATGGACTGACTTCAGTAAGAAAAGACCTTCACTTGGAGGTGGAACATACTGGAGTATCCTGTGACCCAGGGTCTAGTGGTGGAGGGCACAAAGAGCAGAGGTGTGTGATGGCTCCAGGTCTGGGGTGGTCTGATGTATCATCAGCACAAGCTGCTGGGGGGTCCACAGCATCAACAACTGTGCAGTCCTTGGTAGCTCTGTAGGGGATCCACAGTGGCTGCCAGGGCTGTTGGGGTTCTCAGCAGCAAGTTCAGATCCAGTGATTAGGGATCAGTGCAGGCAGCAGTGTTGGCTGGAGCTGGTAGTTTACACATACCAGCTGTGGTGGGTAGCTGCGGGTGGCTGTGTAGTAGCAGGGACCAGTTTCAGAACCTACATAGTGGTGGGGGCCAGCAGGTAGGCCAGCAGTTAGGGCCAGGGCCAAATGCTGGCACACTGGCAGCTGTGAGACCCTTGTTGTAGGCATGCATTCCTGTGTCTGCAGGGTCTCCTCACTAGTGCATACATGGCAGTGGAGGAGGTGAAGGGAATCAGGCCAGGGGTGTGTAGGTGCACAGCTGAAGAGGCTAGCTGCAGGTTAGCCTGCGGGTTGCAGATAAAACTTAAGTGCGCAGCATGCCCCAAGACAAAGGGCTTTGGTGCTTGAATATTCTACTCACATATCTGATTCAGGTTATCTTTCCAAAACTGCCCTGGCAGCTAGCCACTATATTTTTAGCTTGTCAATGTTGTTTAAAAAAATGGGTTTTGTTTTTGTTGGTGGTGGTAGTGGCTTTAACCCAGCATTCTGTTTTTATTGTTTAAACAGGAGGTTTGACCTGAATAACTAGTATGAATTACCCAGGAAGTTGGGGAGACCATTTCCAGTCACTAGGACTAAAGACTGTGTCTTTTCAACAACACGCAGCACAACTGCATATTTAGTGTATGGAAAGGGAGCAGCTCTGCAATAGTTATATCTTTATCTGGCAGATATTTTCTCATACTTTAGGCTGTAGTCAATTGAACATATAAAGCTGGAGATTTCATCCCAGCTGGAATTAATTACTCCTTCCTCAGGGATCTCAAGCAATTTGTAACTCTAATACGGCACTAATCCTTCCCTTGGATTAGAGATTTGTGTATACATGTCTGCATTTCCCTTTCGAGTGAAAGCTTCTTGATGGTGTGGTTCTATGTTCCCACTTTCAGAGCCCAATCAGCCCTCAGTATGGTGACGGCCGATATGCTTTCAGCACTCAAAAGATTTATGCTAAATTATACTGAATGAAAGGGAAACTGGGCAGAGATTTCATCCAAAACCAAAAGTAATATACTTTCTAATATTAAAAAATAGAGAGATACAAACAGGCAAAGCCAGGTTGAAGACAGCCCTTCTATGTATTATCTAGGAAGGGCATCAGAGCTGTTCGATGCTATTAACACCTCCTTTTGAATCCATTTGTCCATGGCCCAGCTGGGAACACCACCCTGGAGGAATGACACACAGCACAGATATATGCTAATGGCGACAGAGTAAGGAGTATGTCTGGGGTCTGTGGACCTCATGGCCTAAGGGGGTACCACAGTGTGGGACCCTAGAAAGCCATGGACTGCAAGAGACGGATGAGTCAGGAAGCAGGATGGAGCGACATCCATGAAAATACAGAATTTGGAAACAGAGACTCGAGAGAAAAACTTTTCTGCTTTCAACTGCATCTCGACTGTGTAACCATCCTCCAGCCAACTGACTTTATAACACTGGCTGAGTAAGGGCAGGAGAGGAAGTGGTGAGAAGGGCAGGGGTCCCAGGAAGCTAGATCCAAACCTCCTTCAGCTTATCTCCTTATGAGAAGAAATCTGGGTCCTGGGAGCTATTTGATAAGTGGTCTGTACATCCCTCTGCACTAACAGCTGTCTATCTCCCCATTCTGTACCCCTGCTCTGAACAGAGATATTGGAATGTAAGCTCCTGCTCTAGGGCTCAGAGACATATAGAACAACAAAGTGAAAGAAAGGATCAGTGTCATTAAAAGGCATTATAAGCAGTGCTCAGAGCAGAGCAACCAATCATAATCTGATTGATCATCCTACACAGGGCAGGGAAGGCAGGGTGGACATCATATGAGCCCAGGTGGAAGAGAGCAGGTAGTGTTGGCTGAAGGGTTTCCTTTTGGAAAATGTGTGAACATACTGTTTTGTGGTTGTTGTGTTTGGCCAGTGTTCAAGGTACTGTTAGGTGACAAGTATACTCCTCTGCCTTAGAAAGTGTGATGGTTGACTTTATATGTCAACTTGGCTGAGTCCTGGGGTGCCCAGATGTTTGGGCAAACATTATTCTGGGTGTTTCTGTGAGGGCACTTTTGGTTGAGATTCATGTAAATCAGTGAACTTTGACGGAAGGCAATTGCCCACCACAACGTGGGTGAGCCTCATCCTATCGGTTGAAGGCTTGAACAGAACAAAGAGAGCAAGAGAGAATTCTCTAGCAGATGGTCTTTGGACTTCACCTGTTTCACGGGCTGCCTTCGGGCTCAAACCAGAACATCTCCTTTCCTGGGTCCTTAGCCTGCCTGCCCACCCTGCAGATTCTGGACTTTCCAGCTTCCATAATTGAATACAAGAAATGACCAATTCCTTAAAATAAATCTGTCTAGATACACACATCACATTGGCTCTGTTCCTCTGGAGAACCCCGACTAATAGAGAAGGGAAGCTTACAGAGGACGGGGAGATGCCTATGAGCAAACAGAATAAAACTGGCTCTACCTTGCACCCAAGAGAACAGCCTCATGTCATATTTTTAAGTAATTTTTATGCCCAATTTCTCTGTTTCCTTCCAGCTGTGGCCCCTAAGTCCTGGCATAATGTCTATTTTGTACCTACAGAAAGGCACAAATTGGTGAGTTCACTGAACACATAATGTCTATTTCAAGGGAATCCAGTCTCCTGTCAAGACTGACTCCAAGAGATTTTCACAAAGTTTTTGTAAATGTCACCATCCAGAGACATTGCCAAGTTTTACCATTAGAGAAGGCAAACAGTTTTAAAAATATAATACCCTTTGACTACACTCTCTATGTGACTTACAGTCTTTAAAAAAAACACTACTTTCAGAAATTTTGCCCAGGTGGGATGGTTGGTCCCCCACCCTCATTACTGGCCACGTCTGTAAGAAACAGGAAGTGAGGGAGAGGGGTGTAAGGATGATGGGAAAGGGCTAGCTCATCCTTTACTAAGCCTCATGCAGAGACCTTGCAGATCATGCCCAAACCTCAAGAATCCCTAACTTTAAATGTTTTCTATATTAGAGAGAGGAAAACAGTCTTTCTTTGTTTATCTTACCTATACCAAAGCTTATGAAGGGCTCTACCTGCACCCAAAATCTGTACAGAAGTGAACCACCTGACCATGGAAAGAAGAAAAGAAAGTCATGATACAGACACCAGTCCACGCAAAGACATTGCCTGAAGGTCAGAAGAGGTGACCGAGGCAGGGGGCTACTGTAGAAGTATTATTTCATGTCTAGTTCTATGAAGATATATACATATATACACTATATATATATATATATAGTGTATATATGTGTGTGTATCTATCTATCTATGTATCATAATTCCAGTAATTTACTCCACTACTTTGGAAATAATGACCTTCCTGATTCTGGATGAACTGGAAACTCCAGGACCCATTTCTTCAGCACACACAGTGTGGTGCAGCAGTTAGGAGCACAGGCTCTGGTGTTGGACCACTGGGTTCAAATCCTGAATCTGTCACTTGCTGGGTGTCTACAGGGAAGTTGCTCATCCTCTCTAAGCCTGTTTCCTGTTTTGAGAAGAAGGAATAATAGAATACATACTTCATAGAACTGCTGTAAGGATGAAACAAAGCAACTCATTGAAAATGCTTAGGACTTAGAAAATGCTCAATAAATGCTATTCATTATTAAAATTATTATTATTCACAGGGAGTTTGTGTAAATCAATAGTCTTTGAGCAAAAGCTTTGGACAGACAATAAGCTATGGAGGTAGGAACCCTGCATGAAGTGACTGTGAGATGAAAAGAAAGACTTGCCTAGCAGTCTGCACAGGAAAAAAAAAAAAAATCACTCTTGTAAACTATTTTGTGACTGCTACTATACAGAACCTGGTCCATCTGCGGACAGCTGCAGGCTTTGCGTCAATGTGGAGAAACATTAGGGGGTCATTCAAATCCTGAGCACTGCTGGCTTCAACTTCAAATAAGTCAGAGATAAAAACTCTCCTGACCAAAACAGGAGCCAGCTCTGGCTGGGAATGTTCTATAAATTGATTTATCAAAGTTGGCCTGAGTCATTGCTTCACAGCTTTTTAATTGAGCTTTTCACAACTATAAAAGTCTTTCCTTATTGTGATAATTTATATACATATTAAAATTTCAGTTGCTACTACATTTTTATTTTTCTCAAATTTAAACTGGTGGTGCCTATTTGCAAATGAAACCTTACATACCCATGTGCTAATGCAAATAACAAAAAAGCAAAAATGGTATAAAGTGGGCTTGATTTTTACCACCTGAAAGAACTGAGTTATCACAGTTTTTGAAAGACCTTCCCCTGCTACAACAAACCTCCGGTGGGAGGTAACACCCTGCATTTGTTTTTTCTGCTTTGTTGGATTTCCAGGACACTCTTCTGTTCCCTACCTTCATTTTTCACCGAGGGAAAAAAAATTAACCTGATAATTTATCATTCTTTTCCAGATCATGTCTTCTGTCTGCCAGCAAATGAATAAGTAAGTTTGAATTTCCTGATGTACAAGAGAATGGATTTTGAAAAAAGATTCCATTCTAGAGTTGCTCATGGCACACTGAAAGTGAGCTACCTCTCTGCTATTTGTGGTGTATATGAACTATTATTTGAAAACTATTGCTATTGGTAGTAACAAGATTCTGGGTCTGCCAGGGCCAAGTCCAGTTATGAGAATTTGTTGTGGACATCTCAATGTAGGGGAAGGTCACTCACTCACTATTTCCTCACCTTCCTGAAGAAGAGACTCATCCTTCAGCTTGAACTTGGCCTTGAGAGGGAGAAACCACAGAAAGGGAACCTCTCCTTCCTGACTATGAAGAGGAAAGATGTCTTAGAGGCAGATCTGTATTGGAGAATGTTAAGATGGCAATCTCCATGAAGTGGTATTCTGAAGTTAAGAAAGGATAAACCAAGGAAAGATGTCCCAGAAAATGTCTGGTTCTCTTAGAGACCCTGTTTTGATTTTATTAGAGTTTTTCTAGGTATTTCATGAGACTTCCTAAAAAGTTCCAGCCAAGCTCAACTTTCAAAGGCAAAATAAATGGAAGAATGTTTTACCTTGTGAGTGTCGAAGGAGGATCAGTGTGTCTTGGGGTCCAAGGATAGTTGTGGTGAAGGTGGTTGCATTGATAGAATGGTGGTAATGGTGGTGATGGTTTTACTTAAAGTGAAAGAACCAACCTTGGAAGAAAAGAATCTGATGAGGTGGTTTGGGAGTCCTTCCCATGAAGAGGACTTTTGGTCAATTTTTATGGGCTTTTTTTGGGTTTTGTTTCACATTTTTGAATATGCAGAACTGTTAATCATGTAAATTGGGACCATATCTCATTTACTTTACATTCTTTTTCTGTTTATAGAGATATAATTGACATACATCACTGTCTAAGTTTAAGGTGTACAGCATAATGATTTGACTTACATATATCATGAAATAATTAGCACAATAAGTTTAGTTAGCATCCATTATCTCATATGGACACAAAAAAAGAAAAAGAAAAAAATTTTTTTCTCCTTTACATGTTTATCTCTTAAAACACTTAAAAAATATGACACCTATTGTATGAAATATTTTATTACATATATGTGCATTTTCATTTTAAAACTATACTGCAATTCATGAGCATGCAAAATGAAATATAAGAAGTACGCTTTCAAACCAGAAACAGAAGAAAAGTAGGTTTTTTGAGAAAAAACAATGCCTAACATCATATTTAATGGTGAAATACTGAATGCTTTCCCCCTGATATCAGGAGTAAAAAAAGAATGCTTGCTCTCACTCCTACTCAACATTATACTAGAGGTTCTAACCAGTGTAATAAAAGAATTAAAAGAAGGGAAAGATATAAGATTTGAAAGGAAGAAGTAGAGTTATCTTTATTCTTGGACAACATGGTAGTGTATGAAAAACACTCTAAGAAATCTTTGAAAGCTACTAGACCTAATAAGTGAGTTTAACAAGGCTGCAGGGGCAAAGATCAATAAGCAACGATACACATATACAAAGTATATACACACTGCATTTGTATATACTACAACACATGAAACCCTTGTAATTAAAATTAAATCAATAATTCAACTTACAGTGACAACCAAAAACATGAACACATTAGGGATAAAATTAACAAACATGTGAAAACTACTGAAACTATACACCCTGGTTTAAAAAGTTTAAAGACCTAGATAAATGGGGAGGTATGCCATTTTCATGGATTGTATGAGTCCATATTGCTAAGGTAACAATGCAGTCCCAATTAAAATCCTATTGGACATTTTTGCACAAATTGACAAGCCAATTCCAAAGTTTAATTGAAAATACAAAGGACCTAGAATAGGCAAAACAATTTTTTAAGTACAAAGTTTAAAGACATGTTTCTAACTTCAAGTCCTACTTTAAGGCCATGGTAATCAAGACAGTGTTATACTGATGTAAAAATAGACATATGGAACAGAATCTAGAATCCAGAAATATATCTACACATTCATTTTTCACAAATGACCAATGGAATGTCTTTTCCATAAATGATGTTGGAACAACTAGAAATTGTTGTCAATTTTTACCTCACTCTACACAAAATTAATTCTACACAATAATTAATCAGAGATCTACACGTAATGATTAAGATTATAAAACTTCTGGATGGAAATATTGTGATCTCAAGGTAGGCACAAAAAACTCAAAACATATTAGAAAAATTATATATTGGATTTGATCAAAATTAGAATATTTGCTCTTCAAAAGACACCATAAAAAGCAACAAATCACAGACTGAGAGAAAATATATATAGCACATATAAGAGAAAGAACTTGTATCTAAAATATATGAAGACCCCCATAGCACAGGGAGATCAGCTCGGTGGTTTGTGACCACCTAGAGAGGTGGGATAGGGAGGGTGGGAGGGAGGGAGATGAAAGAGGGAAGAGATATGGGAACATATGTATATGTATAATTGATTCACTTTGTTATAAAGCAGAAACTAACACACCATTGTAAAGCAATTATACTCCAATAAAGATGTTAAAAAAATAAAAAATAAAATATATGAAGAAACCTCCTATCTCTATTAGCAGACAACTTACTTAAAAGCACAAAAAGAGTCCAACTTACATTTCACAAAGTAAGAAATCTGAATACCCAATAAGGACATGAAAAGATGCTCATCATTTATCAGGAAAATGTAAAATTTAACTATAATAAGCTCTCACTTTATACCTATAAGAATAGCTAAAATTAGAAAAACTGACCATACCAAATGTTGACAAGGATGTAAAGCAGCTGGAACGCTTAAGCTTTGCTGGTAGGAATGTGAAAAAGTCCAACCACTATGAAAAATAGCTTGGCAGTTTCTTTAACAGTTACACATATATCTCCCATATGATCCAGTCATTCCACACCTAGGTATTTACCCAAGAGAAATGAAACTATATGACCATACAAAGACTTGCACACAAATGTTCATAGCCGCTTTACTCATAATATCTCCAAACTGGATACAACCCAAATGTCTATCAGCAGGTAAACAGATAAACAAATGGTGTCATATGTATATACATGATGTAATACTCAGCAAAAGAGGACCAAACTACAAATATATGCAACATGACTAAAGTTCAAACTCACTGTGTAGAGTGAAAGAAACCAGTCTCAAAAGTGCATATACTGGGGCTTCCCTGGTGGCGCAGTGCTTGAGAGTCCGCCTGCCGATGCAGGAGACGCGGGTTCGTGCCCCGTTTCGGGAAGATCCCACATGCCGCGGAGCGGCTGGGCCCGTGAGCCATGGCCGCTGAGCCTGCGCGTCCGGAGCCTGTGCTCCGCAAATGGGAGAGGCCACAACAGTGAGAGGCCCGCATAACGCAAGAAAAAAAAAAAAAAAAAAAAAAAAAGTGCATATACTGTTAATTTACTTGAAACTCTAGAAAAGACAAATCGAATCTATAATAAGAGAAGGCAGGTCAATCGTTGCTTAGGAGCTGTAATGTGAAGGGAGTTGACTGGGAAGTGGCAAAGGAATCTTCTGTGGTCGTTGAAACAGTCCGTATTTTGACTGCAGTTGTGTTTTTATCAAAATTCATTAAACGATACACTTTAAATGAGGACATTGGATTGTATGTAAAGTATACCTCCATAGTCAATAATAATAAACTCCACAGAAACACAAATGTCAAAACTTAGCCCTCAAAATGTTTCTACCTTCTCTTCCCATTGCCATTTTCCCTTCTCCCAGGCAACCTGTCCACAACACCTACAAATACGAGTGCAGTGGCATCTTGCTGTTAGAGTCAGTGAGGGCTACATACAGAAAACTAAACATCTTCATAAAGAGCGAAAAAAGTCAGTCTATCATGAAAATAATTTAAGTGTTTGGATTAGAGTTGATTACCATAAGCAGTATTTAAACATTCATTTAATTTAAGTGTATTTCCTTTCTTTTTATTTGGTTGTAGAAATACATCTTCAGATCTTCACCATACATGAAAATATCCAAATCAACTAAAAAATAAAAAGACAAGAAATAAGCAGTAAATAGATATTTAATTTTTGTTTTAAAAAATCAACTTCTTGGGCTTCCCTGGTGGCGCAGTGGTTGAGAGTCCACCTGCCGATGAAGGGGACCCGGGTTCGCGCCCCGGTCCGGGAAGATTCCACATGCCGCGGAGCGGCTGGGCCCGTGAGCCATGGCCGCTGAGCCTGCGCGTCCGGAGCCTGTGCTCCGCA
>NW_006780574.1:2346583-2348972 GCF_000442215.2 Lipotes vexillifer
AAAAAAAAAAAAAAAAATCAACTGCTTGAGTGCTTTCAAAGATGGTCTTATTTCATAAATGCTGGGAATAAATATATAGAAAGACTGGCCAGCCTGTTGGACTAACAAGAGCTCTGTCACAGGATTCTTTCTTGTGCCTCTCAAGAATTCAGGCAATACAAAGAGAAAAACAAATCTCCCTATCGTCCTGCCCACCCCTGTCCATGACTTACATATCAATTGTGACCCTTTGCATTGTTTTATGCTTTCAACGCAGCATGGGCAGGAGCTCAGAGTGATGCACTTGAAACTTACTTGAGATTTAAAAAAAAAAAAAAAAAAAAACCTGAACAAAATCTGCTGTTTTTTCTGACTCCCAGCCTGGGGCTCAGATTGTACATCAAGACACAGATACTGGGACGAAGGTCAGTGGAAATGTTTGCTGGGACAGGATCTACCGACTAATGTTGGGGTTCCCACTGGGAGATAAAACTTTATGTCCGATAAAATGGAATAAATAGCAAATACGGAAAAATAACTTTAAAATGCTAGTTCTCTCCCTCTGCTCTTTGCAGAAGTCTGTTTAATCTAGAAAATTATGGTTCAAATGTTCTTTTTCCAACCAGCTTTCACTCTCTAGTCCTAACTTGCTAGCATGTGAAAAACGCTGTTACTAAAGTGGTTAAGGGTCACAAAAACAGAAAAATTGGAAACCAAGAAAGATCTCCAACAGTGGCTGCAAGTAAGAAGAAAATACATATGGTGGTAATATGACCAGGATTTCAAAAATGAGCCCTCCCATTCCTATTTGGCTACCAACTCAAGACTGCCCTGTTCTCTCCTCTGTGACCAGTGTTGTAGACCTCTTCACATTACTGATCTTACACACACACACACACACACGCATACCAGGTGATGTTTATGCCCTTATTCTCTCACTAACCTAAAGGCCAAAAGCAGCAACCTGCAGAAGTACATTCAGAATTTTGTGTCTGCCATTGCATAAGTTCCTATAGGAAATTAACCCCCAAAATGAAGCACCAGTGTATTCATTTATTTAACATATTTTAAAAGATCTGTTAGATTCTTTACTGGACTTGTTTCCAAATATTTTTCAGCTCATCAAGAACGCTTTTAGTCCTTGGTTATACAAGATCTGAGGATATTTCAAAGTGATGGATTTATGAATTTCAGCATGAATATAAAATCTACTCTAAGGATGAAGAAATGAGAGAAGAGGGAAGAGGGAATCAAGAAAACACATCAAAAAGTAAGCACTGTCCACTTCCTAAGTTCAACCTTTGGGTAACATGTAGGCAAGGAGCTCTTTCTGAAATGTTTCCCAGGGCAGCGTCATCAACCCCAGAACAGAGTATGACTTTGGTGTGAATGACTGTCTAAATGATCCTTCCTGCCTGCCTGCCTCCTTTCTTTCCTTCCTCACTCTCCCCTCTTCCTCTCTTTCTTTCTTCATTTATCTTTTGAAAATTTAAATCACATACAAGTGTGAATTTATTTACATCTGTCAAATACTTATTTTACACATACTTATATATTTCTTTATAATATTTCTCTGCCACTTTGTTTGCCACATGGCTTTTCTCCTCACCTCTTACAAGTGCTTGAAGGACAGAGTCGACAAATTCTTTTTGTTAATCTCTTCCCTTTTCTACCTGCTTCACAGTCCATTTAACAAATATATGCAGAACCTTGCAAAAGATTCTGTTCAGGATTGGTTCTCAGTAAATTCTTATTCTCTAAGTGTGGGCTATTAAATAAACTAGATAGAATTAAACTTATCATATGAAGTTATGTGAGTTATTTAAATGACTGCATTACAAAAGAAACAATCATTTTTCAAATGACACCGAATTGTCTAAACATAAATTTACATGTATCATACTTTCTACAGTTGACTCTACAAGGAGAGTCTTTTTGTAATACTGTATAATAACTAAATATTCACAGGATTAATTTGGTAGACTCAGTGTATCCAAACTAACAGTTAAATGACATCTACCTGATATACACATCACTCATTAATCATATTAAAATCCAGAGACTTGAATTACCTGTAATTTACAGAACTTCAAAAATATTCATGTATTCTACACTTGAAGCTTTCAAGTCCTGAGAAGATCAAAGAGATTTGTTCAACTGTGGAAACCTTCTTAAGAGCTTTCTAAGACCCTACATATCATGCACATTTCATATATAAGACAAGATTTAGGAGAATTAAGGCCACAGTGGTATAAATGTCAGATTCATTTGCTTATAATATAAATAATGCAAAATTCTTCTCTAGAAGCCATGATCAAATTCTGCTTTTTGATGAAATAGAGAAGCAGATGGCCCATTCAGGGTGATTAAAGTTAAGCAAAGTATTTTAATATGACTAATTTAGGGAAAG
>NW_006780574.1:2348982-2352762 GCF_000442215.2 Lipotes vexillifer
GGTAGAAATCTGAGACGGAGGAGAGAATGAGGTCCCACTTAAATAATATAATTAGAATAGCTGGTGATGATCTAGCTCAACCAAATTTACTTTTTCAGGTGGGGAAACTGAGACCCAGAGTTTAGAAGTAGCATGCCACCCTCCTTATGTTTCTGTTCCCTATGAGGACATCACCTGTCTTATTAAATATATGTTACAATATCCTAAAAAACAATCAACCTGTCACCTACTAGATTTAAAGAAAAAGAAGACTCTCTTCATCTTACTCAAATCCCAAGTTAAAGTACTTTCGTTCTTATTTTTTTTTTAAAGGGTGTACTTAATAAATAGTGTAAAATAATGAGCCTAGAATCAATCTCAAAAATCTCTAATAAACATAAAAGTGTGAAACTAGTATATTTATCCAAATAAATTAAATGGAAACCCTGTAGACAGACCGAATGTTTCCTTACACAAGAGTTCAAAGAGTTCAGGGTGAAATAATGGCAAATAAATAGGCTTTGGAATTTAAAATAATAATAATAATAATAATAATAACTGAGTTTAGATTCCTCATCTAATCCCTAATGGCTATGTGCTATGGAGCAAAGAACATGACTAACTTGACCTCGGTTTCTCTCATCCTTCAAATGAGTATAATAATATCCATGTTATACAATTGTAGGAGATTAATACATTTAAAAAGACAGTACACGGGCTTCCCTGGTGGCTCAGTGGTTGGGAGTCCCCCTGCCGATGCAGGGGATGCGGGTTCGTGCCCCAGTCCGGGAGGATCCCACATGCCGCGGAGCGGCTGGGCCCATGAGCCATGGCCGCTGAGCCTGTGCGTCCGGAGCCTGTGCTCCGTAATGGGAGAGGCCACAACAGTGAGAGGCCTGCGTACTGCAAAAAAAAAAAAAAAAAGACAGTACACAGTCTGGCACATAAAAGTCCTCAATCAATTTTACTTATTATTATTACTTTTATTATTATCATCTTTTTGGTACCATTGTTATCCACAGTAATGTTGATTCACTAGAAAATCGCCTAGTTCGTGGCTTAATCCTCATCTTCGCGGGAGATACTATATTTGTTTCACACTATCCAAACTAACAAATGGTTTATTTAAATATTAGAATGTTAATCTTTTGATTTAAAATGGAAATTGGCTATACAGAGAGGGCACCACTAAACTTAAAATTATTTATCAAGGCATGTTTGATAGCCAGTACAAAAGGAGTTGAAAACTAGTAATTATAGCAAATGTCCATTGGATGGTTACTGTGTGTGGAGCAGTTTTCTCATATAGTCTCATAGGATCCAATATAAACCTTGTGAACTACGTACTACTGTATCTCCATTTCACAGATGAGATAAATTGCGGCACAGAGAGATTCAGTACCCTGCTCAAGTGTACAGATCCAGCAAATGATGGAGCCAGAATTGAATATAAGTCTTCCTTGCACCATTTGCCCTCATACAATTCTACCTTCCTAGACCCTAGTGTCTATTTCCAGTAAGATAAGAAATCAATACCTTGATAAAAACATTCTCTGCATGTATTATTTTGAACATGTGCTATAACAGAGAGCAGAGAGACTCAAAATTATGGCTGATCTTCAAAGTTATTTTACTTGTCAGTCATGTAAAAGTCCAGGTGGGTGGACCAGGGCTGATATGGCAGCCCCATGATCATCAGGAATGCAGGCCCCTTCTCCCTTGTAGCTATATGTACACCTTTTGTGTAAAAGTACATACACCTTTCTCTACATGTTCCTTTCATGTAATAGTACAAGATGGCTGCTGCAGCTCCCACCATCACGCCCACATTTCTGCATATTCTGTAAATATATGTATGCCTGTTTGTGTGTGTATATATGTGTGTATATATACAGTGAGAGATTAAGGTTTATTATGAGGAATTGGCTCATGAACTAAGGAGACTGACAAGTCCCATGATCTGTTGTCTGCAAGCTGAGGACCTAGGAGAGCCAATGTTCACGTCCAGTCTAAGCCCAAAGGCCTGAGAACCAGGAGAGCTGATGGTGTATGTTCCAGTCTGAGAGCAGGAGACCAATGTCCCCACTCAAAACCTGGCAGAGAATGAATTCTCCCTTACTTTGCCTTTTGCTCTATTCAGGCCTCCAAAGGATTAGCTGAGGCCCACCCACATCCGGGAGGACCATCTGCTTTACTCAGTCTACAAATTCAAATGCTGATCTCATCCAGAAACACCCTCCCAGACACACTCAGAATAATGGCCACCCCGTGTCCCAGTCAAGTTGACACAAAAAAATTTAATCATCACAGGACTGGAGATAGCTCAGGGACGAAAGCTAAAAGCAGAGGTCCTGATGAAGGAACCACTAGCTTTTGCTAACCTGGAGGAAGAGAAGGCAGCAACATGAGATCAAATCCCCATCATCTAAACTGCAGCGGAAAAGCAACTATCCAGTGGACTGAGACTTACTAGGCAGCTGTCTTGTAACATTTAGGATAAATGGGATTATTTCCTTCCTTAAAAAAAAAAATCAAAGTGAGTGAGCAAACAAAAACACTATGAAACACCCTTCTACTCTGCCTGCATCATTTTTAGTTTTCTTATTCTCTGAGGCAATATCTCCAACACAAATTCATAAAATAATAGCCTAACCTGCTCTTGACTTTAGCCTTTGATGTAGTCAACCTCTCTGGTGTCCTTTAAGCTCTGGAAACTCAGAGGATAGCACAATTGCAATAGGGTCAAGTGTGTTACCTGTAGGGGACTTCAAGGGTCAAAATGTGATGGCTGTTCAGGTGGCCAAGTTTATTTAGAAAGTAACTCCATTTTATTTTTCCTGCCAGAGAATCAGAAAACAACCTGACCAGCTCACTTCAGTAAGTACCTAAAACCAAACAGAAAATCAGACAAATATCAGAACAGGCTTTTGAACAAAGCCACAAGCTTTCTGGGCCTCGCTGTACACAAGGTTTCGAATGTCCACGTCATGCTATTCAGAAGCAGAAGTAAACAACGCTCTGCAAGAATCAATGTACTTTCAGTTCTGCCATGGCCCTGCGCTCAGAAGCTGAATGAGAAGCAACACACAGACTCAGCCTGATCAACAACCTTAAAAAAGGCTGCGTATGTCCCCAGTGGAGGGCCCTGCTGCCCTGACTAGCAAGACACAAGTCTTCCAGAGGAAGGATAAAGCTTTTGGCAGGTTATCAACCTGACTCTGATAAGGATGGCTAATTGCACTGGTTTTAACATGAAAATGTGTCTTTTTGGTGCACTGTGGATTTTCAGAGGGTCTCTGAATGCTGCTTCAGGTAACATCTCTTCCTCCCATGGTAAAGATTCTCCATGATGGATGATGGACCCAGGGGAGGATGGCACCGTAGACAAGTGAAGATGCAAGTTGCTCTTGCTGGAAGCTGACAGCAACCTGACATTGACTTGTCAACTGAGGCTGAGACTCTGTTTTATTGAGCACAGTGGAGAGGATCTGCTTAACAGCCCTGAAAACTAAACCCCAGGGAATGGGATGCTTTGGTTTACTGGACATTTGATTCTCCAAAAGCCTTTTTTGATATTTCAACCCTTATTATTGGAATTCTTGGAACTTGGAAGAATCAACTTCTCATTTTAGTACTTGTTTCAGGAGTACACAGAACATAACTGAACTCACAGATGGGGATTTGGCACAGGTACCTGAACTGTCAGTGGATACAGATGAGGAACTTAAGTGGGATTGGAGCTGAGTAATACTGACTCCAGGACATATATATATATATATATATATATATATATATATATAT
>NW_006780574.1:2352789-2367095 GCF_000442215.2 Lipotes vexillifer
AAACTATGTATATGTGTGTGTGTGTGTGTGTGTGTGTGTGTGTGTGTGTGTGTGTATATATATATATATATATATATATATACCAAAAGCCCATTAATTCATTAAACAGATAATTATTAAATATCTGTTCTCTGCCAGGCATGGGGAACAAATATGCCTGAGGGGAGGGGAAGGAATTAACAAAAAATTACACAAATATTTAATTACAGACAGCTGTGTTCAAAGCTATAAAAGCAGTGAGCAACTGACAAAGGACAACAGGGTCCCCTCCTCTGCTGGCAGGTAGAGAACACTTACTTGGCGATTTGATGTTTAACTAAAGACCGAGTGGAAGAAATAGACTTACAATGATTTTAAAGTAACATTTCTGTTGTTTTTAACTTTTTATGATTTGATTCCACCTAAAAAAGAAATATTAAAAAATTTAAATTCCAGTTAGCTTGGTTTTCAGTTATCTGAGGTTTGAGCCTCAAAACACGAGGGCCCCTGAAGTGCTTGATATTCTTGGTGTCCTGGACTTGAAAAAGATTTAAGTCCCTTGTTCTGCAGTGTCTATAGAATCAGGAGATGAAACCCCTAGTAAAACCATGACTTATAGCAAGTACAGTGTTTTTTGAGCCATTCTTAATGATTGCAAACACCATTTTATCTCAGGAATTCCCTTTTACTGTGATCTTTGTCTGATGAATCTTGGGAGAATTTTTTCTCTATTGTCATTCTTATTTCTAAATTGATTTTAGCCAAGAAGAAAATTGCACATCTGCAGGAGACAATGCTAAATCTCAGTCTGATTCAGTATTACAGCAGATATTTTATTTCAATCCAAAACTTCTAACAGCAAGTGTAGCAAATGTTGAAAAGAAAATGAAAGGATAGCATAACCTCATTTTTTTAATTTACAGTCATTTTGGTTTTGAAATAATCTTTTCAGTCTTACTTGTCCAGACTATAAACATCTGTTTTTGTTATTTTTTTCTTTCTTTTTGTTTTTCTGGTTCTCTGCTAAATAATTCTGTATTACAGCATCTTCTAATATATACTCAAAGAAAGCATTTCTCTAGAATTCCAGTAGATGGCAGCATAGAGCTATAGTTCTCGCAGGGATGTACCTTTGCTTCTGCTGAGCAGAGTCAACACTGATAAAGAGTAGTTGAGTCTGTGATACAGAATCTGAGCTGGGTGTGTAAGCCAAGTCCAGCCCAACTGGCAAATATAAGATTTCCAAATTTCTTGTACAACAGCCAATGGGTCGTTCAGAGTGAAAACTAACATTGCAAATAGCAAATTAAAGGAAAACAAATATACTTCTTACCCACTGGCTGGTTCACCAACATCATCTGGAAAGCAGTAAAAAGGACATTTATGAATTTGAACTTTCTTTACTGGTCAGTGAGGGGAAAGAAACTAGATGCCTAAGTGCTTTCTGCTGATCGCTTTGTTACCAAGACTGTTAACTGCTGATAGGACACAGGGCCCCCAGCTATCAGAAAGTTGCCTGACCAGTTAGCACTGGATACAGAGACTCAGCCCTTTATCATGCTTGAGGGCTGAATCTTATCCCTCTTGCTTGAAATAACAAGGGCTCTGGAGTCTGGTTACGAGGACACCTGGGGTGACTTGCAGCTTCTTTCCTGACGGTCATGTTTTCTGACCCTCAATTTTCTCACGTATAAAATAGCATTAAGATGTCCTTCTCTGCTTCCTTTTAGAGGAGTGCTGGGGACTGGAGGAAAGCTAAGAGCACAGTGCCAGGTATCAGGAGATAAATTGAGGCAAGAGAATCTGGTAATATAATGGTGGGCTCTTCAGCCATCACTGAAGGCTTGAACCCAGCTCCAGGCCATTAACTCTTCAACGGTACAAATTACTCAAGCACTCTAAGCCTCAGTGATCTCCATTATAATATAGATCTAATGGTAAGAACCAACTTATAGGCCTAGAATATAGTTAGTCTGTTTTCTCTGCTCAATGCATTTTGGCTATGATTGATAAGAAACATGAATTTTGCCCTGACCTTGCCATTAACTGTCTGTATGGACTTGGGTAAATCACACAGCCTCTCAAAGTCTCAGGTTCCTCACCTCTAAAATATAGGTGGACTTGAACCACATTTGATTCAAATATATGTTTCTAAATTGAAAAGCCCCATGTAAATGAGACATATTTTTACTACATGGAAACCTGGAGGAACAAGATGAATTCAGCTGGCAGATGTTTTCATGGAAGTAGCTGGGTTTGAGGACTGAATTAATCAGAGGGTTGTTCCCAAGATCTGTAAGTATAGCTCTAGGTAATCAGAAAATAATCACGTTAGACATGTTAACCATGTGTTAAACAGGTGACAGAGGACAGAGGCAACACCAAAAGCAACAGGGCCTGTAACACTAGCCAAGGCAGGGCCACTCCAGACTTGAGGAGCTGCAGGTGCTTCCTGAGAGGAAAAAAATCTCCAATCCAGCCACTGTCTGACCACCTGTACTCAGAGAAGACTTTCCCAGAAATGTTACCACAATTCCATGAGTGTCAAGCCCTGGGTAATCCATGGCCTACTAGGGTAGCCTAAGGATATGGATTTGTAGCATTCACCCTTCCCCATAAGTCTGCCAGAGGTTTCCAAAGTTCAGGTAGTCCCCAGGAAGAAATGGGCTTCCTATCAGTCAGATATGGCAAATCTGAAAGGACTTTGTATTTAGCTGGATGGTTCTTTATTATTCCTTATCAGATCCCGAGGAAACATAATGCACACTTTTAATGGACTGTGGAGAAGAGACCATGGTGGGGAGTTCGGGCTCAGATCAGGCTGGTGGAACACTCCAGTGAGGAACCCAGGAGACAAGAAGGAAGCGCACACCTGGCAGACATGGGGAGAGACCATCTAGGATGGAAGAGAAAATGAGAAATTCACCAACACTTGTCAGGGCTCCAAAGTTCAGTCTCTCAGCACCAATTGGCAGAGAACTCAATGATGAACTCAACAGAAGATGTAAAGTCCTCACAACACTGATCCTAGTGGTTAAGCCTCAGCCAAGAGCAAATCATATTTTAAGACATCCCAGGCAACCCAAAGGAAACCCAGAAGGCTTCTTGGTGAGTGTGGAGAATTGGAGCTAGAAAGGTGTCTGGAGGTGGTCCAGGCCAAGGACAACACTGCGAAGAACACCACATTGGCCAGGTCTGCAGACACACCCAGGCCTCCTACTGCCCTTTACTGAAGGACATTTAACCTTGGCAGGGTCCTCCCACGGTCAGCAAGTGCACAGGAAGGATGGAGGAAGGAAGGCCTTCTCCTTGTTTTCACCACTGTGCCAGCAGCACACTGGAGGAGCTTCATTAACAAACAGCTTATTTTTCCTGCTCCCCCTTTTCTTTGATGCTATCAAGTGCAGTTTTCTGCATTTAGTCTTTGATAAATGATAGTAAAAATCAGGGGGCATTTACAAAATCCTTTACATAAATTAACTTAGTCCTGGGGACAGCCCCATAGAGGTTATAAACCCCACGTTATACACAAGGAAAAGAAGAGATAGATAATTTAAATAACCTGTAGAGAAGCAAAATTTGCCACCCCAAACTGTCTCTTTGTTATGTGGATTATTTCAAGCTAAAAACAATCAAGGCCCAAAAGGCTCAGGAAGAAACTTTAACCTCCTCCCCAGCTGCCAAAAACAATTTAGATGGAGGGCGTGTTCCCAGAATGGAGATATCACCAGAGATATCTGCAAAGAATATGGGCTGGTGTGGGCAAGGGAAACTCTAGCAAGGCCTAGAAATCAGAGTCCACTCTGTGTCCCACTGTCTCTGCTCAGCCCAACAAACATTTGTTTACCAAACATTTGCTTTTCCATCTCCACATGAAATGCCTTCCTCCCCTCTGAAGCCCCAAACCACTACCCCAACATCCTCTTTTGTCTTTAGCTGAAGATGGTATTTAAGGTGAGGGTTTTGGGGCCATTTTGGTGAGTTACTTAGTTTTCCTGGGTCCCTTCCATGTATACATGCTATTAAACTTTTGTTTGATTTTTCTCCTGTTAATCTGTCTCATGTCATTTTAATTCTTAGACCAGCCAGAAGAACCTAGAAGGGTAAAGAGAAATTTCTTCCTCCCCAACATACCCAATTTATGATACTTAGTAAACAGTGTATGGAGGTATGACCCAAAGAGATTAATTCCAGAACCCATGTTTTAACTATACCAAGAAGAAGGCAACAGCAAAGCTGTGATATACCACAACAACAAAAGAAAAGATAAAAACCACATGATCATCTCAATAGATGCAGAAAAAGCATTTGATAGGGACTTCCCTGGTGGCACAGTGGTTAAGAATCCACTTGCCAATGCAGGGGACATGGGTTCGAGCCCTGGTCCAGGAAGATCCCGCATGCTGCAGAGCAACAAAGCCCACATGCTACAACTACTGAGCCTGCGCTCTAGAGCCCACAAGCCACAACTACTAAGCCCACGTGCCACAAATACTGAAGACCACGTACCTAAAGCCCGTGCTCCACAAGAAGAGAAGCCACCACAATGAGAAGCCCACACACCACAATAAAGAGTAGCCCCCACTTGCTGCAACTAGAGAAAGCCCACACGCAGCAACCAAGACCCAATGCAGCCAAAAATAAATTAATTAATTAAAAGAAAAAAGAAAAAGCATTTAATAAAATTCAACATCTATTCACAATTAAAAAAAAAAAAAAACTATTACCAAAGTGGGTATAGAGGGAACATATCTCAATCAACATAATAAAAGCTATTTATGACAAACCCACAGCCAACATAATATTCAGTGATCAAAAGCTGAAAGCCTTCCCGCTAAAATCTGGAACGAGACAAGGATGCCCACTCTCACCACTTCTATTCAACATAGTATCGGAAGTCCTAGCCACAGCAATCAGACAAAAAGAAATAAAAGGTATCCAAATTAGAAGGGAAGAGGTAAAATTGTCATTATATGCAGATGACATGATACCATATATAAAAAAACCTAAAGATTCCACACAAAAACTACTAGAACTGATCAGTGAATTCAGCAAGGTAGCAGGATATGAGATTAACATACAGAAATCTGTTGCATTTCTTTACACTAACAATGAAGTATCAGAAAGTAAAAAAAAAAAAAAAAAAACACACACACACAAAAAAACAAAAAAACCTTGTTTAAAAACACATAAACAAAACAAAAAACACACATAAACAAAAATAAAATACTTAGGAATAAACTTAACCAAGGAGGCTAAAAACTTATATGCTAAAAACTATAGAACACTAATAAAGGAAACTGAAGATGATTCAAAGAAATGGAAAGATATCCCATGCTCTAGGATTGGAAGAATTAATATTGTTAAAATGGCCATACTGCCCAAAGCAATCTCCAGATTTAATGCAATCCCTATTAAAATACCCATGACATTTTTACAGAACTAGAACAAATAATCCTAAAATTTATATGGAACTACAAAAGACCCAGAATTGCCAAAGCAATCCTGAGGAAAAAGAATAAAGCTGGAGGCATTACCCTTCCAGACTTCAGACTATACTACAAAGCTACAGTAATCAAAATAGCATGGTATTGGCACAAAAACAAACATATAGATCAAAAGTAAGTAGATGAATTATCTTTTGATATAAGAACAAAGAGTGGTCAGAATTTTCCATTCTTTCCTGCATAAACTACCTCATAATGCATCATCTACAGATTCTAGGTTTTTCATAGATCTTGATAACATTTTGAAGCAAACTGAGTACAGAAACCTTAGAGATTTTTACAGTTCCCCCCAAAACTTCTAGACATAACTTGATACCATGTTTTGACAACTTGGCTTTAAAGCATTAAACTGATTTTTCATAGAAACAATGTCTCTTTCACACTTGTATTTCATCAATTACTTAGTACCTTATTAAGTTATGTAATGACAAAAACAAGTACGGCTGGCATAAATAGGTTAGGGAACCAACACCAGTGACCCCTGGTAAGTATATGACTCAATTGATGAGCACATAGCTTCCTGGGCACCTGATTAACCATGAGATAAGTAAGTAGTGCACTTGTGGGCCTCAGCCAATAATATAATATGTTTTATAGAAAAAAATGGAGCTTGTCATATAATCAAGTTAATTGGTTAAGTGGAAGTCAAGTAAGAGAGCATCTACTGTGTTAAATATGAAGTGTCACTACTCATTTTTTTCCCACATTTTTTCCCCATCATTTTCCTTAAATTTTTTAGAAAACATTTTCCTCAGGTGGTTTCAAGCAACTATGCAAAGTTACATCGTTCCTATTCCCCAAAACTTAATCCAAAGATTGCTTTTGCACTAACCCTAAGATGATATGCTCCATCTTCATCCTACCTTATATCTTGACTTTGTTTATACGCTTTTCTCAATTCACAGAACAGTTGACCTAGAAGGATTTTAGATATCATTAAATTGAACCCTTACATCCTCTAGATTCATGTTGTTCGATGGAAATAAAATTTATGTATTTAAATTTTCTAGCAGTCATATTAAAGGTTAAAAAGAAGCATGTGAAATTAATTTTTTAAATATATAATTTAATCCAATATGTCCAAAATACTATCATTCAACATGTTAGCAATATAAAAACAATTGTCAATAAAATATTTTACAGTTTTTGTACTAAGTCCTGGAAACCCAATGTTTATTCCACATTCACAACACATCTCAGTTCAGACCAGCCACATTTCAAGTGTTCAATGGCCACACATGACTATTGTCTACTCTACTGGACAGCAAAGCTCTATGTGATTTGAGATGATAAATCTCTGGTTCAGGAAGCTTAAATGACTTGCCCCAGGTCATCCAACCATGATTAGTCTTAACTTAGTTAAGTCTCCTCACTCCCCACCCCTAACATCATGGGTAAGGAATAGTGCCAATGTAGCTCACCAAACCTAACAGAAGTTTTACAGAGCTTAATTAATATTTCATTTTTCTGATTATAAAACAACATTATTCTAGAGAATGTGAAAAAAATCTAGAAATATACGTAGAAGAAAATAAAAATCACTGCTGAGAACAATCACAAATATTTTTAGAAATAAGAAAATATATTCATGTTACAAATAACTAAATATTTTAAATTATGTTTTGAAGTTTATTCCTTTCTTTTTCTATAACATTTATTTCCGTGTTCTTCAATCTTTCTTCCTTTTCTATTATAAATGATTCTCTCTCTCTCTCTCTCTCTCTCTCTGTCTCTCTCTCCCTCTCTCTGCATTTAAAATGTTGTGTAATTTTTTAATCCTACTATCAAAAGAGTAGCAGCTGTCCAAAATATCAGTTTATTAGTATGGGAAAAAAAGCACAGCCAGTATCTGGCATCACTGTATATTTAAATACTTCTAACGATCCAAAGTAGGCCTGCCAGAGTCTTCCAGCTCTTAAGAAAGGTAGACACCAGGTTTATAAATTCATCTATCCCAGATCAACTTATTCTTAGAATAAAAATTTTTTTTTCAATAAAATAAAATATCTTTCAGGATACACTCTGAAATGTGTCACTGGGGCTGAGCATCTTATACTTTAAATTTATTATGTCCCTTATATTTAGTTTTACATGACAACCCAATCAAGGTCTAGATAAATAGAAAGTCAGAATGTTCTACATAATAATCACTTTCTGCAACTCTCACATAAAAAGCCACTCCACACACAAATAAAGTTACAATTTAAAAATAAAAACAAAGAAGAAAGGGTATAGAATGAAGAAAATTTGGAAGCACGTCATATCCAGAAGAAAGCTCAGGACATCAAATCACAGCAAAGAAATAAAAAGGAAATTGAAACAGTAAATTAGAGGAGGTGAGGAGATAACTAGGTTATTTCCAGCTTATCTCACAGAAATTGGATTGCACCTAATTGTGACAACTTCAGACAATACCAAATGCTTATGTTAATCGGCCCCTTGTAGCAGCTAGGGAATAATGCAGCTTATGGGGAAGAGTTATTGGCCACCTTTGTAAGAAGGGACAGGGTTCTGCTTCTAAAATGCATCCAACAATCAACAAGCAAACCATCCCCTGAGCGACGTGTGGAAAAAAGCACACACAGCCAAATTCTTTCACAGCCAACTTACTCACCACGATTTATCATATTTGGCTTCAGGTCTGTCAGTTTGTTCTAGAACACATTTGACCTGGCTTTGATTGTGCATTTAAAGGCGATCTGTTCTGACTAGGGCTCCCAGCTGGGATGGAAGATTTCCTGGCATCAGGCCATGCAAAACAGGCAGCATCTCTACATCTCTACTTATAGACCTTCAGAACTTGTTTTACAATGTAAATGAGGGCAGGGGAACACTTAGGGGGAGGTTTCTCCTATCTGTTTAGGGGTTTTCAGAGCTGGAGGAGGTTGTTTTTGATTAGAGCAGTTTCAAGGGGTAATTTTTGTTACCCACTGCACTTGGCTAGAAAAACAAGCCTGGCACTCAAGGCTCTCTGAAATTTACCTGAAATATCCACCAGTCTTATCTCTTCATAAATATTAACATAAACCAGTTATGGTCAAATTGGTTTATTTAATAAACCTCAATAAATGATACTATTCTAACTTTTGCACCTTTGTTCAGGCATGAAATGCCCTTTGGCCACCCACTCTGGCTCTTTAAATTTCCTGTTCAAGTTGCCTCCTGCATGAAGTTTCCCTGGCTTTCCTTAGCCCATCTGCCCTGCCTGCATTTCCCAAGGCACTGACTGAAAGCAGGTAACACATAACTGGTGCTTTTATGAATTCCCAATTTGTATTATTGTCCAAATGTATTGATTGAACACCTACCGTGAGCCAGACTCCGTGCCAGGTGCTGAAGGATGAGCAAACCAGAGCAGGATTCCACCATTATAGGGCTTACAGACTAGCATGGGAGATACACATCAACCCAATCAAACCATACCTTTCTCTCCCCTCTGATGTCTTAGCTATACCTCTTATTTTACACTTAGTGTATTTTATATTTTTATTTTTTGTACATATGTCTACTTTGCCCAACATTTTGTTAACAAAAAACATTTTGTTAAAAATCAAAAAGAAACTCCCACTGACAATTGCTGCCTTCCAGTGACATACCACTTATACATGTTATTTCTGACCCTCACAACAACCTATAATTCTGGCATTATTCACCTACTTTGCACATGAGGGATCTGAGGCCCAAGAGAACCAACAACTGGCCCATGGTACCAGCTCAGGGACTTGCACTCCTTAGGAATTTATTGAATAAATGATTGAGAGTGGTTGAAAAACCAGACGTAATATTCTGGCAACTCGTAAGTATACCACTGCATCAATGGAAATTTTAAAATACATATCGGCTTTAAATCTTTAAAAGTAACTACAAGAACAAACAATCAAAATGAATTCTTGGGTTTTTTCCCCTCAATGTTTTTAGAAGCTTAACTTTGTCTTCTTCATTACACTAAGTTCTCCATTCTCCATTCTTTTATTCCTTCTCTGTGCATTTTTCCAAGATGATTTGAAGAAATCCACTGCTTGCATGCAGTAACTCAGGCACATATAGTGTATTTTGAGAGAGCCCCTTGGGTCCAATAGAATGTGTTTAGTAGAGATGCTGTGACATGCCCTTCAAAATACGCCAGCATGTCACCTGATAGTGCCAGGTTGTATAAAAGGATCTATTCCTTTAACTTTAAATTAGAGTTTAAGGACTACTAAGGAATTAGCAGAAATCCTAGCTTAAACCCTGATATCTGTCTTTCCCTTTAGGCTGGAATTTGATCTGGTATTAATCACCTACAACTTTAAAAAAGAGAATCCTGAAGACTGTTGGGCTTCAAGCACAACAAATTCAGAATTTAAAAGAAAATCAACTGTCCTTAAAATATAAAGTCGAGATATTTGTTTTTATTTCGTTGGGTATTTTCTGGTTGTTTGTTTGGAGTTTTCAGGCCTGAGTAGTTATCAATAACTAGCTGGTTTTAGTAATAAGTCCTATCTAGGCAGTGCAGCAAGATGGAACTTCACAAGATCTAAAGTTAAAGTAGGAAGAGTAAATAGTTTGAGAGGCAGGAAGCAGAGTTTGAGGATGGAGAATAGAGTATCCTACTCTCTCCCTTTTTCTCGAAGCAGAAAAACAACAATTTAAATCGGAGAGAAACAACGGCAAAAGCAGGTCACTGTAGAACAGAGACCCTAAGAAGAGGAAAGAAGGTAAACCGAAGTGAAGGAAGGAGGAAAGTCCACATCTGTAAAATGGGGGTAATATTAGTAACAACCTCAGGACCACCACGTCATAAAATTCCAGAGGAAAATGAGGATACTCACCATTCTTATCATGACTGGCCAAACACTGTGGCCCCAATCTACTCCATAGAGTTCCTGCAATGATTAAACAAGAAAATATGTTAAGTGTATAGAGCAATATCTGGCACACAGTTAATGCTAAAACAACTGCTCATTATTCTATGCCCCCATTGTTTCTTTTCTACTGCCTGGTTGCAGAGTGACCAGTTTCCCCTTTCATCCACCAATTTTCTCAACAATTCCATTTACTACTGAAGCTACAATCCTCCAAAACCTCTTCCTTAAGGCCTAGAGCACTGAAAACGTCCCAAAGAAAAGTCTAATTCCTAGCTCAGATTATCTTCTCTGCTGGAGCTCTGACACTGCTTGTCAATGGATTTAGATCCATCCTCCACCTAGACCTGCACTGTCCAGTGTGGAAGCCACGAGTGATCTTCAAACTGAGCACTTGTAATGGGAGGAATTAAAATATCTCATTAATAATGTTTCATATCATTAACTTTTAAAGTGATAAGATTTGTGATATATTGGGTTAAATAACATATATTATAAAAATTAATTCTGCCTCTGTCTTCTTGGTTTCTGTTTTTTTTTTTTTTTTTTTTTTTTTGGGGCCTTCCATATGTAAGTGAAACCACATGGTATTTGTCTAGATTAAATTTATTTATTTATTTTTTTGCGGTACGCGGGCCTCTCACTGTTGTGGCCTCTCCCGTTGCGGAGCACAGTCTCCGGGCGTGCAGGCTCAGCGGCTGTGGCTCACGGGCCCAGCTGCTCCGTGGCATGTGGGATCCTCCCAGACCGGGGCACGAACCTGTGTCCCCTGCATCGGCAGGTGGACTCTCAACCACTGCGCCACCAAGGAAGCCCTCTTCTTGCTTTTTCTTAATGTTCCAACTGGAAAATTTTGGATGGCAAATGTGCTTCACATTATGTTTCTATTGGACAGCATTGGTCTACACCCTTTTTTTAAGACATATTAAATAAACATTTTGTTTGAGTCATTTATTAATGGCATTTGTATCCGTTCTCTCCATTCCCACCATGAACTGATCTCTCCAGTTTTGTCCTCCTAATCTGGATGTGCTTAGTTCCTTCACCCAACTCTCAGGGTCCCCAGGGACCCCTGACATAGCTCCCTCCAGTTGGGCTTATGCTGCTGCCCAGGGCCTCCCAATTCTGATGGCCCAGCAGAATTGCAGTATGCGGGCCTCTCACTGTTGTGGCCTCTCCCGTTGCGGAGCACAGGCTCCGGACGTGCAGGCTCAGTGGCCATGGCGCACGGGCCCAGCCGCTCCGTGGCATGTGGGATCTTCCCGGACCAGGGCACGAACCCATGTCCCCTGCATCGGCAGGTGGACTCTCAACCACTGCGCCACCAAGGAAGCCCTCTTCTTGCTTTTTCTTAATGTTCCAACTGGAAAATTTTGGATGGCAAATGTGCTTCACATTATGTTTCTATTGGACAGCATTGGTCTACACCCTTTTTTTAAGACATATTAAATAAACATTTTGTTTGAGTCATTTATTAATGGCATTTGTATCCGTTCTCTCCATTCCCACCATGAACTGATCTCTCCAGTTTTGTCCTCCTAATCTGGATGTGCTTAGTTCCTTCACCCAACTCTCAGGGTCCCCAGGGACCCCTGACATAGCTCCCTCCAGTTGGGCTTATGCTGCTGCCCAGGGCCTCCCAATTCTGATGGCCCAGCAGAATCACTCACATGTGAGCTTCTCAGAACATCCAAGGACACAGCCCAAGCACCTGAAGTTTTTAAACCCTCTACAGATGACTCTGAGGTGCAGCCAGTTACAAATTACAGTTTCAAGTCCAAGTTCCGCAAAAGTTGACGTTTGGCAAAATATAACTATTACATAGTTGTTCAGTAGAAAAAAATATAAGAATCAGTGAGCCATTTCTGTGTTACTCCTTCACAAATAATGGAAGAAAGAGCATGTTTACCCCTGGAGGAGCCCATGCCCCATGCTGACAAAACCATAAAGGCCACAGTACAAACTAAGCCTACTTCCTTGTCTAGAAGCCAAAATTTACTGGACTCAGAAGTATCTTGTTTTTTTAGGGGAAGGCACTAATTTAAATATCAAGATGGTACATAAATTTAAGAATATAAATAGTTGATAACACTGCAAGTGGTTGATTTTCTTTCGTACTAAATATTGAATTTTTTCATTGTTTGTTTTCCTTTCAACTCATGTCTTTTCCCTCATCACATATCCCAGTGAGCTGCTCATTGATTTTTCACTAGTGACTACAGACGATGATTTGAAACGAGTTCTATTACATCTGGGAATCAGCCAAAGACTTGTTGATTTAAGATAGCTGTTTGATTTCCTAGGCCAGACTTATAATAATTCATAGGTCATTTACAGCAGTGCCTGCTGGTAGACTGCCTATCACGTGCTTGCAGGACCGTGGAGACTGAAAAAAATGAATTGCCTCCCAATGTCACAGCTAAAGAAACTCTTGGCATTTAAGAATCTCTCTCCTGAGCAGAAAAGACAAAGATGACCCCACATGCAAAATCCAAAATAAGAAAATCAAGAATTTTTATCCTAAAATGCTCATGTGTTTACCCAACCCCTAGCACAGTCTAGAACATAACAGGTGCTTATGGAATATCTGTTGAAACTTGAAATAATTCATTAATAAGTTAATTATTTCTGAGAAAATGCTGGCTGATACTTTAATAAGCTTTGAAGTTGACTATCAATAAGACCAAATGAAAATAATTTCAATGGAATTCTATAATCATTTATACATAATGACCATTTATATGCATCTTTTGTTGCAAAAGACAGCTTAGGTTAATAAAATGTAGAATAGCAGAGTGTTAATACTTTGGATGTGAGTGAGAATACCGAATTTGACACTAGTTAGATAGATAACTTTTAGGCAAATTACTTAACCTCACTGAACTTCACGTTTCACAATGAATATCCATTAATTTCTTAATTAGAGAAATAATAATAAATTTTAAAAGTAAAAACTGTGCTTTATGTAAAGGGCTGAGTACCTATCCCTAAAAGAGCATATAAATATGGTAAGATGCTACAATTACAAAAGGTATAGTTATTTGAAAAATGAGATATTGACCAGAAACAAAAGGGCAGCATTAGAAAAAAATTTCCCAAATTTAGAAAAGGAAAAATAATGTAAAGAAGGAAACGTGGCCAAGTGGGAATCGCATTTCTAGAATTGCAAATGGTAACCTGGTAATTATAAAAACATCATATATGAAAATTACCTAACTAATAATATTCGCCTGAGAGGAGATGAGATTCTTTGGGGCTGGTTTGTCTTCCGTGTGCCCTGGCAGACTTCATCTACTGTTCTGGGAGACTCCAGACATGGAATTGAGAACACTTTGCAGATCACAGAATGCTTAGAGATCTGGAAAGAAAAGCCACCCCCATCTCTGGATCAGTGTGGATCCAGGAACCCTGAAGGAGAGGAAAAGAAGCCAGCGCTTCACTGGGGTTCAGACACAGAAAGACTTAGAAGAAATTGCACCTGAAAGAGAAGCGGTAGGGCCCCTAACACAGTCAGATGAGTGAAGGGGCCTGGCAGAGTGAGCCAGACTAAGCAGCTCGTCTGGGATTTGAAGGGAACAGGATGTCCAGGTTCAGCTGAGAAAGAGACAGGAAGGAATAAAAGTGAATTCTAGTTAAAAAGTAGTAGACAGAACACACACATTTAGTTCTCCTCCCTCCCAGGCCCCTGTTAAAATAACCACGTGGAATATTGAACAACTTTTTCAAAAGTTCAATGGCTAATTTCAAGGGTCAAAGAAACGGGAAAGGAGAGGATTAAAAACACAAATTGGAAAAGCAGAAGGACTTGTAATAACCACTGCCGTAGACTTGAGAAAGTTGAACCCCAAGCCGATACTGTTTGTTTGTTTGTTTTTTTGCGGTACGCGAGCCTCTCACCGTTGTGGCCTCTCCCGTTGCGGAGCACAGGCTCCGGACGCGCAGGCTCAGAGGCCATGGCTCACGGGCCCAACCGCTC
>NW_006780574.1:2367259-2368894 GCF_000442215.2 Lipotes vexillifer
AGCCGTGTCCCCTGCATCGGCAGGCGGACTCTCAACCACTGCGCCACCAGGGAAGCCCCCCAAGCCGACTGTTAAAGCTGAGGAAGAAAATCACTTTGCTGTTCTCAAAAAAGGCTCAGGAGTTGATGGCTTCAGGGACCTCTGGGAAAAGTGACCAAAAACAGGAAGGTTAGTTGAAAGTGTGTTTAGGAAACAAACACTCCTTAAATCCTCTCCCCAACTCCATATTGATGGATAAATTCCCCTTCCTCACCCCTGAAAACTATAAAACAGAAAGTGTCTGGACTGGAGAATATCAGAAACCCTAGAAGTTTGGAGATGCACAATTAACACAGAGAGATTAAGTGAAAATTCTCATGCTAAATTTTGACAACATTCCCTGCAGGCTCTTATCACCAGTCAGCTACTAGAACAATGGAAGCAAGGCCTGTAGCCTCCGTGAAGAAGACTGGAAGATTCTTCTCTGAGCATTCTGATTGGGCCAAGAGTAAGATGGTAAAGGTACTGACTTCTGGGTTCACCAAGGAAATGGTCAAGGCAACTTAATTTTCAGTGAAGCTCTGAGTTGACACACTCATATATACAGTGGTTCCAATCAGCTTTTCAGTGACTCGTTTCTCAGTGTGAGAGGACAGCCAAGGACCACACTGCTGTTGGGGGAGCCCTTACACAAAAAATTGAGATGAAAGCAATTTGGGAAAAATCAGAGATGCTACAGGCAGGAAAAAAATTACAAAAATAAAACCATATTCTCAGAAAGATAACAGAAGGTATTTCATCCATAAACTAGAATAGGATGAGGGCTCTTGTAATACAGCAGTTTAACATATACTAAAACTTCAGTGGGAGGTTTGGAAGACAAAATTAAGAAAATCTTTCAGAAACTAAAGGAAAACAAGACAAGGAGATGCAGCATAAAATTGAAAAGATTAGGTAATAAGAGCCTAAGAGGACCAACATCTGGATAATAGGGCTTTCAGAGAGAGAAAAAAATAAAATAAAACAGAAAAAAAAAGAGGAGAAGATAATAAAATAAATAATTCAAGAAAAGTGTCCATCCCTGAAGGGGGTGTTTCCAGCACAAGAGAGCCTATCGTGTGCTCAGCATAGTGGACAAATGTAAATCCACATTAAGGGCACACCATCATGATATGCTGGAGACAAATAGAAAAATTTTAAGCATCCAGGGAATGCAACCAAAATAAGAAGTCACAAATAAAAATTAACACTCAAAGTGACTTGAGAATTCTCAATCACAACACAGATAGCTAGAAGACAATAGGCGAATGCCTTAAAAATGCTGAGGGGAACTGACTTCACCTTAGATTTCTATACTCTGATAGACTATCAGTGCATCATGATTATTAAAAAAAGAAAATAAAAGTTTCAGATATTCAACACACCAATATTTTACCTCCCATACACATTTTCTCAGGAAGCTACTGGAAGACTATAGGCTCCACCAGTAAAAGAGAGTAAACCAAGAAAGAGGAAGGCATGGCATACAGGAAATAGGAAGGAAATAGGAAGACTATCATAAGAAAGAGACGAAGGGTTCCCAGTCCAGGAGGAAGGGAGATCCCAGGTGGCCCTCTGTGCCACAGGAGAGGAGGAAAGAGGGGAAGCAGACTGGAA
>NW_006780574.1:2368938-2377165 GCF_000442215.2 Lipotes vexillifer
AAGAGTGGAGGCAGACTGGAACAGGTCAGAAGGCTCCTAGAGAGGCACCACCAAGAAAATGCAAGTGAATTACCAGTAATTGTTTTTGTACAGAGAGAAGATTAAACAGTTGTGGGATAGTTTGTGGTTGGACTGCCATTAAATACCTAGAAATTTAAACAAAAATATGAGACTATTATTAATTCTAGGAAAAAAAAAATGTGTAGTCAAGAAAAGGTGGTCTTCCACATAGCTTACCCATGAAAATCAATTGCAATAGTCATAACAGCATCAGAGTACATACCTGATGCTTTGATATAACTATATTAAAGGGGTAAAAGGATGCAAAATAGGAAAAGAAACCTTCCAGAGTTGGAAGTCAATAGAAAATGGCTACCATTGGATAATTAAGGAATGGCCATATAAACATTTTATTTAAGAAAAATGAGATGGCAAAAAAAAATGGAAATAGAGAAAATGGTTAAACAGAAAATTAAAAGAAACAAATAAATACCAAACGACTCAGATAAACTCAGAAATGGTTGATTGGGGGGATGTAACAGGGCAACAGGTAAGCATGAGACTGCTGTTTTCCATAACAAATCTTATAACAAGTAAGCTTCTGAAAGTATCCGTATCTTTGAGAAAAATAAAACAATTTTAAAAGAAGTAGGGCTTCCCTGGTGGCACAGTGGTTGAGAGTCCACCTGCCGATGCAGGGGACACGGGTTCGTGCCCCGGTCTGGGAAAATCCCACATGCCACGGAGCGGCTGGGCCCGTGAGCCATGGCCGCTGAGCCTGCACGTCCGGAGCCTGTGCTCCGCAGCGGGAGAGGCCCCAGCAGTGAGAGGCCCGCGTACCACAGGAAAAAAAAGAAAAAAAAAGAAGTAGAAGGAGGAGGAGAAGAAAGATGAGGAGAGAACCATGTCATTAGGAACCCCCCATTGCACTTCTCTGAAAATCTCAGATGAAAGTTGGTCACAAAAAGCAAAAGTCACTTCCCTGCTGGCCAGAGAAGGAACAAGATCCTACAGGCCGACCCTTCAGAGATGGCTGGTAGCTCAGCAGTTGCCAGGGGCTGTGGGAAGTACAGCCACAATGGTCGCTGGAAGGAAGAGAACCCAGAAAAGGATAGCTGCAGAAGTGCAGGCATAGCTGTGACCATGAATAGCCAAGTCCCTATCCACAACCGCCAACTCCACCTTAACTAGAAAAGAGGTGGACCTCTTGCTAATCAAGCCAGACCACATTTAAAGTGTCAGTGGACATAACACCAGCGATAGTGTTACGAAAGACTTCACAGTGCTTCTTGATTAACTGGCTATGAGGAGTCAGGGTAGAAAGAGTCCAATAGAGTGCTATGAATATGTAAATATATTTACCCAACTAAAATACATTTTGTAAGTTACAGATGGGTGTTACAGTAACTGCTTCTTGTGGTATGGTCCAAAGGACAGATGAAAAATCTATGCGACTTAAAATATATTTCCCACAAGTTTGCTAGATATTGAAAGTTCTCCATTCGTGATGTCACCCATGAAATTCCTGAGACACTATACATATAGCTAGCAAGATAATGGGATAGTAACTAAAAGCCCAGGTCTCGGAAGTAATTAGATTGAGGTTCAAATGCCAATGTCACTAGTTTCCTATTTTATGACCTTACAAAATGTTCTTTAAACTAAGTCTTTGCTTGTTCTTGTGAAAAGTGGTATAGTAATACTAAAAAAAAAAAAAAAAAAAAAAATGATTGCTTTAAGGGTTATGAGAAAATGTGTGTAAATCATTTAGCACTGTGCCTGGCATACAGAAAATGTTAAATCATCAATAACAGATATTACTGTATTCTCAGGGAAGGACTATAGAAAAACAGGGGCAAAGAAACCAATGTGTGTTGTTCTCCTCACCTTCTAGAATATTTGTTCTCACTTTCTAGAAATATTGTATGTGCTTTTATTTAAACTTCACAATTCACCCAAGGTCACAAAGATGGTAACTGGTAGAGTTTGGATTTGAATACAGGACTATCTGACTTCAAAGACCATGCACTTTTCACTGGAATTTCTAACATGAATTCTGTTGGTGTATCATCAAAGATTAATCAATCAGATCAAAACCCTCTCTCTCTTTCTGATCTCCACACATCACTTAGAAAGGAACAGACCTTTGAGGACATGGTATAGCTGAGAGAAAATGTTTGATAAAAAGAATGAAATAAGCAAAGCCCCAGAAAACTTGGCCCTACATAGAGGATCTAAGACATGGGACCCCCAGGTACCAGGTGAACTCACCCAGATGCCACAGGAGTGGGGGAGATGAAGGAGTGTGAGTGGAAAATGAGACAGTTTAGAGCTATGAAGATGAAGCTACATAAGCGGCCCTATCCAAAGCCAAACACTTCCCAGGCCAAATATTTAAATTTGGAGTCATATCAGAAGTCTTAATATTTTATTATTGGTATATCAAACACTGAAAGTTAGTTTGTTCTCAATGCAACAGTGAAAGTTCTCATGCATATCCCTCGTGGAAGACAGAATTCTAAGACAGCCCTCAAGGACTATTGTATAATCTTCCCCTTGAATACGGGTGGGATCCCAGAACATGATGGAATTTCACTCCTGTGATTAGTTACATTACCTGGCAAAAGGGAAGAGATTTTGCATATGCATTTAAGGTTCCAAATCAGTTGGGTGAGTTCATCAAAAGACAGATTAGGGCTTCCCTGGTGGCGCAGTGGTTGAGAGTCCGCCTGCCGATGCAGGGGACACGGGTTCGTGCCCCGGTCCGGGAAGATCCCACATGCTGCGGAGCGGCTGGGCCCGTGAGCCGTGGCCACTGAGCCTGCGCGTCCGGAGCCTGTGCTCCACAACGGAAGAGGCCACAACAGTGAGAGGCCCGCGTACCGCAAAAAAAAAAAAAAAGACAGATTATCCAGGGTGGCCCTGACTTAATAAGGAAAGTCCCTAAAAGAGGAACTTGATCCTTCCTGAAGAGCAATTCTCTGGCTGGCCTTGAGGAACCAAACAGCCATGAGTTCTAGAGCTGTGAGGAAATGAATTCTGCCGACAACCACCTGAGCTTGGAGAAGAACCCCAAGTCTCAGATGAGACCACAGCCCCAGACTACATCTAAATTGCAGCCTTGTCAGACCCTAGGCAAAGAACTCACCTAAGCCAAACCCAGACTTCTGACTCACATAAACTGTGAGACAATAAATGTGTGGGTTTTTTTGAAACAAACAAACCAAAAAAAAAAGTTAGTTTGTTCTAATTAATTACTACTTTGAATATCAGTGCCTGCATACTCTCTTGTTCCACAGAGATAGAAAAAAACAATCTGTACCTTTAGGGAGTTTACCAGGCGGTGCTTCTGGAAAGACATTCTCAGACAAAAATGACAGTAACAATACACCACAATGTTTGGGAAACGTCTAATGAGTGGTGCTCACAGAATCTGTGAAAGCAACTCAGAAACCAAGAGACAATTCTCAGTTGGATGAAGCAGGGAAAGTTTCACTTGAGTTAAAGCTTGAAAATGAATTTGAAATAAAGGGGGAGGCAGGATTTTGGAGGAGGTAAAGGAGTAAAAGGGCATGAGGATGCCATTGTATGTTGGAGGGGCAGTGATTTGCTTTGGCTGGTGATGAGAATCTAGGCTGAAAAGTTATAAAATACAAGGCTGAGAAAAACTGGCTTTTGCTGAATGACAGAAAACTTTCAGTGTCAGGCTATGGTGTTCGGGCTTTACTTTCTAATAGGAAGGAAAGGCTTGGGTTTTGTTTGTTGTCTTGGTCAAGAAATGATGACCAAGGGCTTCCCTGGTGGCACAGTGGTTAAGAATCTGCCTGCCAATGCAGGGAACACGGGTTCGATCCCTGGTGCAGAAAAGATCCCGAATGTGGTGGAGCAACTAAGCCGGTGCGCCACAACTACTGAGCCTGTGCTCTACAGCCCGCGTGCCACAACTACTGAAGTCCACATGCCTAGAGCCCATGCCTTACAACAAGAGAAGCACGTCAATGAGAAGCCCACGCACTGCAATGAATAGCAGCCCCTGCTCACCACAACTAGAGAAAGCCTGCGTGCAGCAACAAAGACCCAAGGCTGCCAAAAATAAACAAAAAAACTTAATTTAATTTACATTAAAAAAAAAAAGAAATGATGATCAAAACCCCATTCCTCATCTCTTCTCCCCAGTTTGATCTATAGATTCAAAATGCAATCCCAATATAAATCCCATAAAGCTTTTATGGGTAGATATTGACATGCTGATTCTAAAATGTACATGGAAAGGTAAGGGAACTAGAATAGCCAATTCTTAAATTCTGAAAAAGAAAAAAGTCTTTGCTGATGACCCTGCTGGATCCCTGTGTGCAGGAAGACATGGCTACTATGTGGTGCTCTTGTGTCTCTCAAGGTGTATTTTTTTTTTGTTTTTAGCTGCTCCACATGGCATGTGGGATCTTAGTTCCCGGACCAGGGATCAAACCCAGGCCCCTGCAGAGGAAGCACAGAGTCTTAACCACTGGACCACCAGAGAAGTCCCTCAAGATGTATTTTTGATCACACTAGTCCCAAAAGAGGTACTTGAAAAGTTCCAAGAAAAAAAATTAAGGGCTTTGAATAATCCTTGAATAAATCAATCTGTTTAACTTCAGCTCATGCAGTGTTTCTCGAACTAGGTTGAACTCAGAATTTTTTCTTCATGTAAATATTTATTAACTTTCCTTGGAGGTGGTTTAGTAAAATACACTTTGAGAAACACTTAGAGATGTTGGAATACACTTTTACACTTTGGATAATACTTAAAAGATTAATTTTATTACTTTTTATTTTTTTTATAAATTTATTTGTTTTCAGCTGCATTGGGTCCTTGTTGCTGCATGCAGGGCTTTTTTTTAGTTGAGCGAGCAGGGGCTACTCTTTGTTGCGGTGGGTGGGCTTTTTATGGCCGTGGCTTCTCTTGATGTGGAGCACGGGATCTAGGCGCACGGGCTTCAGTAATTGTAGCTCCCAGGCTCCAGAGGGCAGGCTCAGTAGTTGTGGTGCACGGGCTTAGTTGCTCCGTGGCATGTGGGATCTTCCCGGACCAGGGCTCGAACCCCTGTCCCCTGCATTGGCAAGTGGATTCTTAACCACTGCACCAAGATTCTTAACCTCAAGATTAATTTTAGAATTAATTTTAGAATTAAGATTAATTTTAGAAAAAGTGTGTAAGTCCTAAGAAATTTGACAGATTTGGGTAAACCGTTTTTACTGCCCATTTGGAGACTGTGTTGATATTCACGTTGCCAAGGTTCGGTCAGGATACTCTGAGAAGCCAAATGGGAACATGAAGAGGAACTCGTGGGGTGATTTAAGGGAAGGTGTCTGAGTGACTACCTGTCCTGTGGATCCCCACGAAGCATCTAGTGGTGGGCTTGGGGTAGCTGCTGGCCGGCAGGCAGAGCCCTTAGGAAGATGGAAGACAGCAAGGACAGGCTGGAACCGCTGGGTCCGATCTATTCTTTCAAAGTTGAAGACCTTTAGAGAGGAATGGCTGCCCCGGAGCTTCAGCCTTCTAGATCTTATGCAGATCATATCCCTTTGGCCAACTCTAGCACAACTATACAGGGGAAAAGGATGCTGGAAAAAGTGGTTCCCAGTTTGATGGCATTGCACCGAGCAAACCACCACAAGGGTTACTAGTGAAATGAAAAAGAACAAAAAAGCATACCTCCTTTCAGTCTGAAAACAGCATTCACATGACTCAGACTTAAGGAGCTTTGGGGGAATTCCTACTCAGTGCCAGGCACTGTGCCAAATATTTTCACACACCCCCACACACACACCCCT
Source organism: Lipotes vexillifer (assembly GCF_000442215.2). Lineage (NCBI taxonomy): Eukaryota > Metazoa > Chordata > Mammalia > Artiodactyla > Lipotidae > Lipotes > Lipotes vexillifer. The sequence goes on from NW_006780574.1 coordinate 2,374,753, forward strand.
ACATAAACACAACTTCTCTAGTAGCATCACACCATATGCTACCTTTCCCCATTTCTGTTGGTCACAATGAGAGAAAAATGAAGAAGAGTTTGGGCAGACCAGGAACTTTGCTGACAAGATGTAAACAACAATACAGTTGAATACGATGTTGTGTCATAGTTAGGAGAGAAAGCTCTAGAGTTTCTGGGTCCAAATCGTGGGTCCTGTGACATGAGAGTTAAGTGATCTTGGGCAAAATATTTAATTCCTCTATTTCTCAGCATTGCCATTGCAAATTTCAGATAATACTCACCTTACTGGGTTGTTGTAATGATTATATGTTATAATATATGTGCAGCACCTGGGGTTAAAGAAAACAGAAAGCTCAGTTTAGGAATAATTGAAAAATAAGTATTAGTGAGATTTTTGCTTGTGCCCATAAATACATATATATTTTTAAATATTCTATTGCTGAAACAGAATGGTTTTAAATTATAGTTATGCATTTTTAACTCATGTTCTCTCTTTTTTTATTATCTATCAAAATGTTTATACCGATCATTATTTAGTAGCATACAGATAACCAAATATGTTACATATATCACAGTCTCAAAATCCAGGATATTTAATTTTTAAAATTATAATTTACAGTAGAATACATAAGTATGAAGTGACATAAATAATTCCAAATTACTGAATAAACAATTTAAAATAATCGAGTGAAAGGCAGCATAAGTTGCATTTTAATAACTTAAAAATTATGATAGGATAGTCTATTTCCCTGTATATTGTTAAATCTATATGTCTGTATAAAGTTCCTGTTAACTACAGCTTCATGATCTGGATCTTTGCCTAAATTAATGTCAACACATTAGCCCTTTCTCTTCACGATTTCCTGATAATCAATAGCAATCTCCTGTCCTTGGTCCTTCCTTTACAGCTATTTGTCCTAAATGTAACAATGATTCATTCTACTACAATAAGAAGATCCCTTGGTTCTTTGACCATGACTCTCAAATCACTTGTCATTGACTCTCAGTTGTTCAATGCTGTGCACTCCTTCCTCGTATGTTCTTTCCTTCAATCTTAATTAAAGCATAATATACTTCTCTGGATAATTTACAAGCTGCTTAAAACAGAAGACCTTAGGCAGAAAATACAGTTCGGCTAGCAAAAATTGGATGAATTTTAACTCATACTTAATATTGGCTGTTACCTTTTAAACATTCTGATCAATACTGTTAGTACTGGCATGTTCTTTTTACCTCGTATTGAGTGCAAATTAACTGGAGAGGACTTTTTTTTTAACTGCTCTGTTCTTCCTTTTCATACACATGAAAACATAGCATTATTGATTGACTCTGTAAAGCTCATTTTAAATTAAAGGCTTATTTTTATCCATTGACATTACTCAGCAAAGTGAGAATCAGATTTAAGATATTCATAGTTATCCATTTCAAAGAACAAGCGGGCACCTGCCCACTGGTTACATTTCACTTACACTATAATTTGTACGACTCTTAATCAAGGGGTCTTCTGATCCAGAAGGCAATAAGCGATTCCCCAACAATGATATCATTTAAAAATGCATGTCCTTAGTCAGTATGTGTCAGGATGTGCTAAAACACATGGCATATATTCAGCTGACTGACAAAAGTTATCCTTAAAAGACCCATGACAATTGGCCTGAAGCTCATGCTTTATGAAGCAATGCCACCTTTGGCCAGTAGATAGCACTCAAGATATTCCACTGAACGGAGAGAAGGCGCCTCGGTACGATTATCACTCTGCCAGGGAAACATTAGACAAGTTCATTTTAGATCAGCAGAGGGGGAAAAGAGATGCCCCCCCAAACACCTAGAAATAGGGATTTTTTTGTACAAAACGCCAGCAGCCACTTAATGTAAATTTGTACTTTATTAGGGTAGGAAAACTAGCCCACTTGTTTCCTAACACAATTTCTGTTGGAAGACAAGGCAAGTACCACTCATGTGACAGACTGAAATAAAACATGAAAGCAGCACCTGAATGGTAATGTTGAGGTCCTGAGAGACCACAAGTGGAATATGCCAGTTGCCTTGCACAAAAAGACTAAAAAGGCAAACTGCTGTGACTCATCCATCCTGCTAAAAAGCCACATGCATTTCAGAATGCCATGTTTAAATAAATAAGAACCTGGCTATAAACAAAAAATGAATTGTAACTGCTTGAAGCCAATGGACAGTGCCTTGGCATGGTTAGCCCTACACATAAGGGTAACTACTGTTAATGCTTTGATAAATGATGGCTTCCACGGTGCGTAAGAACCAACTCATGTTTGCTCAGAGGCAGGAAGTGGTAAAGGGAGCTGCTCCCGTGATTTTGTGTGTGTGTGTGTGTGGTACGCGGGCCTCTCACTGTTGTGGCCTCTCCTGTTGCGGAGCACAGGCTCCGG
>NW_006780574.1:2378344-2398275 GCF_000442215.2 Lipotes vexillifer
TGGTACGCGGGCCTCTCACTGTTGTGGCCTCTCCTGTTGCGGAGCACAGGCTCCGGACGCACAGGCCCAGCGGCCATGGCTCACGGGCCCAGCCGCTCTGCGGCATGTGGGATCTTCCCGGACCGGGGCACAAACCCGTGTCCCCTGCATCGGCAGGCAGACTCTCAACCACTGCGCCCCCAGGGAAGCCCTGCTCCTGTGATTTTGAACCATCTCCCACATGTCGCGAGCTCAGTTCATCTGATACAGCAAGTAAGGGTCTGTGTTAAATGAGGTGATGGTTATCAAGCTGCTGTCCAAGCAGACACAGAAAGCTGGAGTGTGAGAAGCTAGGAGATGAGAATCATTCAAACATCTATCAAAGAAAAGGTGGAGGCACCTGAGCTAGGGAAGACCATGTCAAGGGAAAAAGACATCTGAAAAAAAAAATCAGTGAAAAACTAAAGAAACAACTTCAAATTCCTTCTGCAGAAAATTGGTGGTGGTTGGGAGGTGGTCAGGCTCTTAGAAAAGTCAGTTCCTAGGAGGACAGGTTTTCATTTCCTGCTCTCCAGGGTCCAACCTTAAGCTTTCTACAGCTGTGCTCCCAGCTCACTTTCATGGACTTACACACAGAATGGCTAACCCAATATCCTGCTCAAAAATTTCTTAATTTAGCCTCAAATTGCCTGAAACTACCTCTAGCCTTTGAACTTACTGTTCCCATGAGCCATTAAATGGCTTTCTGTTGTAACTGCTCAACTTGTTTGAGTTGTGTTTGGGTATTTGCAAACAAAAGTCTCTTTTGACTGTGCTAGGCTTACTCTGGGGTAGGGTGGAGCTGCGGACTGCCTACTGCCTGATCCGCAATGATTAGGAAAAAGACAGCAAGGAAAAAACACATTTACAGAATGCTATCTTAGCCTTTCAAAGGAAAATTTTCCAATTTGAGAATGCTTAGGGTTCCTAGAAGGAAGACAGAAATCTGGGATGAAAAGAGATTGGATTGAGATCCCCCTTGCACTGACCCTGGAGTCTAGCCTTCTTCTGCCACAGTCTGGCTGTGTGACCTTGAGAACATCACTTTCCATCTCTGGGCCTCAGTTTTTTCATCTATAAACTGAAGGGTTAAGCAAGATGTTCCAATTCTAACCTTCTATGGCTCTGTTCTCCTGCCTTCTTTCCATATAGGAAGCTACATCTGAAAGAGGTTAAATGACTTCCTAGTAATGACATCCATCATATTCCACCAGTAGAAAAGGTGATTGATTATTCAGTCAAATAATCATGCATATATGAACAATGCATGGGAACACACCCAGAAAGACAGTGACAAGTTTGCCAAAGTCAGTCTGATTTGGTGGAGATGCTCTCTCCTGCCTTGTCGGTCTTAAGTGATGCTCTCTTCACCCAGGCACCTTCTTATCACAGGACCCACTGGGACCCCCAGGCTGCCTCTCTTCCTCTCCCTCCAGCCTCTCCCCTTGGCTTCTGACAGTGGCATCAGCCACCAGTACACTGCTGGCAGCATCGTCTGACATCCAAGGGAAGAGCTGGTGAAGAGAGAGAGTTGTGGCAAAAAAAACAATTTCACTGTAGAAGAATTCTTTGATCTGTATTTGAACTTGGAACAACTGATACATCTGTGTGATAAAACTTCATAAATCCCCCAATCATGTCGAAACGGCTACAGAGAAAATGTCCAGTTCTCTCCTGAAAAGTTCTGTAAAAACTAAGGATGTAAATAGGTTCTGATGATGTTCTGTTAAAGCCTGAGTGCGTTCCAAATGTGGGGCCTATGATTCTGTAGGGGAAGGAAGGGGTGGGGGGAGAGAGAGGGGGGAGGGAGGGGGGAAGAAATGTTTCCGGTAGAGCAGTAGTTCTCAACCATGGCTGTATAGTGAAATCTCCGGGTGAAAAATACCAATGTCTGAGTCCACTTTTAAAGAGGTTAAAGTCCCCAGTGCCATCAGGGTTGAGAGTCAATGTAACGCAGCATCATTTTAATGAAACAGCGACTCAAGAATAGTCAATTACTCAACAAGAATGGCAACTCAAAAAGGATTTTCATTAAGAATTGCTACCAAAAAGCCCACCAGCTTCTTATCACAGAGGTCTAAGAGGTCCAAAGGGTCCCTGAGAATTCCCTCTATCCTTGGGGTAAGCACTGCCATGTTCTTGAGTCCCCATTCCTCCTCTGAGGCTTGCACAGCTCCTCTGAGCCCTGTGCCATGTAATTCTCCATATCTCTCACCCTTCTAAAATTATTACCTGATCAGTGCCTCAGGCTCAGTACAGTCAAACCTCTTTTCCTGATAATAAGATCGACTCAGGGGCTTTTAACATCCGTAGCTCATTCCTGTAACTCTTATTCGCTAAAGGTTCATTCATTCACTACATCACAACTTTTACAACTGCTGGTCAGCTGAAAAATACCTGAGGCAGAGTGATGAATTGGAAAGACACTGCTCCGAGAAACTGAAGGCCTTGAATCCAGCTTCAGATTTGCCCATGCCTCTCTCCAGATGACCTGATGCAAGTCACGTAACATTTTGAGCTTCCATTTCCTTAAAGGTAAAGTGAGAAATCTGGTTAATGTCTGATATCCACCGCCGCTCTGAAATGTTATACTGTAGATGATGTTCTTATCCACGTTCTGGTAATGATGCTAATGAACAGTAAAGGGTGAGAAAGCAAGTGCAGAAGAGAAGCACAAGGAAAAAGCTAATGGTCCCGGTGAGCCACAAGTTGACAGACTGGCTCTCAAAGCATCGACAATATCCCTGTAAGTTACCTTTTTAAAAGACTACAATGGAATCTTATGGCAGTAAAATTTGGTAAGTTCTACTTTCTGCTACTTTGTCTGTATGGAAAGACCATTTTCAATCCCCTCACACTGGGGAAACCACCCTTTCAAAATGAAACGGCAATGATCTGATTCTCCAGTTGTTAAATTGCCTCTAAGAGGAAAAGGGATTATGTTAAAAAAATTCCTCTAATATGCCTGGAAAGTTTTACAATATTCCAACCCCAAATTCAGTTCCTTGTTCCTCTGTAGGAGCTCTTGCACCCACATCTCTCCATTCTTTTCTTTCCAGCAACCATGACCATCTCCTCATGCAGCTTCATCCTTAAGACAATCCTGCCTGCTACCACTGCATATATCTTTATACCACTTGATGTCTGACTCTTCTACTCCAAAAAGTTTGAAGACCAAACTTTGGTCTTATTTCCTGCAGACCAAGTTAAACTATTGATATTTAGCCTGGCATTCCCAGATCCCTACAGTCTAGCTTGTAACCTACTTTTTCTCAAAGCCAGTCTGACCCACTTTACTGTCCATCCCTCAGTCAAGTCACACGAAGTCCCTCCACTGGGCATTTGCTTGTGCTGTTCCTCCCACATGGAATAGCTTTCCCCATTTTCTCCCACATAGACTAACCTTGGCTATTCTCAGAAACTGAGCCAGCTCACATTTTATCTCTGCCATGAAGCAGTCATGCTGGTTTACAATGATCTGTCCTTCCTCCAAATATACTAGGCAGCACTTAAACTTGAACTCCCCTGTATTGTCTGCCTTTTGTTTGTTGCATGTTTCCTGGTTAGACTGCATGTTCGGAATGACAGTCCATGTATTTAATGCTTCTATCTTTCCCCCTTTTCTCCCTCCCTCCCTCCTTCCCTCCTTCCTTTCTTCCTTCCTTCCACTTTCCCATAGTACTTACAGTAAAATTTGGGGAATACACTAAATTAGCAGCAGTCACCTTATAAATAAACACAGAAATACCAGACTTTAGTCAAGGGGGTCCTTGGTGCTTCTCTCTGCCACAGCCTGATCAACAGGACACACGTTCTCTTGTGTCCGTTAGCTCTTAGCTTGGAATCCAACACCCTGCAGCAAGTTCCATTGTGAGAATACTTAGTATTATTAGGACACATGTCCAAGTTTAGGTTCTAAAATTTTATGCATAAATTTCCCAAAAGGGTAGAAATGGTCTAAGAAACAGGAACAAATTTAAAGAAAAGAGTGAAATATTCCAGTCATTAAATCACTTATTCATTTCAATAGTGTGTTAAGTCATGCGCTCCTCATTTAAAGGGCTAACAATAACAGAATCGGAAACTACTAAATCAAGAAGGGACCTCACCTTCTGGTTTTAGAGACGAGTCAGCTGGGGCTCCAGCAGAAACACTGAGTCTATATGAGGTACTGCCTCTTGCAATGCTGTTTGCCTTCTTCCTCTTCCAGCAGCCGCTCTCCGAAAAGGGGTCCTTCTAATGTCTGCCAAACTCGTTCCCTATTAATCACTCCCCAAAGATTGTCTGTAAATAAAATGCAGAGACAAAGTTGGACAAGAAGATCAATCTACAGAGATCGCTCCCAATTTTTGAAATTATCTTACTTATGCTTCTAGGATAGAATAACTTTTTAGAAGTGAGCTCTAAGCCTAGGTAAAGAGAATTTTTGTGGAGGTGAAGGGTAGCTATAGGGAGGTGAGTTATATATTTAGATATGCAAATAATGATTTTGTTTTGTTTTTGAGTCTGTTGCAAGGAAAAGGAAGAGTCTGAGGACAAAGTGGGTTCTCGCTGCTGCAGCCTTTGCCATGGGCCCCAGAATCCCCCAGTCAGGCTACGTGAGGCGTTAGGAAGGATATACAACCCTCGCTTGCCTCTCTTCCTCCATACAGGGAATGGAGTTGTATTAGAGAGGTACCCCACCTGCAGCCTCAGGGACAACTTTCAAAGTCACATTGGGACCCCAGAACACTCCGGAATGACCTCCCTCCCCATCTGCACAAAATTGACACACCCAGTGAAAGGAAGGGTGGGACCTTGCCCTACCCAGGTCAGTCCTCCTGCCCTTGGTCCTGCACCATTCAAAGACTTACCAACTCCCCTTTCATTTTATTTGGGGGTAGAAGAGCAGTAAGAGCAGGAGATGGAAACGTTTTTCCCCTAAAATTCCAACCCAATTTCAATTTTTGTTGTTTTATTTTTTTTTAATAAAAATCTATCTCAATTCCACTCTCTTGCCTCAACGTGTTTTTCATTTGCAAGAGGATGCAGGAACTAGCCTTGCCTTGAGTGTTCTTTTGAAGTAGCTGCCTAGAGACTCATCCCTGGAGAACTGATTTTACCTCTCTGGACCTTAGATTTCCCATCTGTTCAATAAAGAGGCGGATGGATGATGTCTAAATTCTCACCCGCCGTAAACGTGGGAGTACCTGAGCCCCACTGTCCCTTGACTTTTCCACTCGAGGGTCCAGCACAGAGATAGTTAAAGGTTAAGGATCTCTCCAATGGAGAGTTGTTAACATGGGTTGAGCGATCGCGGGCAGCAGGTTTCTGGCCTCGCGCAGCCGCGGCCTCAGAAATATCCCTCTCCAAGATTTCCCAACTGGGAGGGAGGCTGCGGCAGGGTCTCCTCTCCTTATTCTTCTCCCCAGGCGCCCGGGCGCAGCTCTGTCCTCCTCCTGGACACCGAGCAGCCGACAGCATCCTCAAACCCGAGTAAGCCTGGACCCCTACACCTAGCTCGGTTTCTCAGAGCCCTGCCGCTACCCCTCCTCAATGTCCCTCTAGGTGCCCACTACTTTCCACTTCCAGACATCCTTCCAGCCGCACCAGCCTCACTTTGGACCCCCTGCGCCGGGCTCTGAGAGCCAGGGCTGCTGCGGAGCAGGGCGCTCTCCCGGGGCGTCCCGGGCTCCAGCACCCCTCCACACCATCACCACCCCCGCCCCACGCCCCGCCTCAGGACCCTGCCGTCGCCTTCCCCTAGAACTCCCTGGGTGCTCTCCCGGCGCGCTCCTTCCTGCATCCACTCAGGGAGACCACCCGCTCCCCCCATCCCCGCTGCCACCTCCCCGGCAAAACAAGAGCTTGTCAGTGGGCAGGGCGCCCGGCCCAACAGGCCCTCTGCTGGGCGGGGGCGGAGAAGGCCCCGAACCTCGCAGGGCTCCCGGGCGCGCTCAGCTCTTCCGGGAGCAGCCTCGCGCGGGAGCCCCGCATCAAAGCGCCAGAGCTGCAGCCTCCCGCCCGCGGGCGCCCGCCGCGCTCACCCCGACCCCGGGACGCGGGAGCCCCGGGCGCTGCTGGGACCCCGCGCAGCACGCCGGAGCTCGAGCTGCCCCCCACGCTCCTTTTCCGGCCCCCTCCAAGGAAGGGCGCGCGGGGCCCCAGAAGCATCTCCCGCCCGCCCTCCCCCACCCCCTTTCCAGCCCGCCCACCCGACCCGCGCGGCGTGGCGCGGCGCTGCGCTCGGATTCCGGGAGGGAAGCGCCGCGCGGAGTCCCTGGCGTCCTCAGTCCTGCCCCGCGAAGTGGAGATGCGCGAGAGGTAGGCGAGGGCGCGCAGCTCGTGAGACGCCGCGCCAGCCGGCACCATGCGCCTGCGGCCGCTGCCCCTCGTCGTGGTCCCCGGCTTGCTGCAGCTGGTGAGTGCCCGGCCCGCCGCGCGCCCCAAGCCCCACGCCCCACGCGCCTGGGCCGCGTTTCGGCGGGAAAACCGCTCCGGCTGCCGACTCGGAAGCAGAGTCTGGGGCTGCTTGGGACATGGGGTCGGGAGCGCAGGCAGTGGAGGGAGTTTAGGGTTGCCTTAGAGGTTGAAGGGAAAGAATCAGGAAATGGGGATCAGAGTGGGGACCCTGAGGCGAGTGCGGTGCTTATGGAGGATTGGGACTGGAGGGCTGGGGTAAAGAAGGCAGAAAGTAGCAGGGAAGAAGGTGCAAGAGAAGGAAGAGGTTTATTGAGGAGCGGTCGAGGAGGGGGTAAGGGTAGACAGACGCGATGAGGATGGGCTGAAAGACCTGCCTCTAGCCCAGAGTTTGGGGGGCTTGGTGGTTATTTTTCACGTGGTACTTTGCCCGGATGCCCGCAAACACTTCTTTTTTAACATCTTTATTGGGGTATAATTGCTTTACAATGGTGTGTTAGTTTCTGCTTTATAACAAAGTGAATCAGTTATACATATACATATGTTCCCATATCTCTTCCCTCTTGCGTCTCCCTCCCTCCGCAAACACTTCTGAAGCACGGCATCGTGCATCCTCGCTCTCAGGGCCGGTTGGTGGCTCCTTGCTGGGGAAAAACTTAGGCAAAAGACCGATTTGGGAGGCAGATTGGATTTCTCTTCGTTTTCTATCTGGCACTGGGGACTAGGATGGGGTTTTGTGCCGGCGGGGACGCAGGATGTAACTTTCAAATTCAGCTCCACACAGGAGCCCCCTCCCCGTCGTCTCTAAGCATTTTGTTCCCTAAGACCTCTCCTGTCTGGTCTGGGCGGCTCAGGGGGCGCTGAGGAATATGAAGGGTATTAGAAGGTGGTTGCAGGGTCCGCCAGGGAGGCTCTAGGCGACTGTTCCAGTGGTGCCTCTCATCTCTCCTCGCTTTTCCCGCGTGGCGCCACCCTCTCCTCCTTCCGAAATATACCTGTATGCTCTATAGATTGCTAGTTAATTCTGTTTAAGGGAGCTCCCAAGTAAGACCTTCAAGAAGACAACTTTTAAAGTACAGTTATAGAAGGGGATTGCTTTGGCGCAGTCCGCGTCTGTGATGGATTTCTCCTGCTCTCTTGGCACTTGTCTTAATACGGTGCTATCAAGAGGGCTCTCTCCAGAAGCCAAGGTTTCTTTGGTCTTCATATTTAAGACTTTACCCAGTTTAATCTGGCTGTTAAAACAGGGTTAAGGAACCCAAGCATGATGATCCATCCTTTTTTCCTTCCTTCATCCCTCCCTTCCTTCTCTCTCTCTCTCTCTCTCTCTCTCTCTCTCTCTCTCATTTCCCTTTAGAGGGAAAGATCATGTAACTTATTAAAGTTTCTCTATGATACATATGATATTGTAGACGCAAAGATACTCTGTAAGTTTGAGGATGGAAGGAATTCTAAAATGTCTTAGTGAAGGGGAGAGAGCCCGAAAGGGCCTGTCCATTCCTTTTCCACAAAGATTAGCTTCACCTTCACAGCGTTAAGAAATTCTTCAATGGCTTCAAGAAGAAAATGCAGTGATGTTCCCAAATGCCCTTAAATGAGCCGGCACATACTGCCTATATATAATATGGCATGTTAAAATAAATTTTACATCTAAGGCATTAAGCATGCCACATATATGCTAAATACTCTTCAGTATCCCTTGCTTTTAGAAATGTTTGATCTGGATTCCAATAAAAGGTGATTTAACAAAGCAACATTTGTATGGTGTGTGTAAGTAAAACTAAAAACCTGGGGAACTCAGGTACTTAGGTAGGATCTTCAGAATATCTTCATGAATCTCTTAGTTCATTCATTTAATTTTGCATTCAGTGATCATGAACTGTGTATCTGTTCCACTGTATTAGACTCTTAAAGATAAGGAGCTATATTGGCGGATGTGTTGGGAAAAGTTCTTCTATCAGTTTACTGTATTGGGAATGTTAGATTTTTTTTTTTTCACACCACCAGAGTCAATAGGGAATAAGAAATACATCTTGACAAGATTATATACCCTCCTTAAGAGCTAGATTCTAATATTACAGCGTGGCTTGATTTATCAGTTTTTGAGGAAGTGTATGTCAAATTCTAATCCATTTTTGGATTGTGCTTGGGTTGTAATGTTTTTTTCCTGGAGCACTTTATCATGGTAAGTGAGGTGGGGAGCTGCAGCTGGGTGATAAGCATACATTCCTCACACTGCCATCCTTTTGGACAATAAAAAGCTGTTTACATTCTCCACAATCTTAGAGCTGTTTCCAGCCTTATAACACAAGGGGGTTAGGATGTGAAAGGAAAACAGAGTGGCTGAGCAGGGTAGATCTAAATGAAAACACCCCCCCAATCCCACCATTCGCCCCAACCCAGCAGGTATCCAAAAAAAAAAAAGTTATAATTTGGCCCTTTGGGTGGCTTATAGTTTTAGTCTACCTTTTCAGCTAATATTGAACTTCTTTGCTAAATCCCAATAGCAAGTGGATAAAATGTTTGAAAACTAATTTTTTCATTTTCTAGGAACCATGTGTACATAGTACATCTGCCATTGGGGGGAGGGAGTGGAGACGAGGTTGGGTTATTGTTGGAACTGGATTTCACTTTTCCATTCCCACTGCCATCCTAAAATGCTAAATATTTTTAAATGAGCAGTGGATTCATTTGGGGATATTGAAATTTTAATTTTAAGAAAATTGCCTGATTCATATGAAAGCAGTCAGACGGAGTTGGGCCCAAATAAGTCACTATCATATAATACTGATAGAATAACTAGAAGATTTTTACTTATTTGCGGGATATTTATAAGTTTTAAGAAAACAATAAGCTGAATTGATAAATATTGCAGGTAAACTATGAAGTATGTGTGTCTGTGATTTGTCCTTACCCAATTCTCCTGGCCTGTGTCTAGTATTTTAACAGACAGGTTGCTATACCTAATTAATAAGATTACTAGGCATTTGCAGAACTAAGTATCAATCCTGAATGTATTATTTTCTTTGAAATTCTTATTCAGCAACATATCTTTATAAAAATATTAATAGCACATTATCTCTTGTCTGCCATCTAATGAAGAGAAAATTAGCATTTGAAGTTAATATTATAATGAGTGTTATTTTGTGACATGATACAAGGTAAAGACTTCGCCAGTTGACAGCTTCTTACAGATTTGCATGATTATTTGTAACTCATAATAAGTGTGATTTTTGCCTCTAAGTAAAATGCAGATTGTAAAAAGATTAAATTTGAATTTAAATGGATGATAAGCTTGAGTTTAAGATAAAATTTAGTGGTGATTTTAAAAATTAGTTTGTTATACATTTCAACTTCTTTTTCTGTGATATAATGATGAGTTTATCAAGTAAAATATAAATTAAAAAAGCGATGCAAGTAAAGCAATTATACCCCAATAAAGATGTTAAAAAAAAAAAAAGCGATGCAAGTTAGCAAATTTTTAGAATCCTATAAAATCAGAATACTTGTGATGCAAAGTGTTAACAATTTTAAGTTCATCCTCATTATATAGTATCATCCCACATGAACTTATTGAGGATATTTTTGTTTATCTTAACAAATTATTGATTTTAATATTTATTTAGTGTCATAGTCATAACATATATTTATTCCCAGTTCTGTAATTTCAAGAAGTGATAACTCATGACTGTCTTCCATTCAGAAATCACAATTTCCCTCATACAGTTTTGATCAATTAACATCAAAACAGTATTTCCCAGTGTAGGATCAATAGTCGTCTGTTGCCTAGATGACAATGCAGAGGAGAAGAAAATACCACCATATCATGGTTATGACTTAGAGTTGGCTGGGCTTTGAAATTGACTCCTCATTAAAAGCATCATTATCTTAGACATTTTTAAAAATGAGAACTAGGATTAGACAATTAAGTCCTCTATTCCAGCCACTCATCTCCCAGTATAAATTGTGTTCCCTTGGCCTATTTTAAGATTAGGTTGTGTAGTTCAGTTTTAAATGCCTTCCACATAGGAAACTGACTCCTCTTGGGAACTTATTTTATAGCTCAGTAGATTTCCGAATGGAAAAGAAAAGCCTTGTTACTTTTTGTTCCATAGTTTTTTTCTTAATTTTCTTTTTTTTATTGTTTCTGATTAGTGGTCAAAATGCTAAATAAGGCAGAAGGCTTTTTTGAAAAACTTTTAGAGGTTTTCCATTCTCAGCTTAAAATGTGTAGCTCTTGCAAATCGAATGAATTAAGAAATGTTGATTTTTACAACACACTGCCCACCTTTTATCTATTAAAGAGCTAATCAATACATTGTGAATGATCTCATTATTTAGTAGTAGCAATCAGAGATGAATGTAAGTGTGTCACAGGTTTGTGATTTTGTAAAAGCTCCAGGACTGTCTCCTACTGTTTACATATTCTGCGGTCTCTTTTACCTGAAGCTTTGCTGGGTAAGATTTGAAAAAAGAATTATAGCCACACGCTCAAATGCCTACAGTTAGGGCTGTGTCAGCATTTCTGTGAAGAATCTCATTTCTATCTTAGCCATAAGCATTATAGCCGGTTAGAAGTTGGCATTTAATATCTTGATTTGGGAGTCAATTATTTTAAAGCTGCTTTAAAAAATTGGTCCAAGTGATTTTGAGCACTCATCCATGTGAGTTTACTCTCTAGATATTCTTATAGTATGTGGGATGGTGATTTAAGAAACTAATTTCTATATCATTCTTGCACAGTGGTTATAATTTAAAATGTAGCATGTTTAAATTATTTTCAATAATCTCTTCCAAGTTAACCTATTTATTGAACCACTGTAAGATATTGTAACACTGTTTCATCACGAACAATTTTAATTGTGCCAAATTCAGGTGCCTTAGTTGGTCTTTATTTACTAAAAATTGTATGAGTCTTTATTTGCTAACAATCTATTTGAATTTTTTATTACTTGTGATATGACCAATGGTATTGATGACAACTCTGTTCTTTATTTCAAAATCTTGCTCAATAAAAAAAGTATCTAAAGCAATTTACAGTATAGATTTTCATATTATAGAAAGAATTCTAAGATATGATTGATTGAAAACTTCCAATTTATGTTGTTTTTAGTTTATGAAGATCTAGATGAAAACCTTCAAGTAACTGTTTGGTTCATTATGCTGTAAGATCAGTATATAATAAGGAATTCTGTTTCTTTATAGAACTACCATTAAAAATGAATATTTCATTATCTAAACCCAAAAGCTATAAGAAATATTTTTCCTAGCCAGATCATTCAAGAAGTTAAAATAGTTGTCTTTAAAATTGTCATTCTTGTAAATTTTGCTTTTCTTAGATTTATGGACCCACAGTAAGAAAACTGGGAAGTTTTACAAATTTGAACTACAATGATAATAATGCTCTCTTAGATTTGCATATACCTACCTGTTTTCAAGTTTCTTTCACACAGTTTATCACATTCTATTCTCCCAAAAAATCTACAAGAAGGACATCTTAAAAGTTTCCATTTGTGTACTGGAAAGAACAATGCATTTGGAGTCAAAAGACGAGTTCTATCTCTAGATAAATTGCATATTCAACAAATATTTACTATTTTGTCCCTGACTTTACACTGAGACTGTAGCAGACATTGAGGACATAACAGTAAACAAAATGGAACTGCTATGAGAATATGAGTGTGTGTGTGTGTGTGTGTGTGTGTGTGTCTGTGCGCACGCGCGTGTCTGTGTGTCTTGGGCTGGTCATTTAATAACCTCAAATCCCTCATCTGTACAATGACGTCATCCATAATAAAGAGAATGAAAAATGATTTCTAACATCTCTTTCCTTTTTTTAATGTACAGTAACAGTGTTACTGTATTTTTCTTTTTATGAATTATGTACATCTTTACTGCACAACTTAAAGTATGTCTTACCTACAAACATAATTGCTTTAAATGTAAGTTTTACATGGAGTTTGTGCTGTTAACCATATCACAAATGGTACATATATTTAGAAATAGATTTAAAATACTACAAGACTGATTAATGTTATATCTTCTTATGGAAAAGGACAATTTAGTGAAACTAGGCAAAGGGAATTGACAAATACTTATTTAACACATATAATCAGCAAAATCAATAAAATTTAAATTAAAACGGTACAATAAGGGCTTTTCCCCCTATATACCGTTTTTACATTGTAAACCACTAACATCTACTCATTTCTTTAATTTAAATAAAAAGTAAATGGGCTCTCAGTTAAATTCTAATTATTAAGATAAGCAGCATTACAGCTTAATACTGTACTTGAACCAGAAAACTAGCAGGTGACTTTTTGTACACCTCAGTAGAATCCAACCTATTTAACTCAGGAATACTATTAACTAACTCCAAAGGTCTTGGGAGTTCTGACGTAAATGGCATGAAATTTTAAAAAGAAAACCAAGAAAGAACTGGCATGTGAGACCTATCAAGGATGGAAGGAATTGTTAATGGTTTTAACATCAGGGGACAAGTCAACTGAAACAGACTGACTAGTCCTGGGGTTCAGTCCTACTATATTTTAAACAACATGAATGTCTTTAAAAACGAAACTTGACTTTGTGATAGCGCTGGTTTGGGCCAAATAAAAGGATTCTCAGGTCATAAAAACACTTAAGTAAATCTCTTTATTCAAGATTATGCAAGATGGTGATTTTCAAGCATTCCCATATATATTGACAGTTTAAAAATCTCATCAGTTTAGCTTAAGTTACATGGCATGTATATTTATTCACTCAAAACTGTAACTTAGGAAATAGTTGAGATTACTTGAAGGGAGAGACCACATATGTAATTTATATGGCTGTTAAAAGTCCATGATCTGCATGATATTTTGAATGGATAATGTATACAGTAAGAGAATAGGGACTCAAAAGAACCATTTAACACATTGTAGCAATGATAACAATCATTTTTATTAATACAGTTTTTGCATTTGGATAACCCAAACAGAAGACAGTTGGGATCAGTATAAGAAATGTGGCTGCAGAAATGAAAAGGGAGGTGTTTTCAAAAGTGTGTTTTCCACAGTCTTGAATTCACCTGCTGTTTCCATGTTGATGACTCCCAAATTTGTACCTCAATTCCTACCCTACTGCTCAGCCTCCAAGGCCATCTCTCCATAGCTCACTTTCTTTGCCTTGGTTGTTTTACTGCCAACTCACACTCAGCATGTCCACAGCCACACACAGCTTTCCTGAACAAGTAACCTTCCAACATTCATGGATTCAGATCTTGAAGTCACTACCTTGTCCCCCTTTTTAATGTCTGGTATCTTTGTGTTGGGACAAGCGACTTAGTATAAAGCATCACATGGTTTATAAGATAATTTCATGTGTGTGATCTCAGGGTTCATCTTCACATCAGCTCTGGAAGGTAAACAGAGCAATAGTTATTGCATCCATTTTTAAAAATGAAGACACAAAGGCATGGAAGATTTCCAAGACGGACTGTATGCAGACCACACAAAAGGCACAACTTGAATTGTCCGCCCAGTCCATCCCCAAGGTCACGGTAGCATCTGTTTGTAGCAGAAGGCTGTGAGATCCATCATAGACCCCCAGAGTGAAGGGCTTGAGGGTCGTTTCCAGGAAATGTTCTGTTCTGCTCAGCAGCCATGCCGAGGCAGAAACCTCGACTCACTCATTCTAGGAAGGTTTTAAACAAATTTGCCATGAAGTCAAACAAGTTTAACAGAGTAAACAGATTTTTAGAGCCTGGCTCTTAATCGGGAGTCCCGTTTAGAATTTAGCCTCAGAGTTTAGTTTCCAGGTGCTCCAGCCTTTACAGCTTTAGGGCTAAGTGGACGGCCTGGTGATGTGGTTCCAGTTAGGATCAGCAGAGGGTTGGAGAGTTCCTCTAATTCCTCAAGATCTCAACCTGTCCCGCTTCAGGTGGAAAAGGTGAACAAGAAGAGAGAGAAGGGCTTTAACTACTATGAAGGGCTACTTAATCTTGGTTTTTTAATGGACAGGTGGGAATATGAGAAGGAGGCCGTGGGGTGGGGGGAGGCATCTAGTAGGTGCTGACACCTACTAGACTCGTAGGACTTGTGAGCTTTCGTAGAAGATTTTACTCTACCAGTGGCATTCTGGTTCTTGCCCTCTCTCCCTTTCTTACTTTTTATGAAAATATGTATTTGATTACAGAGGTGGTATAGCATAGTGAATGTCATTGGCTTTCCACCCAGATCCCTTTGGATCTCTTCTTACCATTTCTGTGCGCCCTCTCCTTTTTTGGTTTCTGTTCTAACACTGGGCACCTATAACTCTCCTTCAGAGGATTTCCCTGGGGGTGTTGGATGCCCCTTGCCAGAAAGCACTCAGAGCCAGACTGCAGTTCCCTTCCTTCTGGGACAGCTCTTGACAAATGACTGACAGGTGCCAGAGTGTAAAAAGCCCAGCTCCCTTGCTCAGAGGTTTAAGGAATACATTGGAGCGTCCCTGTGAGAGCAGGTCAAAGCTTCCCTCAAGGGGACTTCGCTTGAGATCGCACACGTCCATGGCTTCCTCTTGTTCACTGACCCGCTGCCCCGCTTCCCCACCAGACTCCCCTGAACGCGCTTCACAATAAATCACTTGCACTCAAACACTTGTCTTGCTGTCTGTTTCTGGGGAACCCAACCTAAGGTGTCTGTTTAAATTTTTTTTAACATGCAGAAATTTTTAAAGCAGGTATTCGTACCTCTGCCTGCTTTGTGCCATCTTATACTAAGAGATAATCACTATTAGTAGTTTAATGTGTCTCTTTCCAGAAATTACAGATATGTATGCTTTCATCATAATTATATTAACACAACATAACATCATGTAACATGTATTTTTAATGCAATAATATACTGTGGCCATTTTTATACAATGTACAACTTATATTTTTGAGAATTCTTAGTATTGCATGGCATTGATGTGCCATAATGTATTTAATCAGTCTCTTATTAATGAAAATTTTGATTGTCTTGAATTTTTTCAGTTCATTTGTGAGTATATTTATAAAATGAATTCCCAAGGGGGTGGTGGTGGGATGAATTGGGTGATTGGGATTGACATGTATACACTGATGTGTATAAAGTGGATGACTAATAAGAAAATAAATAAATAAACATTTAAAAAATAGAAAAAAAAAAAAGAAATAAATAAAATGAATTCCTAGAATTGAAAATACTTGTCCAGGGCCGGGAATGTACAATATGAATTTTGATAAATATAAATTTTCTCCTTAATGACTATACAAAAATACAGTACCACTCACAGTGGATATGCATCCTATATCCCTATCTGGATAGTGGCTTTTTTGTTTACTTTTTCAATCTGTTAGAGGAAAACACCTCATTGTTTTTAAAATCTGTTATATATTACTTATTAAGAAGGTGAAGTTTATTCTTATATTTAATAACCCTTTGAATTTATTTTGTGATTCCTTCCTTTTTAAATAATTTCCCATTTTTCAATTCTTTTTGTCTACAGCTTTTAAACTTTTATAGTTTTTTTTTATATTGCTCTTGCACAATTGTTGTTTATTTTACTATTCCTGGATATTTTATATATTATGGGGTTGTTGTGGCTACCATTTCTAGGCCTGACATTTTTAAATTGATTTTTGCTGGAATTTAAAGAAAGCTACTTATTTTAGTATATTTATGGTATTAGTTCTATTTCTGAACTGGATTATTAGTTTTAATAATTTTTAATTTGATTCTCTTGAATTTTATGTATAGACAATCATATTACCTATAAATAATAGTATATTTGGCTCTTCCTATTGAACATTTATGCCTCTTAAATTAAAATTTAATCCCGTAGTGTACTGGGTAGAACCTTCAGAATATTATTGACTAACACTGTGAAAGTGGATAATTTTTCATATTTCCAACTTCAGGGTAGACTTTACTAAATATGATGTTGCTTTAGTTTCTCATAAATAACCTATCAAGTTAAGAATATACTTTTATATTTCCTATATATTAAAATAAAGTTATGTGGCTCACAGAGGTTTATTTTCAGATACGTTTTTAGCATCCCTCAAAATGATCATAGATTTTAAAAATGTTAACTTATTTATGTTTGTTATTTATGAGTAGGTTTCCTAATATGCTTTTTTTTTTTTGCGGTACGCGGTCCTCTCCCTGTTGTGGCCTCTCCCGTTGCGGAGCACAGGCTCCGGACGCGCAGGCTCAGCGGCCATGGCCCGCGGGCCCAGCCGCTTTGCGGCATGTGGGATCTTCCCAGACCAGGGCACCAACCCGTGTCCCCTGCATCGGCAGGCGGACTCTCAACCACTGCGCCACCAGGGAAGCCCCTGATATGCTTTTTAAACAAAGTTAAATTATCTATATTTTAATACACGATATATGTGTTTTATGTTGTTAGTATTTAGGACTGTGATGCCATATTCGTAAGTAAAATATAGCAAAAGTGAAACATGTCAGGTTTCGCATCAGGATTATTCTAGGATCATAATTAGAAAGACTTCTATTTTTTTCCCCTCAGTTGTGGGAAAAGTTAAAATAGTTGAGAATTGTTTTTCCCTTGGAAGTTTGTCGTGTTCTCATCCATTTGAACTTTTTTGTTTTAGGAGAGGAGATTTTTTATAAACATTTCATTTCCTTTATGGCTATTTATCCATCCAGGTTTTTTTTTTTTTTCAATGCTTATATGAATCCCTTTTACTAATTTTTAAAGAAAATTATGCATTTTTTTGTGTCTTCAAATTTACTTAGAATAAAATTATAATACCGTTATCTTAATTTTTAAAAATTTACTCCATACCTGTGATTTATGCTGTACTTTTCCCCAAGTTTGTATTAGTTGTTTGGGAATAGTAGCTAAGGGACTGCCTTATTCTCTTTATGAGTCTACCACTGTAAATAGAAGCTTTCTGGGGCAGATTCCATAGCTAATTGACTAAGTGGCCTAGGTTGAATGAAGCCTGGAGTTAAGGGGTGAGCACTCAGGACCTCAGCCCTCTTTCTACTTTAGTGAAGGACATGCATCCTCCTGGTAGCTGCCCTGCACCTGCTTGCACTCCCAGCTCCTCCTGTGCTGATTTTGGTGGTGGGAAGAGGGGATTCTGTCGCAGGGTAAACCCCTGTTCAGGTGCTGTTCTCTTTTGCCTTTGTTTGGTTACTGGCTGCTCAGCACACTTGGTTTCTCCATCATTCTGATTCACTCTTCTTTACATCTTCCAGAGGTTATCACATTTTGTGGACCCTTGGCATCCTTTCCTCTTTGTAGCACTAGGCACTCATTCTTGTTTTTGCATTCCTAGTTCATTTCATTGGAAATTTGGGAGAGAGGCAAGGTAAATACATTCACTCATCTTTCCTCATTGCAACTCAAAATCTTTTAGTCATTTTTGGCTCATCTTTCTTCATCCCCTACAGTATCCATTCAGTCACAAAATCCTGTGAAATTTCCTTCCAAATCCATCTGTAAACTGTCTCTTTCTCTCCACCTGCTGCCATTTCATCACTACAGAAGCCTCCTAGCTGGTCTATTTTATTCCAACATGAGCCCTCTAAATGCATTCCACATGTCACAGATCATCTTTCTTAAATTCTCCTTTGATTTACTATGCCACTCCACTATTAAGGATGAGACTGTGATTCCCTTTTCCTTAATACAATTAAGAGTCTAAATTTCTCTTTCTGGTTTTCCAGCCTTAAATCTCCCATCCAGTATTCATCACATACTCTTAACTACAGCCAGGTCTGTATCCTTATACTCCATGAATACTTCAGAGTAAAGGGAAAGCATAGGTTTTGGTGTCAGACTGACTTGGATTCCAATGCTTTTTCTGGCACCTTGGACAAGAGAACACATCTACTCAATTTCAGTGGGTTTTTTTCCCTAAAATAAAGGTAATTATAGCTATTTCTTAGGGTTATGATGATTATATACCAAAAAAGTGAAATGCCTAGTACCTCGCATTAGCTTAACAAAGGTCAGTTTTCCTTTCCACCTGCAACAGCTTAGGTTCTTTGTGTGTAAGCAATAGAAACTGACTTTGACAAACTTAGAGAAGAAATTCGTGAAAACAGGATAGCTCACAGGAAAGGTTGGAGAATCAGGCATGTCTAGAGCAAAATCAAGGGTCTGGGTATCGGGAAAGTATCAATTGGCCAAGATGATGAATAAATGTCCATCTTTTTCTCTCAAGTTTTTCTTTCACTTCGTTTAAGATGCCATGCTCTGGTTGAGAGAGCCTAGATGGCTTGGGTCATAATGCCTTGGCTTGAGAAGGGTGGGACACTTTGATGAACAGTTCCATGCATCCTAGGGAATCAACACTATATGTTCCTGTTAGAGAACCTGTGATCAGAACTCCCACCACAGGAAGAGCTCAGAGAAAGAGACCCAAGCACCCACAGTGAAGACCCATTCCAGGTCTTTGTGTTAATCAACCAGATCTCCACTCGTAAATAGACATAGACCACAAGATCACCAGACATTTAAGTGAAATCTTTAGCAAAAAATAATAAGAAGGAGAACGACAAAGAGAAACTAACAGAACCTACCCTGGAAGAAACAAATAATACAGGGGACAGATTTCAATTTTTAACATTCCTAATTAGGATTCTCAGAGAGTCAAGAGGATATTGCATCCTAAAAACAAGGCCTTTTCACAGACTGCTATGAAGAAAGATCAACTGGGTAGTAAGAAGGAGTTCTTGGAAGTGAAACATATAACAAAATTAATACGTCAGGGAGAAGGTTAGGAAGAATAGGGACAGAGATCATGCTGGTGAACTGTAAGGTGAAATCAAGGGAACCTGCCATGACAGAGCCGAAAGACCAACATGGAAAATACGAGAGAACAGTGACGAGACATAGAGGATAAATCCAGCGAGGAGCCCCAGAAACAGATAACAGGAGGCTATGAGGGGAAGGAACATAGTCAACAGGGTTGAATGGGCTGATAAAAAAAATAAAATCCTGGTGAAATTCCTGAACTCAAAGGAAAAAATAGAAAACCCTAAGAGCTTTCAGAGATTACTAACAAAACAAACATACACCTCATTAACCACACTGGATGTTAGAAGCAATGGAACAATGCCTTCAAATTTCTGAGTATTCTGAAAGAATATTGAACCAACAGCCAAATTATCAATCAAACATGAAGGGGAAAAGTAGGAGGAAGAGAAGGAAGAGAAAATAAACAATGACATTTGGAGCATGCAGGCGTCTCGGGGGAGTTACCACTCACTCCATATGGAAAAATCCTCAAAGAAGTACATCAGCAAAGCAAGAAAGAATATAGCACAAGGGGATGATGTGGGGTAGCGTGGTATCTGAGTATGACTCAGAAGAAGCGAAGGAGGCTAGAGAAGGGTCCATTAGCCTCTGACCCAGGGGAGATGTGGGTTCTGTTTCCTTCTGTGTGGTCTAGTCACACTGTGGCCCTACTGGGAATTTCATTTAAACCATTCAGTTTTATAAATGTTATTTATTAATTTGCTGTGTTTAAAATGGATTTGTACTCAAAGCAGGAA
>NW_006780574.1:2398626-2400615 GCF_000442215.2 Lipotes vexillifer
AAAAAAAAAAAAAAAAAAAAAAAAAAAAAAGAATGGAATGTAACTCTAATAAACATTAGTGAACTGAAATAATATGATAAAAATTGGAGGTAAAGGGAATACAAGAGGTGAAGCTAGGTGAGCGTATCAATTTCCTTGTTTTTCATAGTAAGAACTTAAGCTGTCTAATGTTAATAAATTAAGAAGTAGACTTAAGAATAATAATACAACCAACCAAAACCAAGAATTGGAGAAAGGGAGAAAGGCACAGTCATCACCCTTCATAAAAAGGAGGCAATGATATTATTTAAACTGAAACAGAGTAGTAAAAAAATCAAAAAATTTTTAAAAAATCTTCATGGTGAAAAAACAAAAGAAATAGATTTAAAGCCTTAAAAGCTACCAAATAATAGAATTTAAAATAATACAACCAACAAAAATTCAGTATGTAAGTTTATTTACTCTGTGCTCTAATTTTTTCTATCATTTAAATAGATTAGAAAGTGAATATTAACATCTGGAAAAGGCATTTTGACCTTAAAATGTGATTTTGTATTTGTGCCCTTCTTTTTCTGTAGTGCTTTTGACAAATATCATTCATCAGTGAATTTCAAGATAAAGTAGGTCTTTTCAGTGGAAGGAGCTGTCCAGCAGTTGTAAAGACATGCTCAGGACATGGCCATAAGTGCACCTTCCCTAGGAGGTGATAGATACGTTTATGGTGTAGATTGTGGATGATGGTTTTTCACGGGTGTATACTTATCTCCAAACTCATCAACTTGTATACATTAAATACGTATAGCTTTTTGTGTGTCAATCATTCCTCCAAAAAAGTCTTTTTATAAAAAAGAGGTAAGCAGAGGCCATCTGTTGGGTCATGCCTCAGAGAAGGGTTTCTCAGCCTCAGCACTACTGACATTTTGGGCCAGATAATTACTTGAGTGGGGGGAAGGGGTGGGAGAAAAGTGGCTGCCCTGTGCCTTGTAGGATGCTTAATAGCATCCCTGGCCTCTACCCACTTAGATGCCAGCAGCACCCTCTCCCAATTGTGACAACCCAAAATATCTCCAGACATTGAGAAATGTCCCCTGAGAAGCAAACACACCCCAACTGAGAACCACCAGTGAAGGGAATTCTGGCTGTGAGAAGCTGAACCAGGTGAGCTCTTTGGTCTCTCCCAATTAAATACTTTGTCTTTGAACTGTTGGGAAGGGGTCAGCATTTTGCAAAGACCTAGTTTATTTCTTAACACTTCTTTCCATCTCAGGCAAGTTTCCTTCAGTTCAGTTTTGGAGTGCCAAGTCCATCAGGCACTGTGCCCAGTGCACACATCTCTGACAAATTTTCCTTTTTGAGGGAAATGATTGATGAGTGATCCCCCTGATATTCCTCTCCTGGATAAGAGTTCCCTCCAAGAAAAGTTCACACATTTCATCTCGCCTCAGGTACACATCTTACCAGTAGTTAGGGCTGGCTCCAAGAGTTTTAGGAAAGCTTTCTAGTTTCCATATTTTACAATGCAGTTATGAGGAAGTGTTACTTTGTAATGAAGATAGCAAATAAAACTGAAAATGATAACCATAAATAATAGTTGGTTAATAAAAACATGAACTAAATCACCCTCGATGTGCCTATTTGTTATAATTAAAATATAGTGGGATTACATTCTTCAAAGAATTTATCCCAAAGCCAGATTACACTATGGATATCAAAACAGGACAGTAACA
This sequence comes from Lipotes vexillifer, assembly GCF_000442215.2. Taxonomy (NCBI): domain Eukaryota; kingdom Metazoa; phylum Chordata; class Mammalia; order Artiodactyla; family Lipotidae; genus Lipotes; species Lipotes vexillifer. The sequence continues at coordinate 2,400,333 of NW_006780574.1, forward strand.
CTTTTGAGTGGAAGATTTGATCTAGTTTTTGAGATTTTTAAAATGTAGCTTAAAACTATTCAGTTCAACTCTTGAGGGCTAGAATACATTTTTTGTTGTTGAAAATTGGGGATTTTCAAGTTTACAAATGTAAACTGTGAGTTACTCTATTTTTTATAAATGATATATGAATCACTTTCTCCTACATCAGAGTGCATTTTTTTTTTTTTTTTTTTTTTTTTTGCGGTCCGCGGGCCTCTCACTGCTGTGGCCTCTCCCATTGCGGAACACAGGCTCCGGACGC
>NW_006780574.1:2401597-2406114 GCF_000442215.2 Lipotes vexillifer
CCCCGCGTACTGCAAAAAAAAAAAAGAAAAAAAAAAAGTGGTATCTTTTCACTTGCAAGAGGATGTGTTGTCTCTACTGTGAAAGTTACAGACCTGTATCATGCTTCTGTCACTCTGTACAAATGCCTAAATAAGCCGTTACTTACTGATATACTTTTAGCTTCCGTCAAAGATTAATGTAGGATGTGGCTGTAGGAAAACACATTTTTGGTTAACACATATTCACATTTTCATTCATTGCTTTATTCGACAGTTGAAGTGTCTACTGTAGGCATGGCACTATGCTAAGCCTTTCCTTGGAATATATTCCTAAGGACAAAAACCTGTTTTCCTGTTAAATCAAGTATCCTTATTTAAAGAATGAGAGTTTCAACTCAATTTGGTTCCTTTTCCACTTTTCCTACCAGGAAGAGCAGAGGTAATTTATAGCTCATTGCAACAAATACCTTTATTAAGCCCATTTTCTTTTTTTTAAAAAAATAAATTTATTTTATTTTTCTTTATTTTTGGCTGTGTTGGGGCTTTGTTGCTGTGCGTGGGCTTTCTCTAGCTGCGGAGAGCGGGGGCTACTCTTCGTTACAGTGCACGGGCTACTCATTGCGGTGGCTTTTGCTGCAGAGCACGGGCCCTAGAGCACAGGCTCAGTAGTTGTGGCACATGGGCTTCAGTAGTTCTGGCACACGGGCTCAGTAGTTGTGGCTCGTGGGCCCTAGAGTGCAGGCTCAGTAGTTGAGGCACACGGGCTTAGTTACTCCGGGGCATGTGGGATCTTCCCAGACTAGGGCTCGAACCCGTGTCTCCTGCATTGGCAGGCGGATTCTTAACCACTGCGCCACCAGGGAAGTCCAAGCCCAGTTTTCTTGACGTTTTCTCTCCTATTATATAGTTCTTGACCTTGTACAAATGGTCCTGTTCTATATGACTTATATCGTGCACTTTGGAAATACTCTTTGAAAGTATTTGGGACAAATTTTTCTTTGCCAGATGTTCCACCACTGCTGTCCTAATGTGCCCGAAATCTGTTGAAGTCAGTTCAGTCCTGTGGGTGTGAATTTCCTCTAAAATTCTCCTTCTGAAAATGGAGGTGGTTGGAGTCGGTGATTCCCAAACGCTAGTTCATGGGCTGGCTGCAGCGAGAGAGCGTTTTCAGAGTCTCCAGGCATGTTACATCAGTGTCTCCAGGCTGGGGCCCAGGCACCAGGTGATGCTGGGGCCCAGCCAGATTTGGGAACCCCTAGAGCAGATGGTCTTTTGGATGTCCCTTGGCCTTATGAATTTATAATGCTGCTGGAACCTTGGCCCTTGGTTGGTGGAATATAAGCCAGCCCCAAGGAAAAGAGCTGCAGTTATACAGATTACACTGCCAGTGACACAGGAGGAAGAATGCCTCAGGTCCCCAGTGGTCACCTAGCTTTTCAGAGCTCCCCTCCAAAGATACCTTTGTGTTAAGTGTGTCCCTCTGGGCTCCTGCACACTGTGCATACCTCCACTGTAGTATTTATCTCATGGCACTGTATCTGCAGGTGCTCCTCTTTGCATTCCACTTAACCCAAGTGAAATCTATGAACACAGAGAATGTGGATGTCAGTCTGTGTAACACCACAGCCAGTCACATAGTAGGCATCCAGTAAGTGCTCAAATGAATGAATGAATGAGTGAACCATTGAGAGAAATCACTCAGTATCCTTCCTGATAGGCTGTGTTTCCAAGTCAATGGAAAAGTACCTGTGACTGATTACAGAGAAGTTGGGCTGGCAAATTAAATTCAAGCCCTAAGTCTGCTTGTTCAGTATCGCTGAACTCCTTCAAAGGGTTCTTGAAGCGCTTTTGTTTTGAAGCTCTGGATTTACATGGGAAAAGGCCCTTAACTTTTCTTGTTCTTAGCAGTATCATAAGGCTCCTTTGGGACAAAACTTCCACACCTAGGCTGAAGTGCCAAACTAAAATAGACTGTTATTTGTTCTGTCTGATTCTCTCAAGACTAAGTCTGTTTTCTTATATTAGAACAAAGAAAGGATATTCTCAGTAGCCAAGGAACTGGTTTGTTCCATTTTTTACCCTTTTAGAAGTAAATACAGTTAGCCACAAAAGATGTTTATCCACAAATATCCACTTTGTAATGCTTTACAATCTCTTCCTATCATTATTGACTCATGTTTTTAGTACAATATGCCATGCTCTTGTCCTTTATATCAATATTTATATAATTAGAGAAGAAATAATTAATATAGGAAAAAATTATTTCTAAAGTTTACAGTCAGTCATAAGGTGGAAAATACCTTGAAAATAAGGATTTAGACATTCAGCAATTTTAAATTTATGATCAAGATTTCTGATCTGGTTTTTAATTGTGATATTTTAGTGCTTTTCTACATTAAGGTCCTTATTTCATTTATTTATTTTTTTGTGAGGTAATAGGTTTAATTTTCTGACATTTATATATACTAAGGGCTTTTTCTTAGTATAGGTTAACTTACTCTCTTTTCAAATTGCAATCACTATGAATCAGATTTTTATTTAGCATTAATTAAGGTGATCATTTCATGATTTAGATTATTTTAAAAATTTCAAAGACCAGCTATGGTTTTAACATACCATATAAGCACCGTAACTTTGTTTTAACAATGAGATATGCCACAACTCTCCCACCTTCTCTACAAGTAGGTGAAACGTTACATAATGGTGCATGTTCGAAGGGACAGCCGGACCTGAGGCGCCAGGCATGACTCTGTAGGGAATGGCCCCTCTTCTCATTATACTAAACAAGCATATTTCCAGCAGATAAGGGAGAGATCTACTTTCAGTTGAAGAGCACTATCTGGTTTAAGCAGGACACAGCCCACAAGCTCCCATGTGATAAAGGCATCCTCTGTTTATCCACAGCAACCCCATAGAGGCTGTCAGGGAAGGAATTTTTCATCCAGGAAAAGCTTTTCTTCTGGGTTCTGAACAACAAAAATATCAGGGTATAATGAGCCCTTCTCGTGTGTTGTACATAGTTTGAGTTGGTAGACCAAAACTGACACAGTGAAGACACGTGACCGAGTAAGTGCATTCCTTCTATAATATTTGATTTTGATTTGTTTGTGTTTGGATTTATATTGGGGAGATGTAGAGGCAAAGCATCTGTATCCAAGTTGTTACTAAATGAAATGCCTAGAGTGGAAGAACAGTCTTTTATGAGTGCCTGCAGTGAGCAAAAGCTGTCAGCTTTGAATGTTATTAATGAGAGATTTGAAGTTTGTATTAAGGATTCTAAATTGTTCAAGGCTTCTGGGTAAACTGCTAAGCATGGGGAGAGACGTGCCAGCATTGGCATGAAGTCTGGTTCCTTTGGTGATGTAACAACTGTCATAGCTCGTGGACTTCTATTATGTCAAGTTGACCTTGTTGACGATATAATAGAGTGTAGTTCAAGGCTCTCGTCTCCAGGTATGTCAGGGGTAGGCTAGAGGGTGTGCTATGAAAGAAGCAGAAGTCGTGCTTTTTGTCCTCACATCTGCTCCCTTCTCTCCTCTCACATATACTCAGCTTTGACTCTGCTTAATATGCTTTCCAACAGAAGTGCCTGCTAAGCTCTTTCTCTGGGGACCCATGTTGTCCTGGCTACTTCCCGGTTCTGTATATACCATCCTTCTCTAATCCAGGAAAGAAACTCTCTTAAATTTCAGTTGTACCTGACCCTTATGCTACTCTGGATTTTAAGAAGCCTAAACCTTTGCCACCGTATGCTCTGAAATGTGATGACCTTTTGTATATTTAGCACTACTCCCGTGACATCCCCTTCGAACACCTCCAAGCACTTTTAAATGGTTTGCTTCAGACGCCTGGCTTTTACTTTTCTAAATTTCAGAGCTGCTAGGTTTCTCTTTAGCTGAATCTGCCAGCCTTCTTTTTTATCTTCAGATGATACATACATTTGAATGCACACGATAAAACGTATTTTGCTTCAGATATGTACTTCAATCAGAATCTTTGAGAGTTAAATATTCTCATAGCTGCAAGCGGCCGGAAAACTACTTTCCCAACTTTATTTTAGTGAACTTTGTGGGTGGGAAGATGTACTCGGGTACTGATGCCCCATCCAGGATCCTCATTTCTCAGCTTCAAATGGCACAGGAAACCCCCTTCTGATTTCCAACATACTCTCAGAATAGCACTCATTTCTGTTGCCACAGAACATGCTTCAGCTTCTTGCTAAAACCAACAGGAGGCACAGCAGATGTATTAGTAAATCACAGAAATTTCAAGACTACAAAGAAATAACAGCCACATCACATTGAAAAGCTCTGATGCATAGGTGTGACTGGGAGTCGGCTGCAGCCCCTGACTGTTGGGGACCTGGCCAAGAAGCTGCGTGTCAGGGTTGCCCCATTGTTAGAGTAATTGACAGCCATAGGTGAGTGGTAAGGTCAGGTAATACAGATCAGAGAGAATGTTTGGCATAGGGGTTAGCCCTGGGCAGCCAGAGAACATTTTAGAGACTGCCCTGGTGAAATAATTAGTTGAGGTTCAGC
>NW_006780574.1:2406124-2408182 GCF_000442215.2 Lipotes vexillifer
GGAAGACTGGAACGGCCTGGATAAGGTCAAAGGAGGGGAGGGTTGAGGCATATGGCAGCAGAAGGTCAGGCACAAGGGCAAAAGCTTTGGACCTTTATGGATCTCTGAGCTTCAGGTAAAGCTAGCTCCAGCACCCTGAAATCCCTTTAGGATAGTAGACATTTACCTGGTCATGGTATTAGTCAGTTGGATGCTTGTAGGTGCAGAGCCTGGTTTAGTCAGGTGGCCACTCTTGCTCCTAATATTGGCTCGGCAAAGGGAGCTCAGGCCTTTGTCCAGAGCATGGTTTATGTAAAGAACTGAAATTCTTGTTCTCCCACCAGCATTTGGCTTCAGAAAGAAGGTCCACATCTGGTCTGACTGAAAACTCTGCCAGCCTGTCCACTCAGCCTATGAGTCTGGAATGTTAATCTGTGAAAGTGGCTCTCAACTTGGAGTATGCAGCCACCTGGGAAGATTGCTAAAGATGCACATTCTTGCGCTGGTGCTCAGGAGATAGATACCAGGTGTTGAAGTTTGGGCCCAGGAGCCTGCATTTTCAGCAGCATCTTGCAGGGCTTCCAAGGCAGATTTTAGAGGCAATTTGAGAAACACTAGCCTAAAGGGAGCTGGTTCTACTTTGTTTTAGAAAATATTCCTCTTAAGGATATTATGGCTTTTTTTTTTTTTTTTTTAATGTTTTTTGGCTGTGCCGCATGTGAGATCCTAGTTCCCCGACCAGGGATCAAACCCGCACCCCGTGCAGTGGAAGCACTGGAAGAGCACAGTCTTAACCACTGGACCGCCAGGGAAGTCCCGACATTATGGCTTTTAATAACAGAACATTCGCTAAGGATCTTGACAGCATTTCTCCTCCAAAGCAGGGACCCTTTATGTGGCGAATGAGACGTGGTTCCCCATACTCTACATGTAACTTCTCAGGATGTCACCGTTGGTAAGCATGTTTCTAACAGACAGCTCTTTCTGTTTCAGAGGGTCAGGCTGAGTGATCTTACAACTTAAACAGATATTGAGTATGGGGACAGACTCGGAGCATACAACAAGGAAAAGAGAATGGTTCAAAGATGAGTTTATTATTGCCCCCTAGTGGCTGGGGAGCAGGTAGCCCACTTACTTTACTGCTGTCTCACGAAGATATATAGGTATTTGTTCAATGTAGGGTTGGGTTTCTTAATTTTCCCAGTTGTCTTTGAGAATGAACAAATTGTAGGTGAGTTTTAACTTTTTAATTTGGGGAAAAAAGTTTTAGGTTATGAACATGAAGGCTTTTTCAGAATGATTGTTAATTTAAACACTTTATAGAAGAATAGTGGCAGAGGAATCTATAACAGACACTATTGGCTGGCTGTCACAATAATCGTCTACAACCTCTTTGTTCCTTGTAAACTTCTAATACAAGGTAGCTTATAAGACCTAGGTATGGCCAACAGCATATGAGTACAAATTTACTGAGTGCTACTGCCAGGAAATCTTTTCCTTTTTTGATTAGAATAAGGATAAATTTGGCTGGAATGCCTTTTGCCCTTTGGCACTTTGCCCCTTTCCCACCTTCCTCCTGGATTATTGAATTATAGCTAGGGCATGCAGCAGCCATTCTGTGAACATGAGGCAGCAAGCATGGGCTGAGGGCTACATCTTGAGAATGGCAGAGAAGAATGATGACAAAGCCTGTGTCTCTTATGGCTTTGTTGAGCATCTGTGCCAGCCGTAGTCTGCCTGTCTCAGGACTTCTTGTTTCTTGAGTTTCTGCCTATTTAAGCCACTGTGGTAATTTAAGTTTTTTTTAGTTGAAACTACATGCTGTCCTAATAGACACAGGGTACTAAAATATTTTGTGAATGCATGACCTTAATAAAAAATAACCATTATCAAAGATAGCTGTGGGGTTTCCCTGGTGGCACAGTGGTTGGGAGTCCGCCTGCCGATGCAGGGGACACGGGTTCGTGCCCCGGTCTGGGAGGATCCCGCGTGCCGCGGAGCGGCTGGGCCCGTGAACCATGGCCGCTGAGCCTGCACGTCCAGAGCCTGTGCTCTGCAACAGGAGAGGCCACAACAGTG
>NW_006780574.1:2408268-2408865 GCF_000442215.2 Lipotes vexillifer
AAAAAAAAAAAAAAAAAAAAAAGGAAGAAATAAAATCCTTAAAACCCACACACCAGAGTCTTATGGGGTTCAGAAGGAGTTACAAGGAGTTTCAAATGACAGTTTTCCTCCCCAGCATATATATTGCTTTCTAAATTGCTTTATAACTCAAGGTGGGGGGCACAAAATGTCTCAGGAACCGAGATGGTGACTTCTGTATCTCCTAAGGTAGCCAAAGGAAACACTTCCGTGACATAAATGTATTGTGATTGGACCAGCTCTCATCCTCTCAGAATGGGAGACCAAGAACGAAATGTCCCGGAACCGTTCTTGAGTGAACTTTTGGCTGGTGTTCTTGGTGAGGTACAAAGCAAAGCCTGATGACTTCAGGATTCTCCAGACATGGTACACCATCAGGGAAATCGATCTCTAAGGCCACAGTCTCTAATTATGAATCTTTCAATTTTGAGAACTAGAATTTGCAAATGCAAGCATATGACAACAAATGTAGGACGTTTGCTAATGAGGCAGGGAGGGTTTCAGCCAGAAGACTTATGTGGGAGTTTGCAGGGCCTCATAGGTGAAGACATGAGTCGGGCACAGAAATAGTATCGTGTA